>NC_134793.1:17906599-17944099 GCF_046742065.1 Oratosquilla oratoria | reverse complement strand
AGGTAAAAGAAAAGTAATAATAAAGATAATCAAATAAAATGGAATAAAACTGAATAGAAAATAAGAGTATGTGATAAACATACTATGTAGAGAAACGAAACAACTCAGAATAACCCAATGGACTTCCGGTTTGTGTTTTACGAGAAGCCTCGTATCACACTCGCCACGTGGGGACCCACCAGACACCCCCCCTGCGTCACCGCCTATGTCAGGAGACGGAGATCCTAGATGAACAACCGCAACAATCACTCATTTCGTCAAACCGCCGCCTTCCGTGGTGGCCACCTCGTTCTATTGCCCCGTCCAATACTCTGCACACGTGCTCAGCAGTCGGCCACATTGGTGGAGGAATGCGCGACTTCGTGTACGTGCTGTTGACGAAGAACCTGTGCACAGCTGAGGGTGTTCAGTACCACAAGGAACATGACATTTTGCACTACAGTTGTTCACTGTCCAAGCAGTTGCTGCCCCAAGGAATTCGACCAACACAGCTGTCGCGTACAAAGTATTCGTTTAATTTAATACTAGTTCGCTCTCTGAAACTGGGCCTATTGGACACTAAACATTCGATGCTTCAGTACAAAGTCTGTGGATAAAAGATACAATATATGTTTGCGTGTTGTCCTTTGTTATTTATCACATTTAGTTGTTTGATTTTTCCGTGGACATTTCATATTACGTTGATGGTTTTACTTTTAGGATACTTTCTCATAAGGATTTTCTCGCATGTCTTGTAAAACTACATAAGAACATAAGAATGGGAGTAAACTGCAAGAGACCATAAAACCTATACAAGCCAGTTCCATGTCCTTTACCAACTGCCATCCCTATCCATAAAGTTATTTAATCTTCTCTTAAAATAACAAATTTTTATAGCGCTCTCTACATGGCTAAACACTCTATTGGTAAACCAATTCTTGCCTTTTTCCTTCTTAAACCTGAATTTGTCCAATTTCTTTCCAATTTCTTCTAAAGCTTAGTCTTTCGTATTTACCCTTAACATTCATCACATCTGAAACATACACAAAAACATGAATGTTGATCAATTGTCCGCGGACTTTGTGGCCACCCTGTAAATCGTAATGTGATCAGTTGATCAACACCTGTCTGAATGGCTTCTCCAATCACTTATCCTGAGGAAAAAGGAAGAGGCAGCGTCCGTCACCCCACGGAGTGTTGGTTTTGTGATTTTATCAGATGCTTTCATGATGAGAGTGACCGAGGCTAAGAGGCGAGAGAAAGAGTTGCAGGTCATGTGGTTGAGTTATTTAGTTGGTTAGTCAGCTAGTTAGTCAGTTCCCTATTCAGCTAGTTAGTTAGGTAGCTAGTTAGCTGGGTAGCTAGTTAGTCCACCCGCGCTCTGTGGAGAATCTAGGGAGAGACCCTAAATGCAATCCACAGGTAGATATGTATACAGAAGGCTTGAGTTTAAGGATAGTGTGTGCATGTAGCAGGGAGATGTTAGACTGGCTTTATTTGCATGTGTGTATTATCTGAACAAGGCACCAAGTCAGCCTGACAGAGTACAAACATAGTTATGACTGTGTATGAATCTTTAATTCCAGTATTCATTTCCGCCAAAAGATAAATCATGTAAAGACGGGGCCTTTATGAGTGTTTCTTTTGACAGCCTTGTCGGCAACAGCTGATTACATACCCATTTCTGTGTCTACCCTGGGGATTTGAACTAGGATCTCTCATACGTGGAACGAGAGCCTTCCTTCTGAGCCACCGGGTCCTACGGAGCGTGGGAGGCAGTGACGAAGGAGCCTTGGGTGTATTGAACCATAAAGACGTTGTGTGATTAATATTTCCGTAGAGAGCGTTGGCGACATTCGCCAGGAAACCCATCCCAGCTGCTGGGAGCTAGATTTGGCATCGGAGACCCTGTTTATCAGTTTTGTCCTTGGAATATTTCTGTGGAGTCTCATTCCTTTTTATTTTTTTTTATTTTTTCTTCGCTCGAAGTTTGGACACCGGATTGATGTGTATGGAGAAGGAGAGCACATGTCTTGTTTGTTGTTTGTTGTTTGTTTGTTTCTTGTTTGTTGAATGATTACTAAAAGGATCCGCTGTTAGGTCTGTCGATGAGTTTGAATATTAATGTTTCTTTATTTATCTGTTAATTAAATCATTAATTCGTTGATTTTATAATTTCTTTGTTCATATTTCTAACTTTTATATATCTATTTCTATTTGCTTATTCATTTATTTATTTATAAATTTCTTGCTTATCGATCTATCATCTGTGTTCAGCCTCGTTATTTACCGGAAGGTTAGAGAACACCTATCTCCTAAAGGCTATTTTTCTCCAACCTCCGATAATCGGCGGTACCGACTACCTCCAGAACTTTTCCACCGTAAAATCACTTTGGCAAACTATTTTGTTTTCTCAACAAAAACATAGAATGTCATTTGATATGCTGGAGGAGAATTATTTTCCACCAGAATATCAGATTTCTTCCAGGGAGATGCGGGCTGAAAATTTGCACCAACAGTTGAAGGAAAATTAGCCCAATGTGATAACCCACTGTCGAACTCGTCCCATCTCGTCTGTACGTGTCAACAGTTCACAACCTTTCGACTCGTTTCACACGTATCGACTTTTCGCCGTGCGTCGTCCACGACACGACGTCGTGCTCACAAATAACCACGAGTGTCAATGAACATGGCCGTGACGTGTGAAAGAGACACCCATAGTTGTTTGAGAGCACGACGTCGTGTCGTGGACGGCGTACGGCGAAAAGTCGATACGTGTGAAACGAACCTTCCCGTGCGAGTCTGCGCTGGTAGACATGACGTTTCTGCAAGCGTGTGGCATGGCAGTGTCGCCATTTATATGTTGGTACTTTTTTGCCGTGCACTTTTTTTCTCCTAATATTTCTTCGTTCCTTTCCCTTCTCTCTAACTTTCCCCTTTATCTTCACTTGCCCTTTGTTTTTATCTCTTTGTAGGCATCGTATTTCTTCTTAATAGCCTTGTTTTTGGCTTCTATTACCTCTGGTGGCACTGTTGTCTCGGATGGACACTCTTCAAAAAATTGTGCTGAAAACCTAATATTATGATTACAAAGGGTTAGGTTAGGTTGTGTTTAGTAATCGTCTGCATGGGAATCGTCCATTTAAGAAGTGTCCAAAACCCAACCGTTTATTCCATATTTCCATTGTTCTATTTGTGAGGATGTAGTTTTTCCACGTGTTTCTTTTTGTTTGTATGTGCGCGCGCATGCGTGTGTATGTGTGCGTACGTGTGTGTATTTGTATGTGTATGAACTTATTCTTATTTTTTTTACTTAGCTGTAGTTTACAAGAGAGGTCTGTTACTCTCCAATTAATAATCATATCTAGATTAAAATTCGTGTGTTTGTGTGTGTGTGTGTGTGTTTGTTATTATATGTTTGTTTATCATTATTTGCTAGATTTGTATTATTATTAGTTATCTGTCAATTTATTATTATTTACCTGTTTACCTGTTTATTTATTATCTAACTATACCTATGTATTTATATATTTTATTCATTATTATTATTTACATTATTATATTTTCTATTTATTTTTCTTTTATCTATTTATCATAGAAGGAAGGGTAGTGAATGGTAGGATGAGGAAACAAATAAGGTTGTAGAAGAGAAGAAGCGAGCTTTCACAGATTGGTTACAAAGTAGGACGAGGGAGTCATATGAGAAGTACAGGGAAAAGAAAAGAGAAGTAAAGAAAAAGGTAAAGGAGGCAAAGAGGAGAGCAGATGTAAAATGGGGTAAGAGTATGACAGAAAATTTTGAAAGTAATAAAAAGATGTTTTGGAAAGAAATTAAGAGAGGAAGAGGAGGCGAATCAAGTAGAGAAGAAAAGGTAAAAGGTGCAGATGGAGAGATGATAATGGAGGAGAAGGCAGTAAGGGGAAGATGGGCAGAATATTTTAGGGAGTTGCTAAATGTGAAGGAGGATAGGGAGGGAAAGATAGCTGCAGTGGAAAATGCTAAGAAAATGAGAGTGATGAGTGAGGAAAATGGAGGAGAAATAAGGAAGGATGAAGTGAAGGCAGCTTGTTAAGTGTAGTTGGGAAGGCTTATGGGAGGATCTTGATTGAGAGGATTAGGAGAGGAACAGAGGGAGTAATTGGTGAGGAACAGTGTGGGTTTAGGACAGGTAGAGGTTGTGTAGATCAGATTTTTGTGGTAAGACATATGTGAGAAAGCTATAGGAAAGGGGAAGGATGTTTTCTGGGCCTTTATGGATCTGGAAAAGGCTTACGACAGGGTAGACAGAAAGGCACTGTGGGAGGTTATGCGGATATACGGGATAGGAGGAAAGCTTCTGGGAGCTGTCAAGAGTTTTTATGAGAGTAGTAGAGCTTGTGTCAGGATTAGAAATGGAGAGAGTGAGTGGTTTGAGGTAAAGGTGGGACTTCGTCAGGGATGCGTTATGTCACCCTGGCTGTTCAACTTATACATGGATGGGGTGGTGCGAGAGGTGAATGCAAGGGTAGTGGGTCAGGGATTGGAGATGGTTAAGGAAAATGGAGAAAAGTGGGAGGTGAGCCAGCTGTTGTTTGCGGACGACACTGCGCTTGTGGCAGGATCGGAGGAGGGATTGAGGAAGCTGGTGACAGAGTTGGGAGAGTGTGTGATAGAAGAAAGCTGAAGATAAATGTGGGTAAAAGTAAGGTGATGAGATGTACAAGGGGTGAAAGTGGCAGTAATCTGGAAATGAGCATTAAGGGAGAGCAACTGGAGGAAGTGGATAGTTTTAGATATTTGGGTGCAAATGTGGCAGGAAAGGGTGGAGTGAAGGTGGAGGTAGAATGTAGATTGAGAGAAGCGAGTAAATGCCTTGGTGGTTTAAAAAGTGTAATGAGGAATAGGAATCTGGGAATGGATGCTAAGAGGAGACTGTATGAAGGAGTGATTGTGCCAACAACACTGTATGGAGCAGAAACATGGAACATGAGAGAGGAAGAGAGAAGGAACTTGAATGTGTTTGAGATGAAGTGTCTGAGAAGTATGATGGGGGTTACTAGGCTAGATAGAGTGAGAAATGAGGAAGTGAGGAGGAGAACAGGGGTGGAAAGGGAGTTGGGAGATAGGGTGGATGAAAGAGTATTAGGATGGTTTGGACACATGGAAAGAATGAGTGAAGAAAGACTAGTAAAGGAGGTATGGAAGGCAGATGTGGAGGGAGTGAACATGAGGGGACGTCCTAGGATGAGGTGGATGGATGGGGTGAAGGGGGCTTTGGGGAAGAGGGGAATGTCGGTTGAGGAAGGACGGGAGAGGACAGAAGACAGGGGTGAATGGAGAATGGTTGTATATGGAAAATGTTGTGATGCATGAGGTGGATTGGACGGGGGAATGGGGGTGAGGTAGTGTGTGTGAGCAAAAATTTTGACGCAGCCCGAAGGGATTTCTCCCCGTCCTCTCCTTTATATGGGGGGACGGAGAGGGGGGGTCGCCGATTTAATGAAGCGGCCTTGCTGTGGATGTGCTGTGTCCTGCGTCACTGCTTCTGACCCAGGGCAGTGGACAGGGTGCAGGGATGACCCGTCATATAGGAGGTGCTAAGATGGGAGGGAGGGTGGAGGGGTGTGGAGTGTTTTCGGGGATGAAATGGGTGGGAATGTTTTTGTGCCTTGTCCTTTTTGGCTACCCCCCTGGTAAGGGAAAAAAAAAAGCCTTGGTATATGTATGTATGTATGTATTTATCATTATTATATTTTTCGCATCCGAGCCTAGTTATGGACCAAAAGGTCTCCTGTCGGCATGCTCCTCCTTTGTAATCCTTTGTGTGTGTTTGTGTGCGCGTGTTTTGTTAGTATTCACAGAGGTATATTTCTTGGTGTGAAATCAAACTGTAGTTTGTCAACTCTCAGGGTGTAAACAGACCTTTGGTTGGACGTGGTTACCACTGAGGCATGTCCGGAGTAGAGATAAAAACTCTACTTAATCTACCAAAGGTTTTAACTCCACAAAGGTGAAGAAATGGAGGTTTGGAAACTCCTTATAGACTCTTTAATCCTCTTTACAGTTTCTGTGACACCATCTTCCTGATGTGATATTGTCTACCAAGGGCAGAAGCGCTGTTGTTGTGAACGAAATACTACCCCACATATACAAAACGCACAAATGATTATCCGTACTGTGTCTATATGTAAGAGGGAATGTATGTTTGTATATGTACGTTGCTTTCTTTGCTTTGTTTTAAACCGAAGCGCCGTGCTGTGTTCGCCTCTTATCAGAATAGTCTATGCGGCTGCCAGTGTTGCTTCTTTCATTGCACTTAGGGGACACATGATCACCCTTCCCCCCCCCCACTCTCTCCCCCCTCCGCATGTGTTCTTCCTCCCCCACCCCACTCCTACCCTCCTCGTATTACTGCGTCGTTTTCGTTGAGTTCTCCGTGAGGTGACGAAGGAGCTGGGTGATGTTTGTTTGTGCCAGTGGATTTGTTGGCCCTGATGAGCGAGGCGGTTTGACGACATGGGTGTAACATCTTCATTCTGATGGGGAATCTTATCATGCACTGTCTTCTTTTCTATCGTTCTTGCTGCCCACCTCCTTCGCTTCTTATTTCTCCGTTTTCTATGTTCCCGCTTACCTGGCTCGTTCCGTCTAATGATGATAATAATAAGTTGGGTAGGTTCGCATTCTTGTAGATTTTTGTTGTTGTTCTTGTTCTGTTCATTCACAATTTCCTATGCTGACACCTATGTTAGTTTTTAGTTGTCAACTTGTGAACAAGCAGATATGAACTGACAATGTGAGTTGTCCTGTTGTATAGCACGTCGTTTGTATAAGAACATAGGAATGAAGGGGACTGCAAGAGACCATAAAGGCTGCACAAGGCAGTTCCATCTTCATTACAACCTGTCATCCCCATTCTTGGAATTGTCTAACCGTTTCTTAAAACAACCGATGGTTTCAGCGCTCGCTACATGGTTACTAAGTCTATTCCATTCGCTGACCACCCAGTGGATAAACCAGTTCTGGCCTATTTCCTTTTTAAATCTAAATTTGTCCAGTTTAAATTCATTACTAGGCATTTGAACTTGCTCTGTGTTCTTGAACTTCCTCTTCCGCCCTGATGATTGTCTCTCGGAAACAAGATCTTATAGTCGTTGAAGCCCCACCTCAAAAGATCTCTTAATATTTTTCTCGTATGTTTTTTAAACGTAACCCCCCAGCAAAATCATGCAACAAGACAATACGGGTCTATAATCTAAGGCATAGACTAGAGTATGAGTGTATATATATATATATATATATATATATATATATATATATATATATATATATATATATATATATATATAAAATCTAAGTATAATAAAAGTACAGGTATAAGGGTATTACAAACAACATACTGTGCCTACCCGGTAGATAACGAAATCAGATTTAGTTCATTTTGATTTCAATCGTGTACCTAACCTAACTTAACCTAAAATTTCTTATAAGTTCAGTTAAATCGTTGGAAGAGAGGTTTACACACCCTTAGCACACTTAGTCGTTGGTCCAACTAAAGGACATTACGTAAAAAAAATGAAAGAAGTTTGTTAGGAAGAAACTGCAGGAAGAGGGAGAGTTAGCTACATACCAGTAAGAAAACAACCTTTCATCTGTTGGGGATCTTCAATAATACTGGACTTTGCTTTAATTTATTCTTTCCCTAAATCACTGAAAAAGCGACATAAAGGATGCGCGCGCGCACACACACACACACACACACACACACACACACACACACACACACACACACACACACACACACACACACACACATATATATATATATATATATATATATATATATATATATATATATATATATATATGCGTAAGTAACCACTAGGAAAAGTAAACTAACGAAGCAGAGCGCTTTCGTATAATTACATCTTCAGTGCACTGAAGATGTAATTATACGAAAGCGCTCTGCTTCGTTAATTTCCTTTTCCTAGTGGTTATTTACGCATTTGTGAACACACGCTCCTAGTGTTTTTATTGCATATATATATATATATATACACATATATATATATATATATATATATATATATATATATATATATATATATATATTCTCCGCAGAAAACCTCATTAGAAAGAAAAGAGCGAGAAGGGGGATGGAGATACCTTTTATTCTGGGCTCCACTCGCTCGCTCAATCTAATCAAGATGGGGGAAATCATTCAATGATTGGCGTTGCGCTCTGGGCTCTTTCAGACATTTCGCCACTAAATTTAGCCACTCTTACCTGGCCCAATAGAATGTCTGTATAGAAGGACTTGTTTGGGGTGGCAAATGTAAGGTGCGACAACAAAAATTAATAGAAAATAACTTTATTCGCGCATATAATAAAAGTAGATTAATGCGGCGATATTACCATCGCTATGTTGTTCAGCCAGAAACAACAATACGCCTGCTTGATCACTACCTACTCAGGATCCAAATTTTAGTTTCCAAAACTGGATTTATGTGTATATATTATCTTAATTGTAACCAATATTTAGGGTTAGGTAACTGAATGAACATGGCACATTGTTAATATCTATTGTTAAAGTCCCACTGTGAAAGGGACAGTGATTTCTTGCCTAGTGTTAATGCTCAGCTCGTTCAACGTATGCCCATCACTATTGTCAAATGTTCAAATAATCTAATTCTAGCATGAAGTACCCAGTCGAATTTTTACAGATTATAGTCTTCGTACCATTCGTCCGGCGCGATTTCGTTTCTTACGAAATCTGTTTTTAGCAATTTTTTTGTTTTTTATTTCCGCCAAGAGAATTGCATATTACGTTGATACATTATATAATTTACAAAATTGATAATTAATTTTCTAACGCTACATCGCGTCCATGTACACAACTGAACATTTACCGGTCATCTGTACGTGGATCGCGTACTGATTGTTTGTTTTTCTCAAACTGTGGTGTGGGAACAGGACGGTGCAGCCTTGGGTCTACAAGAAGTCACCACTTATTGTTAATGGAAATCCTGTCAATATGGGAAGAGGATTGAAAATCTGCGTAAATAACGGTCCGCACCATTATCGATATATTCCTGACTTGCAACTCGGGTCATCTACAACCTTTCCCTCCGTCTCTGCATTCAGGTAAGTGCTCTTCATTACTTTCTGTATCCGGGTAGACGTGGCTTGCATATATGGGTTCAGATTGAATCACCTAATCAGGCTACAGCAGTGACCAATTGTGCCTTGGTTTCACAGTTATCCAGGAAAGCACGCTGGAATGTTTTGAAGCACAGAAGAAATGAAAGAGACTTGGTAAATAAATACGAAACTACCGCAGTCATTTTCACAATATTTCTGGCGCCTTAGGTTTGGCTAGGATAGGATGAGATAATAAAGGTTAGGTTATATAAGGATAAGTTAGAATACCATAGGTGTTGCCAAATACTGGCTGGAATTTACAGAATACCACCATGTCTACGTCACTGCTGATCGAAGATGGCGTATTGTTGACATAGCGACGGCGGTATCTTACGGCGATATTCCCGCCTCGGCTTACCTAAACTTTTTGCTGCTCTTTGGAGGAAAGCAGGACGGAAGCCAAAATTTCAATTAGTGATTGGTTACGACTTAGCGACGACGCCTCTGAAAGATGTTCGTGTGAAGTTGATACAATTTAAATGGATACGATAAAGGTGTATCCATTAGGTACAAGTCAATACGCGTTTGGTTACACATAACGATCACATTCGCCCTGAAAATGTATTACCATGCTGAAATACATTGTACGGTGTTGAAATAATTTTTGGTAAATGTTCAGTTGTGTACATGGACGCGATATAGCGTTAGAAACTTAAATATTAATTTTGTAAATTATAATGTATCAACCTAATATGCAATTTTCTTGGCGGAAATAAAAAAAAAAGTTGCTAAAGCAGATTTCGTAAGTAACGAAGTCGCGCCGGACGAATGGTACGCCATGTTTGTTGTTGTTGTTGTTGTCGTTCCCTAGACTGTCTGTCCGAGCAGTCCCGTCTCCCCAAGGAAGGCCACAGCCGAAACTGGGTTTTCACAAATCCTTTATAGAGTGTATGTTGTGTTGTTTGCGTGCATGATTGTGTATAATGCCATGTTTGTTATGATAGATGCCGATGTCGAAGAAATGAAAGGATGATATTCGTCTAATCTAACCTAACGTGTATTTAGTAAATCGGTACCTATAATTTAAGGTCAACCGGATCGTCGTCGTCGTGACGGATGTTGGCGGCCTGTTCAATCACTGACTGTGGGGTATATAGGTTTTTCATAGCCTGCAGGAATGCATGGATTTCAGCTCCACAGCATTCCTTCAAGAATATATACCTCGCGAGGTACTGGCGGAAGTACCGAGGCCGTACACCAGGCCTCAACTGACCGGGCAGACAACACTTGACAAACGACAAGATGGCGTCCCGATTCTATGCTAGCGACTTCGTTCGTTAGTATATTTGCTTGTAGCAAGGTATTTTTTATTTTTATTTCCGCCAAGAAAACCGCATACTACGTTCATGTATTATAATTTACAAAATTAATATTTAATTTTCTAACGCTATATCGCGTCCATGTACATAACTGAACAAATACCGAATTTAATTTTGATCACAAAAACTCGTCCAGTGTGCCTTCCCACCTTCTCTATCTCTCTTTTTCCTTCACTGCATTATACCTGAGTTACTCTCATGTCTTGTATTTCAAATAATAGATCTTGGCCATTTGGACACATCGATGCCATTTTGTGGGAATTTTCCACAAATTTGTGGGAGAAATTAGCTCACGTGTGAGGTTTTGTGAGTAAATTGTGTTGCAATGAACTATTTGTGTATTTGATCATTCCTTCTTTTTGTGGAAAAAATGTGGAAATTAGATTTCCTTGTGGGAATTTTGTGGTAAAAATCTCACTCATTTATGTGAACTGGCATAGATCACAGTGACAACACTGGACGGGACATGTTCCTTCTGTTATTCGGGAGAACAAGACTTGAAATGGGCTTGGAACAGACACTTTGTGGATGGTGTGATGTACAAAGCCCCTGATTGGACAAAGTATCAAGGTATCATGTTTCCTCATACTGTGACAATATTATCTTTGTATCACATTTGATGAATGTTATGGGTGACACAAGCGTCTTCCAGTATTATGGGGCTAATGTGACATCCTTACGGACCAGAACCACGCAGCATACCTTTACAATTGGGGACTAATCTCCACTCAAAAGGGAATAATGATAATTTTTTACTTCTACTTCGTTCTGGTACTCTCCTCGCCTCCTCCTCCTCCTCCTCCTCCTCTTCCTCTTTCTCATCCTGATCGGAGACCAATTTCCACTCATAAAATAATACTATTTTTTTTTTTTAATTTCTACCAATCCTTCGTTATACTGCCCTTCGGAAACCATTTTTATGATTTCATCTTCTTGGCGCCAAGGCAGAAACGCTCGTGTCTTCATTTCCTTCCCTTCCTCCCTCCCTCCCCCTCCTTACCTCTTCCTCTTTGGCAACCTCCCCTGCGACAGCAGCACCCACCCTTCGTGTGTTATCTTACCCTCTCATTAATATTATTATTATTATCATTCGCGGGACTCTTCCTTCCTTCACGGCTCCTCTTTCTTGGATTAGTGTCTTACCTCCACCGGAAGCTCCCCGCGGGAGAGGTGGGGTGGGGGGGAGGAGGCGTCTTCATTTCCTAGAAAAGCCACACCCGTTATCTCCCCTCCCCCTCCCCCCTTCCCCTTCCCTCTCCTCTCCTCTCCTCCCATCCCTTTCTCTCCCTCCCCTCCACTCTTGGCTTTCTCGTGCTCAACACTCCCTCTCCCCCTCCCCCCCCCCCTCTCTCTCTCTCTCTCTCTCTCTCTCTCTCTCTCTCTCTCTCCTCTCTCTCTCCCCCCCCTCTCTCTCTCTCTTCTCTCCTCTCTCTCTCTCTCTCTCTCTTCCCTCCCCTCTCTCCCTCTCTCTCCCCCTCTCTCTCTCTCTCTCTCTCTCTCTCTCTCTCTCACTCACTCTCTCTCTCACACACTCACACACACACACACACACACACACACACACACACACACACACACACACACAAACATACAAAGCAAGTTCAACATATACCAACTACATGTACTACCTTTACACGAATGCCCTCTGTATATCCACCTGAAGATTGGAGGACCATCCCTACGAGAACTCGTCCTCTGATTTAAGGTGTCCCCCTACAGTAAGGTTCCGCACCGAATTAAGGACTTTGTGGTTGTTCAATGTACAGTGTGGCGGTCTGCAGTTAATTATCCTCTTTTGGGACTTGACTCGCAATGGCTTATATTTATTTATTTTCTATTTTGCTTTTTTTTTATTAATATTTTTTACGTGAACCCCTTTATAATCCTCTCATCCCCCTTCGCGCTCCCCTTTTCCCCGTCTCCTCTTTCGGTGGCTTCCTTTCCTGGATTTAACCTCGGCCTCCATTCGCCAGGTCATTTCGTATCTCCGGTTCTATCCCACTTAAACTTTACATTTCTTGGTCACTGCTACCCCCTCTCTGTCCAGTTTCCCCTCAGGAGGACATTTACCCTCATAGGACACTTTCCCTCAACAGGAGGACATTTCCCCCTCAAGTAATTACCCCTTAGGAGGACATTTCCCCGTTGGAAGGACATTTTTCCTCAGGTCATTACCCCTCAGGACATTTCCCCATGTGAGGACATCATTCCTCGGGAGAATATTTCCCCACAGGACATTTCCCCTCATGAGGACTTCATCCCTCGGTACAATATTTCCCCTCAGGAGGACCTTATCCCCTGGGGAAATATTTCCCCTCGAGAGGACATTTCTCCCCAGGAGGAAATTTCCCCTCAGGAAGACATTATCCCTTGGGGGAAATATTTCCCCTCGAGAGGACATTTCTCCCCAGGAGGACATTTCCCCTCAGGGACAGCTACCTTGTGCTGTGCTCCTAATTGTGTATCCATTCCAAACTCCGTGTGATATTCACATCAGATTTCCTTCGGATGCATAATACCCCAGAATTATTTTTCAAACTAAATTTTCTTTCTCCATGATCACCCCCCTGGTGACATTTGACCCCTCATAATTCCTTGTCTCTTGATTCGTCTTGTCTGCGATCACCTCCCACTGACATCTTCCACCCACAGGTCTCGTCGCTTTCGTCGTATCATCTTTCGTCACACCCATTCCAAGTCGTTGTTGGTCTTGTTGCACTCCCTTGCCCTTGACTTTTAGCCAAATCCTCCCACCCTTCGCCTCTGACACCTCCCCCTCCCCCACTTCCCACCCTATCCCACCCCACCCCACCCGGTTGTCTGCCCTCCCGTTCCCGTCTCTGTCGCCTTCTCTCCCCACTCCTCCTCTCCCTTCCTTCCTCCTTCATCTCTCCTTCTCTCTCCTCCCCTCTCCTCACCTCTTCTTCCCTCTCCTTTCCTCTCCTTCCTTCTCCTCTCTTCTCTCTTCTCCTCTCTTCTCTCTTCTCCTCTCTTCTCTCTTCTCCTCTCCTCTCCTCTCCTCTCCTGTCCTTTCCTCACCTCTCCTCACCTCTCCTCTCCTGTCCTCTCCTCACCTTTCCTCTCCTGTCCTTTCCTCCCTTTTCCTCTCCTGTCCTTTCCTCCCTTTTCCTCCCCTTCCCTCTCCTCCCCTTTTCTTCCCTTTCCTTCCCTCTCCTCCCCTCTCCTTTTCTCGCCTGCCCTCATCTGAATCCCATTACCTATACCTCCACTATGGCTTCTCTTCCTTTCCCCTCAGTCGTCCTTTCTTCTGTATAATTTTCCCTTTTCTCTGCTTCTGCATAGACCTCTTAGTCTCCTCAACTCCCAGCAATGATACAGACTGAAAATGTCATAGGAGGAGGAGGAGGAGGAGGGAGAGAGGGGTTGCGAATTTCAGAGCCTCACAGTGGAAGGGAAGAGAGACAGGACGTATTGGGTGAATCTTTCAACAGGTAACTCCTTCACTCCAACACACACACACACACACACACACACACACACACACACACACACACACACACACACACACACACACACACACACACACACACACACACACACACACACACACACACACACACACACACACACACACACACACACACACACACACACACACACACACACACACACACACACACACACACACACACACACACACACATGAAGACGGGACCCCACGAGCATAGCTCCCCTTCCCGTAAAATACAACTAGGTAAATACAACTAGGTAAATACACACACACACACACATACACACACACACACACACACACACACACACACACACACACACACACACACACACACACACACAGACAAACACACACACACAGACACACACACACAGACACACACACAGACACACACACACAGACACACACACAGACACAGACACACACAGACACACACGCACACACACACATGCACACACACACACACACACACACACACACACACACACACACACACATGCACACACACACAAAAAGACTCGTGGCGCTTTGGTAGATTTCCCGGCTGCCACTACGGCGGTCCGGCTTCGAATCCCACCCAGGGCCGAAATAATTTCAGTATCGCTGCGCTGCGATTCGTTACTCCAACTCTCGTAGGCGGGGAGTTGGGTGTGTGTGTGCGTGTAAGGTCACAGCATGTATCCATAGATCGGTCATACCCGTATATGAGCTCTGAGCTCTTTTCCGGGAGGGAAATAGCTGTCGATCACGAGTCACAACACGCGATCCAAGACCATTGTGAATCACACACACACACACACACAGACACACACACACACACACACACACACACACACACACACACACACACACACACACACACACACACACACACACACACACACACACACACACGAACAAACCTTCCTTCACATTATCCTTAGCTCACTGACTTCCTTTTCTGTATAATATGATCGCTTCCTACCTGATTCTTCCAACCCTCACTGCCTTTGAGCCCCCTTTACTCTCCCCCCCAGCCTCTCCATTTCCCTCCCCCTTTCTTCCCCCCCCCCCTCCCCGCTTCGCTTCCCGACCCCCATGCTGTTCATGTGCCTGCCAAACATTCCCCCCCCCCCATATCAGAATCCCTCATTCATTTCGCTGTCGCCCTCTCCCCCCATTTCTTCCCCCTCTTCCCTCCCCCTCTTCCCTCCCCCTCTTCGCTCCCCCTCCCCTTCCCCCCTCCCCCCTTCTCCCCCTCTCCCTTGGTTAATCCTTCACCGCCCATACTCAAGTCAAACCATTCCCCGTCCCCCACATTTTTCCCCTCCCCGTCTTCCTATCTTTTAGTCTTTATTACCCTCCTCCTCCTCGTTCCTCCTCCTCCTTGTTCCTCCTCCTCCTTGTTCCTCCTCCTCCCCCTTCCTTGTTCCTCCTCCTCCTCCCCCCTCCTTGTTCCTCCTCCTCCTCCCCCTCCTCTTCATTCTAGTTCCTCCTCCTCCTCCCCCTCCTCTTCGTCCTCGTTCCTCCTCCTCCTCCCCTCCTCTTCGTCCTTGTTCCTCCTCTTCCTCCTCGTTCCTCCTCTTCGTCCTCGTTCCTCTTCTTCCTCCTCGTTCCTCCTCTTCGTCCTCGTTCCTCTTCTTCCTCCTCGTTCCTTCTCTTCCTCCCCTCCTCCTTGTTCCTCCTCCTCGTTCCTCCTCTTCCTCCCCTCCTTGTTCCTCCTCCTCGTTCCTCCTCTTCCTCCCCTCCTCCTTGTTCATCCCCTACTCCTCCTTTTCCTTTCCTCCTCGTTCCTTCTCTTCCTCCTCCCCTCCTTCCCCCTCCTCCTCTTCCTTCCTCCCCTCCTTCCCCCTCCTCCTCTTCCTCACCTCCTTCCCCCTCCTCTTCCTCCTTCCCTCCCTCACTCATTTCTCTTCCAGTTTTCATTTCCTGCCCAGGAGTCGCTTAGCTGCGACCTGAGCCCTTTGCTGTGCCCTGTGTGGTCAGGATGCCAGGTCAAACAGCTGTCTCAGGTGGCTGTTGGCGGTTCGAACCCGGATCGAAGCTGAGGTGCCTTAGGACAGATGACGCGCGGCGTCAGATTGTCTGGAAGGATAGAAGCGACGGTAAACTACAATGGTGACGTGTGTCCAGATCACCTACCCTCGTCACCCTTACTTCTTTTCCCCTCTTTTTATCTCCCCTCTCTTCATCTACTCTCTCTTCATCCCTCCTCTCTCCATCTCCCCTCTCTTCAATTCCTCTCTTTTCATCTCCCCACTCTTCATCTCCCCTCTCTTCATCTACCCTCTCTTCATCCCTCCTCTCTCCATCTCCCCTCTCTTCAATTCCTCTCTTTTCATCTCCCCACTCTTCATCTCCCCTCTCTTCATCTACCCTCTCTTCATCCCTCCTCTCTCCATCTCCCCTCTCTTCAATTCCTCTCTCCTCATCTCCCCTCTCTTCATTTCCCCTCTCCTTCATCTCCCCTCTCTTCATCTCCGCTCTCATATTTTTTCTCTTCATTTCCCCTCTCTTCATCTTTATTCATCTCTCCTCTTTTCATCTCTCCCCTTTCTTCATCTCCTCTCCCTTCATTCCCCCTTTTTTCATCTCCTCTCCCTTTATTCCCCCTCTCTTCATCTCCTCTCCCTTCATTCCCCCTCTTATTTCCCCTCTTATTTCCCCTCTCTTCATCTCTCTCTTCATCTCCCCTCGTCTCTTGTTTAATTTCTTTTTCCCTTCAACTCCTTCCTTCTTGCACATCTTCGCCTCATCCTGAAGTTTGTCGTCGCGTTAATCCCCTCCTCCCCCTCCCATTGTCCTACCACTCCCTCCCACGTAAGCCCTCGGATTTACGTATGTATCCTGTTGGGCTCGTATGAGGCCTGACTCAACACACACACACACACACACACACACACACACACACACACACACACACACACACACACACTCACACTCACACTCACACTCACACTCACACTCACACACTCACTCACTCACTCACTCAAAGGCAGTCCAGTGCATTCCCACTACAGTACATGCATGCATCCCGACATGCCCCTGTATCGTTTGGGTAGACACGGGTCATACCTGTGTTCGGGAAGAGAGTTCATCATTATGGGTGTTAGCGTCCCCTCCTACCCAGTTTGACGAGCTGCAACGAGGTAACGCCTCTCTCATGGAGGTCCAGCGCCTCCTTCTGTTTATGTTCCTCATCTCAGTTTTTTTTATTTCATCACTTGTACTTTCCATTGTCTTTCTCTCCTTGGCTGTTCTTGTTTAGATTTACTTCCTCCTCGCACCAACCTGTGTTTATTGGATCTTGGTTTTACATTTAAAATAGAAAGTTCGACACTATCATCATCATCATCAATCATCATTATTATTACTATTCATCATCATAAAACTTACCCAGGGCAGGGGGCGGAATACATGGACAACTCGTCATCCATGAGGAGCTAAGATGAGAGGGAGGAAAGGGGAGTGGATGGGAGTGGAATGTGTGTGTGTGTGTGTGTGTGTCTTTTGACTTGGCTGTCTCTCTTGTAAGGGCGAAGAAACATTGTATACTGATACATTATTATTATTATTATTACTATTATTATTATTATTTATTATTATTATTATTATTATTATTATTATTATTATTATTATTATTATTGTTATTATTATTATTATTATTATTATTATTATTATTATTATTGTTATTATTGTTATTATTTATTATTATTATTATTGTAATTAATTTTGTTGTTAATTAAGGAGATGGACCTAGGGGGTAATTCACGCCATCAAAATCTTGGCAGATCAAATTGTTCAATAAAGTATAAAATTCAGGATTACAATGATGCCACAAGGAGAGAAGCGCTGGTAAGATACAGTCCAGGTTCAGGTTTAAGGTGTTTTGCCTTAGAAGCGGCACAGATACTTCCCTGCCTATACCGCGCTTCGTTTTTGTTTTGTTTACTTTGTTTACATCGTCTATACTCCGTTTTCTCCGTCCGCTTTCTTCATCATAGTTTCTCTTTTTTAGTCCAACCAACCCACGATGCCACTTTTTAAGGTAATTTTCATGTGTTTGATCACTTCTTCTTCAGTTAACAAAACCACTTATAAGGAAGTTAGGATATCACGTTTGTGTCTCTCCTTGCGACATGCCCCACTCCTTAATTAAAGCACGACATTTATCGTATCTACCGAGAAAGCAAAAATTCTTGACTGTATCGCTCTTAATCCACACCATCTCTTCACCGAGTGACCAATGGGCTGACCTAGTTGGCTGTTGCCGGATTCCCCAGGGCCCTGGGGCTGCAGCAAGAGACATCAACTGATAGATCGAGTGATTGATTAGATTTGACAGTATCCTGTCTCTCAGGCCTCACGGTCCTTCAACTCTCTCCTTCTGACGCCATCTTCTGGCCACGACAGCAGCATTTGCAAAAGTAGACAAGAAAACGGCCTTGCCTTGGTCTTTGTAGTGAGACATTACCCCCAGCCACCAGGTGACAGATAAGGCATATTATACTTGAATGAGTGAAGTGGCCAGGGGCCTAAGTGGTTGCTATTTGCTGAGGGCCTCCAGTCAAGAGGGGGGTCTTGCCAGGCGGCGAAGTCCACTTGTTAGGGATGAGGTGGGAGGGGTAGGTGTTGATCACGTGGAGTCGACGTTTAGGCCAGATGATGCACTAGGTCAGCGTTTCTCAATCTGGGTTGCTAGCACCCCCTCGGGGGTGTTGAAATCAATTATAGGAGGTGCTGGGAAGTGATGCACACAAAAATCATATTGATATATGTATCATTACCCAGTTGTGCATATTTGACTTTTTCCATGCTAGTTTATTTTTCTAGGGCGTTTTCATGTCTTCTACAAACACTATTGTCAATTTGTTTCAGTTCTTAGGAATCAAGAAAATAAATCATCAAGCAGTACACTTCACTTTCTATTATCTTTCAAATAACAAGACAGAGGTGTTGGACAGCCTAGACATGACAACAGTGGGTGCTATGGTCAGAACAGATTGGGAAACGTTGCACAAGGCATTGTGTTCTTGAACTTCAATCGTAAAGGAATACCTTGTTCACAATCCCCCCTCTCGTCTGCCACGGTTTCGATTGAAAGTTGATGAGAATTGATTCTCAACTTCGTCTGCTCGTTCTGACGCTTCCTATGCCAACGTTTAATCTCATCTAACGCAATCATGTGATTCGCCATTGTCTAGGTCTCTAGGATCACGTGTTTGGTTCATGATCGACAACAATTACCGTTCAGATGAGAGCTCAGAGTTAATATACACTGGAATCTATGGGTAATGCGTTTGATATTTCACTTTCTAATGTTCATATATTTTGTTACCTTTTATTTCCAAGTGACACGGAAATGTGTAATGTTTTTAAAGTTATTTGTTTACTGAAAATTTTGTTTTCTGTTGTAATGCATATTTCTGCAGTTGTAGTTCACACGAGAAAGGAAATCTTGTTATCGAGAATATGTGTGAAATTCTGGATTTTATCGACTCTCGTGAAAAAAATTAAATAAACGACGGCGATTAAGGGAGGTTGGAAGCTGCGATTTATGTCTAGTCCGTGTCGTCTTTAATCAAATGTTACACTGCTCATCAAATAAGAAATAAAATATTTAACTGGGGAGAGGAATGCCATTGGTATGTAAGTCTGGCAACATGCCTGAGGATGACAGCCAAGAAATACCGAAATGTTCCATTCAGGAATTGATAGCGAATCAATATGTGTATCATCACACACAACTGTAGGCGGCCTCGAATGAATGTAACTCGATAAGGAATCAAAATTTCTTGTTATCCCAACCATTTTACAACGAAAGTTATAACAATCATTAGACCTGCTCTAGTGGAAAATTAGATCTTTTGTTTTTCTTAGCGATATGTGATGCTTATATAAGAATTGTAGAACAGTGTTCTGCCATGATTAGTAAAATATTTATCTAAACTTACCTAAACTTTATTCCATTTGATATTCGGCGTACTGGGGTGACAATTCTTCAAGTGGGATCTCATGGGGGTGACAATTCTTCATGTGACCCGTTATTATAAGTTATATAAAACATGAAGCCCGACAGGAGACCTTTTGGTCCATAACGAGTTAGGTTTACCTATATAATCTACCTGTAATTTCCAAAAGTGTAGCCAGTGAAAGTCAGTAAAATTCTAGTTTGTAATGGCGGAAAGCGGTCGCCAAGGATAGCGAGAAGTCTTAGATATACGCCCTTAAGATTCATCCCAGATTTCTGGTAACCAAGGTGCCAGGAATCCTCACCGAAGTTCCTTTTTTAATCTATCCCAGATGGGAAGAAAATTATTACAGGGCGGCCAATTACATGGTAGAATAAACAAAACACTAAAGTCCTTTCCACATAAACCGACATACAGTGTCTGACAGACACGACAGAGAACATTGTTCTCGGTGACGAATTAGACTCCTTTGTCTTCAGAAGACAAACCAGAGAATTACTAAAGTGTTTGTCTTCTACAAATAGAAGTGGCGAGGTTGCCCGTCAACGAGAACAATATTCTCTGTCGTGTCTGCAGACACTGTATGTTGTTCATGCTTTGAACAGGGCTTCATAAGGTTTCGTAAACCGTGCTGAAGACGAAAAAAGAATTATTATTTGCTTCTAAACAGAGGCAACTTAGTAAACGAAGAAAAAAGAAACGGATATATTCCTTCTGACAAACTTGTAGAGTCATATGCCAAATTATCAGGATGAATTAAAAAAAAAAAAAAAAAAAAAAAAAAAAAAAAACTAAGTAATCGGATGAAAAATCTTAACCTCTATTCCTACGGAAGGTATATTGATATGGGGCTATTACCAACTGGTAAAGAAGAAAATAATAATGATAATAAATAATTTTACACATACATATACCATGTGCGTTTTCCTCCTTACAAGGGAGGTAGCCAAAATCAAAAGACATAATTCCACTCCCACCCATTCCTCTCCCATTCATCACCCCTCCCTCCCTCCCTCTCATCTTAGCTCCTCCTGGATGACGGGTCATCTCTGCATGTCGTCCATCGTCCGTAAGGTGAATGTTGAATTGTATTTTGTCAGCAATAACCAGTGCTTCTATCATAAGGGACATTTTGCACTGAGAAGGTGGTGCCAAGAAATGGTATATAAGAGATAAAAGTTATAAGAAATCAGTATTTTTTTTTATAGAGATGAATCTCCATTAGTAAAAAAAAAAAAAAGAAAAAAAAAAGTGTGACTCGGATTCGTAGAGGCGTTACAAAAATGGTTACCATATCGAGTACATAAGATATGCAGTCAGTACGGGAAAGTGGATGTTTTGTAAAGCCTTAGGTTGCAGGTGAAAATAGTATTAAAAAAAAAAAAAAAAAAAATTGGCCCTGCTAGGCAACATAGAATGACTGGAATGTGCCCCGTCATTTCATAAAATGACTAGGTTAGTTTGGCCATAATAGATACGGGACGTAAAGTATCCTCGACATTGAAGAAATTTCGCAGCAAAATGAGATTAATAGCCAGTTATGCAGTTGAAAACCCTCCATTATTGAAATAAGTTATCTTCATAATTTGGATCGGCACGATAGAGACGATAAGACACTTAAAACATGGCAGTACTTTGTTGCTTTCTCGAAAGTTATTAACGTATTTACTACCATGTGATTTAATGTACGGCATTTTATCTTTGGAATAGATGGAAAAATGTCAAGAAATAATCAGGGTTGGCAAGGGAACAGGAGTTTGGGTTTCGTGATTATTATTCAGCTTGTCAGTCGCAGAACCTGTCTGCCTGCCTTCCTTATGTTCTTATCCTTTGATGTTTGGCACACGGCACCACTTACCTCCCCACCCCCCTGTAGTTTCCCAGCGTCTGCTTACGTCACGGCTCCTTCCACCCACTCCCTTACCTTCCGGTTTCCCCTGTGCCTTCTCTCTTTGCCGCCCTCTTCTGTACCCACTATTTTCATGACCTTCGTCTCTTGTCACGCTACAGCCTTCCTCCCCCCCCTCCCTCCCACCTTCCCGGCACATCATCGACTAACACACTCCCCCACCTCCCTCCCCCTCCCACTCGTCGCCACCTTGTCCCAGCTGGTTTCCACCACATGACGCAGTCATCTTTTCCTGCTGCTTCCTTGGCGTTCCTCATAAGCGACGACGGCGGCGACGACAAGGCGGTGAGCTAGGTATTGTTCCTCTCACCGACACTAGACCCATTGCCATCCCGGGCAGGGTGGGAGTATGCTAGACAGCATATGAAATTGTTAGATTTGCAAAAATAAACTAAATCTTTTGTTCTTCATCATACCTTTGGTTCCTATTGTACTTTATTATTTTAGTATTATTTCTAGGAAAATATGCTAGATTTAACATAATTATGATAAATGTGGTCACCCTCATCTTGGTCGAAGGCGCTTCTTGTTGTTCGATTCATTTCCTTCGATTCTGTTTTTAGGTATGCTCATGCATCAGTGACTCTGTCCCTGTGCACTGAATATTTCAATAAAACGCACCTGATTTTCGTGTGGACATTCCTAACGCTACTTAGGTGGTTGATATAAACTTTCCCATTCCTTATATGTGAATCATTGGTTGGATTAGATCTGTCTAATAATCACAAGTACGGTAGATGTTTTTCCATACTACTAATAAATAAAAACAGTACAAATAATTTTCTTGCACGCTTGTACAAGAAAATCGTCATCAGCAGAGGAAGCAAACGAAGAAAATGAGAACTTGACAGAAACGTGTGTTTTTGAAGTCTTCCCTTCCCAGGGTAGCAACCATAGACCCCCTGGATCGTCACCCAGTGACAACATACCCTGTGACCTAGTGACAACACCCCCTGTGACCTAGTGGCATCCCCTGTGACCTAGAGACATCACCTGTGACCCCGTGACAACATCCCCTGTGACCCAGTGACAACATCTGTGACCTAGTGACATCCCCTGTCACTTAGTGACAACATCCCCTGTGGTCCAATAACAACATTCCTTGTACAGTGAAGGGGAGTTGTGTTTCATCTACAAGAAGCAGGCAGCCCTTACTTCCGCAGTTTGTTCATAAGAACATAAGAATGGAGGAAACTGAAAGAGACCATGAGGCCTACACTAGGCAGTTCCATGTCCCTTACCACCTCTCATCCCTATCCATAAAGTTATGTAATCTTATCTTAAAGCAACCAGTAGTTTAAGCATTCACTACGTTGCTACTAAGTCTATTACATTCGTTAATCACTTTATTGGTAAACCAGTTTTTGCCTATTTCTTAAATCTTCTTCATGGAAAGACCTAGTGTAGGCCTAATGGTCTCTTGCAGTCTCCTTCATTCTTATGTTCTTATTTTGTCCGTTGTTTGTAGAGAAGTCACCTGGCAGTTGATATTTTACATACTTGAAATAGACTTTAGTAGTGCTAATTGCAGTCTTCTGCCTCCACAGGTGTTCATTATGTTATCATATTTGCACTTTGGAGTTCTTCAGTGCCGTCGACTTCTATATTGAATAGTTCGACCAAACTGTTGATGTTATCTTTCCAGGCGCCGCAACGGAGCATTGCTCTCCTCATGGCGTCACTGGGGTCATTCATTCAGTCCTTTAAGGCATAGGTTCCCAAACTTTACCATGCCAAGGACCCCCCAGATATTTAAGTCGCATCCGAGGACCCCCAGCCAATCAAAAGTTATTATTACCATACCAAGATACCCATTACATGATTATAATGCAGTAAATTTACTATTTGCATATTCCTACATAAAGAAAGTATAAAAATAAGCATTTAAAATATTTTCAAAATTTTGTCGATTTTCGTTTTAAAAACTTTTCCATCTTCAGTTCATACTTTCTGTAAGCATAGAATAAAGCTTGAATGAATATAAATAGTAATTAAAAAGAAACAAATGAAATATTATGACATATAAAAATGTAATAGAAAAGTGCTGGCTGATTGCAAACAAAATGTCGATATCACCGACACTATAATGACAGAGAATCAGTGTTGTATATTTTTATAATTATATAGTTTTTTCTGGAGTTAATTTTTTTCCATTGTGTCACGGACCCCCTAGGACCTTCTCAGAGACCCCCAGGGGTCCGGGGACCCCAGTTTGGGAACCACTGCTTTAAGGCATTGTCACATGTCAGTGATTTTTTTTTTTTTTTTACTGGAGAACATAATGGGAAGTTTTAGAGTTTCGACTTCGAATCAGATGAGGACGTCCAGGAAAAGGAAGGGACTATCCAAGCTCTTATCGAGAATGAAATAGATGTTGAGTTTCTTTTGAAGAAAACGACATAGGTATAAAAGTTCTTAGTTCCTCACAACGACGAAAATTCCGCCAGGGTATTGCTGTGGCAGGCAGAAGCGGGACGTCAGGCAAAAGGGGAATCCTGCGTAATGCGCATGCGCAGAGAGACATGTCACACCGCGCCTCTGGGCCAGGGACGCTCTCCGCGCAACACTCACTCACATCAAGCATCAGACAATTCGGTCTGCCCATGCGCACTACAACCTTACTTCCGTTTTCGCTTACTGCACTAACAGTATGCGCGATGTTTTTTTTATCCTAGACTACAATTTGCTCCGTTGTTTCCATGAAATTGGCAAATAGTACACCCCAATAGGATGTCTTCAATTGATGATGACATCCAAAAGGCTCCATGGCCTTAGCGTCAGTATAGATTTGCATATTTTCTCTCGGACACGATCGATGATGTATATTTGTATTAGCTCTTTGATAAGAATCCCGGGATATCAACCTTAAGTGGAGAATTGTCGCTGTGTACTCAGGCGATGTTCGATGCAATGGTATTATCTACAGGAACGTTTGTAAATAGGGATTCATCATCTAGTTAGACGCGATCAAAGTATCGGCTGGGGAGGTGTATGCGTTGCGTGCCCGCGGGCGCGTGTGTTTGTACGTGTATGTATATATAATATATATATTTATATATACATATATATATATATATATATATATATATATATATATATGTGTGTGTGTGTGTGTGTGTGTGTGTGTACATATGTGTTCCGCATATGTGCACATTAAGAATTATTGCGATATTTCGTCCGGACAGTATCATAAACCTCATCCTCCATATTTGTTGGCAGAGAACTGATAGTTGGAGGTTTGTCTAGCTCGTGAGACTCCCGCGAAATGGACTGAGGCTATAAAATCGCTGATCTTTGAAAACAACCCAGCTGCCAAACATTGAGAAGAAAATATGCTACTCCGAAGAGCTGCTCCCCCTCTCCCCACGATAAATAACATCCTTTCGGGGAAGGGAGTAGGAGGAACCGTGCTGCATTCATATCAACGCTAAAGAACACAATTTAGTTGAACGTTGAAGAAGGAGCCTGACATTGAGCAGATAATTATGCCAACGAGATTTGAGATATTTGGCAGTCAGATGAGTGCATCCGGAGAAAAAGAGACTCGTTTGAAGGAGAAGATGGTGTGTTGTAGGTAGAAAAAGTGGAGAGTGGGAGAGAGAGAGAGAGAGAGAGTGGAGAATTGGCTGAAAAGGAGAGAGCTATAAACTAACGAGAGAGAGAGAATACGTTGGGCCTAATCTTCCTATGTCGTTACAAAGTTGTTTCTTGACATGAATTTAATATTTTCTATTTAAATATGGATGACATTCACTTATACCAAGTATGGAAGCACATTATAATGTATGGCACGTTAATATTTGTGTTTTTCGGATAGGATGTCATTCCTTAAACCTTAATCCTTTTGCTGTAAATATAAAAACGTAAGAACATACAAATGGAGGAGACTGGAATACACCATAAGGCCTACGCTAGGCAGTTCCATGTCCTTGACCACCTAGCATCCCCCATCCATAAAGATTTCTAATGCTGTCTTAAAACAACCAATAGTTTTATGGTTATTAAGTCTATTTCATTCGTTAACCACAAGTTAAATCAGTGTTTGCCTATATCCTTCTTAAACTTAACTTTGTCCAATTTGAGCCCATTACTACGAGTCTTACCTTGTTGTCTTAATATGATGACCTTGCCTGCATCACCCTTGTTAAAGTCCTTGACCCGTTTAAATTAAAATAAAAATTCCCTCGGCTGTACAAAATTTCTTGTAGCTAGAATAAACGATATATGTCGTAAAACGGAGAGACAGAGTTAATAGCTAATTAATGTCTATGAAGATACATTTATAAACATGTTAGCTTGATGTCAAACAGAGTTGCTTAAAGTAATATCTTAGGAGCCTTTCTCGTATAATTTCCTCGTAGCACCTTTGACATCCAGCTGTTAGATATGTATTTCTATTCTTACGTGGCCGTCCAAACTCGATCGAGGATAGGACGAGGCTCGTTGGCACAAGTTTTGCCATCAAGTACCTTGGCACCTGCCTGGTTCAAATGGGTGACACAGGGCTTTCCTGGGACATGAATTCCATTAAATTTCTCCAAAGTTTTTTTTTTTTTTTTTTTTTTTTTTTTTTTTTTTTTTTTTTTTTTTTTTTTTTTTTTTTTTTTTTTTTTTTTTTTTTTTTTTTAAATCTGACTCATTGCTGGTTTTTCTCTTCTGGCGTCTTTCATGTCTTGATGTCGCCAAGGCCAGACTGTTGACGACACTTTTACTCTTTAGGCTTCTTTCACACGTATCGACTTTTCGCCGTGCGCCGTCCACGACACGACGTCGTGCTGTCAAATAAGCATGTGTGTCTATGGACGCTTTCACACGCCACGACCACGTGTGAAAGCGTCCTTAGACACCCATGGTTATTTTAGAGCACGACGTCTTGTTGTGGACGGCGCACGGCAAAAAGTCGATACGTGTGAAAACATCCTTGTGTATCGGTTAGTTGTTTGCTTCATCTTGTCACATTGTGTTACGGATAGCACTTACCTCTGTAAGAATCCACTAAGGAAGGAATGTGTGTGTGATTCACCATGGTCTTGGATCACGTGTTGGACCCGTGATCGATATCTATTTCCCTCCCGGAAGAGAGCTCAGAGCTCATACATGACCGATCCATGGGTAATGCTATGATCTGACACGCGCACACACACCCAACTCCCCGCCAACGAGAATTGGAGTAACGACTCGCAGCGCAGCGATACTGAGAATATTTCAGCCCTGGGCGAGATTCGAACCCGGACCGCCATTGTGGCAGCCGGGAACGGTACCAACTGCGCCATTGAATCGTGTAGTGTGTGTGTGTGTGTGTGTGTGTGTGTGTGTGTCTGTGTGTGTGTGTGTGTGTGTGTGTGTGTGTGTGTGTGTGTGTGTGTGTGTGTGTGTGTGTCTGTGTGTGTGTGTGACTGCGTTGTCTGAATAAGGCATCAGGCGACCATGTTTTAGTGTTCATCCCGATATTAGAACTTCGGTCTTTCGCGATTGAAGCGAGCGCGTAACTACTGAGCCATCCGGAGTACATGTATACATTATATGTATACTGAAATGTTTAGAGGGTTTTTATCTACAGGAAACGATGCACGGTATAGTGAGTAGATTGTCTTGTATATTAGACCACATTAACTTTAAGAAAGTTGTATAATGTATTATGTTGTATACTATAATGATATGGATCAATAAAGAACGGTAATGAAATTCGCCCATGTAAGAATGAGTAAATGAGATGGGTGATTAAATAGATAAGCAAATAGATAAGATTAGCTATAATAAAAGCGAATGGACAGATAGGAACTTGATGTGCTTTCAAATGTAAATCGCGGACATGTATTACACCAGATAACAAGATACACGACTCCCTCAGTTGTTTGCCAATAACCCGAGGACCTTTGAGAAGGCTGAGGCCAGAACGCGATATGGCTGTCGATGCCGGAGGTGCGTCGCTCATTAATGTGCGCAACACAGGTGCCAAGAAGATAATGTGAAGAAGGAAATATTTGTGCTGCTGGGTGAGGAGAACCGACTGCTTCCCGATCTTTGCACTTCCCGAAGAACGTTCACGAAGTCTGACTTCGGGCTAAATGTGCCCTCCACCTTGTCATCGTAGTCTGAACTTTTGAAGTTGGGAACCCGCGGAAGCCCGTTCACGGGCGGCATAATGATCGGACCCTGAGCGGGAGAATTAATGGTTTGGACAGAATTTGGACCAGGAATGGGTTTAGGATAAGCAGAGCTGGGCGCAATCCTCGGTGCGTTCCTATACGCGTTCCGATTTAGTCTGGCTGTGGTTGACGCTCCCAAACTATTAAAGCAATATAGGTGCCGGTATAGTATGTGGCCTGCCTTTCGGATGTGGCCTACGAAATTTGTCTTTTGTATAATATGTGGCCTACCGGTCTTTTATTTCGGTATGAACCTGTCTCTTAAGTTTAAATACTTTGGGAGGGCTAACCGCGGCCAAACTAAAGCGGAACGCACCGAGGAACGCGCCCAGCTCTGAGGATAAGGGTTAAGTGTTGGATCAAAATTAGGGTCAGGAGTGGGAGGAAGGTAGTGATTGGAGATCATTCCACTCTTGGATGCTGCTGGGGTGGGGGATGAACATTTGAACATGTTGGTGTTTGTTTGGTTTAAGTGGTATTTTAGGTTGACAATCCTCCCTTCCTCCCTTGCTCGCTCCCTCTCTGTCAATATACATATTCTTTTGGATATCTTTTGGATATCTTCGACGTGGGGCTTCAAGCCAAAAATTTCATAAATCCTAGGGAGAGGCAGAACCTATGTCACTAGACCAATGGTTGTTAGCTTTTTTTCACTCCGTTCTCTCTTTCACAAATTCTCGACATTCGCGTGGTTCCCCTTCATTTTTCTCCCAAAATCCCACCCCGCCAAGAAAGGCAAGAAAATGATAATAAAATGTAAAAAAAAAAGTAAAATGCCCCACCTAAATTCTTGTCATGGGTCCTTTTGAGGCTATGACTCCTAGCTTGAGAACCTATCTTGCTAGAGTCTCGGTCCTGTTCTCTCCGGACTATCAGGAACCAAAACCTCCTTTCTGTATTTTGGAGAGTTTTGTTCAGCCTTTCCCCAGGCAATTCCATTCAAGGAGTACAACCTCTCTCTATGAATCCCTTTCGTATAGGGTGTGTATACGTTGTATTCTGGTTCCTAACAGACTATTTCATTCATACGGATCACGTGAAGAATCGTCACCCCAGACTTCGACAGGGTGACAATTCTTCATGTGAGCTATCCTAGGGTGACCATTCTTCATGCGGGCCATCCTGGGTTTACGATTCTTCGGTTGTATAAGTTGGTGGCAATAAGCATAACCCTCGTTCAACCTAACCTAATCTTTATTCCACTGTTGATATTCGGCGTACTGGGGTGACACTTCTTCAGGTGGGGTCTCATGGGGTGACGATTCTTCATGTGGGCGTTCTGAGGTGACAGTTCTTCATGTGATCCCATTTATCTTCGTGGCACCTCCCCTCCCCCCGGTAACGAAAGGGGGGGGGGTGCTTATCTCGATGAGGGTGAAATAAGGGTGGCTTGCCGCAACGTTGTCTCCTATTACCGTGACGACGACGACGACGTGACAAGACATTTGCATGGTCTGCGAATGGGATACGATGATATACCCTTCGGCGTTGTAGCGGCGTGACTTACGGGTAATTGGTTACATAACCTTGATATTGGCGGGCGTGTGAAGGCGCGGACGCTTGACATGAACGAGCTGTTAGGGGGAGGATCCGGAGTGGAGGAGGGTGTGCGGAGCTGGCAGTAATAATAAAGGCGGCAAGACGAAGATGAACTGCGAAGGTAAAACCCGCCTGGCGCTCGGCGTGGGTGCCGGGGCCGCGACAGCTCTTCCCGCCCTTCCTCTTGGCTGCCAAGGCGGAGGCAACCTGGCAGGCACTGCTCAACAGGTCGATCATTATTTCTTCTTCTTCTACTCCTCCTTCTCCTTCTCCTCCTCTTCTTCTTCCTCTTCTTCTTCATCCTCTTCATCTTCTTCTTCCTCTTCATCTTCCTCTTCTTCCTCTTCTCCTCCTCCTTCTTCTCCTTCTACTTCTCGATCTACTTCTACTTCTCCTCCTCCTTGTACTTCTTCTTTTCCTTTTCCTTCTTATTCTTATTTTTCTTCTTTTTCTCGTTTTCATTATCCGTCTTCTTCTATTTCTTTTGCTTCTTTGCCTTTTTCTTTTCTTTTTTCGTCTTCTCTTCTTGTAACCATGGGTGAGCATGGGCAATGTGCTTAGGGGCTTTGCTTGTAAACATAATTCGAACAATTTAGTGTTCTTTTCGGGGAAAAGTTTTGTTAGATTTACTTTGTACCATGGAAAGTTGTATCCATTTCTTATTTGTATGTTTGCACGCTGAATCAGAATATGTTTCCACAATTCTTCCATCACCCATAGTCCCCTTATCAACAGTAATATTAACAATCGCAGTTATTTTCATTGTGAAACGCATTTTTTTAACGTGTTATATAAGTGAGTATACAGGAGTCTTAAGAAATATGGTATGGCATTTTGAGTTATTTAGTGTCTGCTTCCAAGTAGCAGTTGTGTCAGTTGCAATTTAAAACTCAATTTGTAAACATTATTTTTTTTCACCCTAGGAAGACGTAGAATGCGGGATGATCTATTAAAGGTATTCAAATGGGTCTAGGGCGGCACAGGCAAGGGCATCATATTAAGACAGCAGGCAGGACTCATAGTATTGGATTTGAATTGAACAAATTTAGATTTAAGAAAGAAATAGGCAAGAACTGGTTTACCAATAGAGTGATTAACGAATGGAATAGACTTAGTAACCCTGCACCGAGCGCTGAAAAAAAAAGTATATATATATATTATATATGTATATATATATATAATGTATATATATATATATATATGTATATAAATATATATGTATATATATATATGTATATATATATATATATGTATATATATATATATATATATATATATGTATATACATATATGTATATATAAATATATGCATATATGTGAATAAATTCACTAGTGGACAGCGACATCAATCATACAATCTAAATAACCGTCGCGCAGAGGATTCGAACCACCGCCAGTAGACTCTCTTGAGTCTACTGGCGGTGGTTCGAATCCTCTGCGCGACGGTTATTTAGATTGTATATATATATATGTATATATGTATATATATATATATATATATATATATGTATATATATATGTATATATATATATATATATATATATATATATATATATATATATATTTAAGAGAAAAATAACTGTATGGATGAAGATGATTTATGATAATGGACATAGAACTGCCTAGTGTAGGCCTTATGATCTCTTGCAGTCACTTTCTTATGTTCTTATAACAAATCGAGGTTTGTGTTCAAGTGTTTTTGGTGATACCTTGTCCACCATTATAATGCCGGGAAGTGTAAATAGTCAGGATAATTGATGCTACATCTGTCGCCATTACTTTAGTTGTTAGGCGGGTGATCATGATAAATGTTCTGTACCCCGTGTTTGTTGCGTCACATGTGTCAAGATTCCCAAATCTCACGCAGTTAGCATGAAGGAATCGTATAATAGCGTGAAATTTGTTTTGAAAATTATGATTATATCAACAATAATATGATAATAGTAATAATGATAATACACATGTGTACTTAAGTATAAGTGGTGATATAAAGGTTGTGGCACTATTACTCGGAATGCAACTTGGTTACACAAAGTTCCCTCGTTTCCTTTTGTGAGTGAGACTACGACCTAGAGATGAACATGCCCAAGTCCAGAGAAGAGAAATGTCATTAGTCAATCTCCTTTAGATCCTTAGAAAAAAAAAAAAAAAAAAAAAAATCCGCCTCTGGCTGTAGACTAACACATTTGACGTAGGTTTTGGGATTGGTTTAGAGGTGGAATTGTATCTCCACAGAGTTGAATATTTGCAGGTTTTAAAGATGGCGACTGGGAAATGGTCCTGTACGACGTCCATCTGGCAGGACCACCACTAGCAGGCAGTACCTATTGTTGGTCCCTTCTACCGACAATAACCAGTCTAATGCAGCACGTAGGCCACTGGCAGCTTGCTCTTTATTTAACTCCCCGCGCACTGACCTCCTTCTCCAACCTCCACTCACCCTCCTATTCTCCCTCACCCCCATTTTTATTTTTCTTTCTTTCTTAATTTCCTTTGTATTTATTTGTTATTTTTCATTTAGTATTTTTTCAATTAATCTATCTAATTTTTTTATGTATTGATTAATTATTTCATTTATTTATTTATTTGCTTATTTGTTTTTACTCGTTATTTTTTCAGTGGGTCTCATTTCATACTTCTTTTGTCTTCCCCTCATGTCATTGCTTTGTTTCTGCCCATGAACTTTCGAATAAATTGCCTCACCCTTACCAGGAATTCTGTGAACACGGTCAGAAGCAACGCAAAGCAGTAATTGGGTGTACCTTGCATCCATTGTCGAGATGAATCGTTTTTGTCGACCTGAGTGAGGGCGCTCAGTAGCAGACGACATCCGCGTCGCGATCCTCAGCGTGCGTCGGTTGACACGCCGACGTACTTACAAAGTAGAAGCAAACACAGGAATAGAGTTATTGGTGGTCAAAGTAGACGCCATATGAGGAAGAAATCTTTATTAAAAGTACAATGTTTCATTTGTTGAAGATTTTTCAAGTACATAGATGTAGAATACGAATTCTGAGCTATTTATACATCCCGGGAGGGCTTCAAGAGGCGAAACGTTGTACTTTAAATCAAAGTTTCATCTTATGTCGTGTCTACTCACCATTTTTCTTTTCGGCAATTGGCATTTTAAATTAGACTTTTTGGTCCTTGTAGGTCTGCTTGCGAATTGATAGGGCTTGTAATCAACAGAAACGGTTAAGTAATGAGTTGATTTAAGTGGATGAGCTCACGATGCTGAGAAAAAAATTAACACCATGGGATTGGAATCCATATATCAATCTAGGCGTTTTAACTGTCAGTTCTACTTCAACATGAGCAGGTAGTTTGTTCCAAACATTTACAATGCGGTTAAATGTGTATATATTTTTCAGTCATTGTTGTTTGATGTATTGTTGCCATTATTTCTTGTGACATTACTGTTATACACAAAGTAATCAGAGACAATATGCGGTCAAGGAGACGCGTTCTGGCCTCGTTTACACGGGGCAAGTTGAGAAGCAAGCCAAGTGTGCAAGTTACTTGAACTGGAGTGGAAAGGGAGCAAATACTTGTTCACACGGGCTAAGTCAGGGACAAGTGGCCTGTGTGAACATGTACTTGCTCATTTTCCCCTCCAGTTCAAGTAACTTGCGCTCTTGACTTCCCTCTCAACTTGCCACGTGTAAACGAGTTCGACTGAACCGGTCGTCTTCACGAGACGAATACCTCTTGATGACGCCTCCATGTGCCTGGTTATTTTAAGCTCATTTCACACGTATCGACTTTTCGCCGTGCGCCGTCCACGACACGACGTCGTGTTCTCAACTACCCATAGGTGTCTATAGACTGTTTCACACGTGGTCGTGACTCGTGAAAGCGTCCATAGACACCCATAGTTATTTGAGAGCACGACGTCGTGTCGCGCACGGCGAAAAGTCGACACGTGTGAAATGAACTTCAGTCCTGGTGTTTGCTTGTGAGTGGGAAGCGCTTTCGTACTGCCAAACCACATAGTGATTTCATCTAATGGGAGCGGTTGGCAGGTGAGCTTTGGTCACAAGACACGAGAGCCTGGGTTGGTGTGCGGTGCTGCTAGTCGACAAAAAAGTGAAGAGAACGACAACAGTGGCAACAACGACAAGGAGAAGTGGGGTGGGGGGTACTCACGTGTTTGTGTGTTGTACAGAACAGAAACACACTCAGTACCTTGGAGCCAGGAAGTTATGTTTTCTAGTACTTTTTTATCGTATTTGTTTTATTTTCAGACATAATGAGCGGAACGGTTGAGTACTAGTGGTGGGGTCTCTACTATAGGAGCAGGGCCCTCTTCAACCCTCGATTCCCCCAAAGTGGGAATTTTCGAGTTGGCTGCTTAAGTGCACAAGAACGGAAGAGACTGTAAGGGAGCATTAGGCCTACACTAGGCAGTTCCATGTCCTGTCCCTTACTACCTGTTATCCCCATCCATAAAGTTATTTCGTCTTCTCTTAGAACAGGGGTTCTTAACCTTTTTTCTCCAATTCCCCACTTTTTAGTGAGCCAACTCTCCATTTCCCACCACAGCATCGGTCTTTGACCAATTCGATTTTAACACATGCAGTGTTTAGTACGTAAATATACGCTTTGCTTTTTTGTGCCATTTTGCGGCCCTTAATTTTTGTTTTCCCCACTTGGCAACTCCGCCATTCCCCACCAGTGGGGAATTCCCCACAGGTTAAGAACCACTGTCTTAGAACAACCAATTGTTTCATCGCTCACTACATAGTTACTAAGTCTATTCCATTCGTTGACCATTCTGTCGGTACACCAATTGTTGCCTATTTCCTTCTTAAACCTGTTTTATTGCAATCAGCATTTTTATGGACTTGAGTGTACCCCCCACGGACCTGAGTCACGTTTTGTTCTTTTATGATTGAAGACTAAACTCCACTCAAATAAGAATAATTGATTACTTCTATTTTCTACTCTCACTGTCCCTCCGCTGTGTTATGTTCTTTAATTTAATCCTCAAGGATAGAAACGCTGGTGTCTGGATGGTTGATTAGGAACGCAAATGTTCAGATTCAGACCGTTAAGAAATCTATAACGATTTTTCTACGAACGTCTTGTAGATTCTACAATCCAACACGTTTTCGTATCACAGAGTAGATTGACAAAATAAATATTTCTCCTTCTGATAAGACAGACTTACAAATAGTAAAATATCACCATTATATTCTGGATTGACAATATATTTCTCCTGATAAGGCAGACTTATAAATAGTAAGATATCACCATGATATTTGGTCAAAAAGCTGTAGGAGAGAGAGATATAAAGAAAATAGGTAAATACATGTAAAACGATAACGGCCGGTACATTGGATCCATTGCCGCCAACTGTTTGAATAGATATAACGTCCGTTACAATATTTTCTTGTTCGAATCTCTGAGTGTCAAAATCCCTTTGCGTCATATTTTTAGAATCTGAATGACTAATTAAGAGAAAATTAAATAATACAACTATTAGGCAAATTGTTTCAATGTTGTTTGGAAAGTCTAGAATAGCGTTTCCCAACCTTTTCCGACCATAGCACCCCCTGTTGTCACGTCCAAGCAGTCCAGTACCCCTATCTTGTTATTAGAAGGATAAAAGAAAGTGAAGTGTACTGCTTGATGATTTGTTTTCTTGATTCCTTAGAACTGAAACAAACTGACAATATTGTTTGTAGAAGAAATAAGAACACCCAAGAAAAATAAAATAGCATGGAAAAAGTCGAATATGGAACTTGGTAATCAATGATGCATATGTAGTAGTTTTACACATACATCAATGTAATTTTTGTGTGCATCACTTCCCAGCAACCCCTATATTTGATTTCAGCACCCCCAGGTTGGAAAATGCTGGTCTAGAATAATAGTTCTCAACCTTTTGATCATTCCAGATCCCCTATAGATTGCCCAATATTGGTCCCTCGCCCCTTTCACTTGACTGTCGAAATAATCATCACTATTCCCAGTATTTGCCAGTATGGCTTTCAAATATGTCAATTGCTTGTATTTACTGGGCTATAGGTATGGATACCTAGGAATAGAACATGAAATAAAACCATAAGCATTGATAAATATATCATATTTATTTACAAAAAAGAAAAAAAATAATAAGATGACAAATATACAAAAAACTACAACTAAAGTTTAATGTAGTACTTCAGTCTGGTTTTAAAATATGGGATGAGAGTGCTAGTTAATAATCTAATATTCTGCCCAATTATAAACTGATATATTAAATAAAATAAATACCAGTACCCAGAGATCGAGGGCAAAAGCACCAAGGGGTATTAGAGAAACCTGGTTAAGAGCTCCTTTTCTAGAACACTATAAGTCTTTTTCTAGTTGTTCAAATTCACGACAGTTGACGATATCGGTCCCCTGCGACGAAGATTTTAGTGTCTAGGATGCATATTCTTGCTTTGGATGGAACAAATATAGATCTGATCTAGGTCATTCATTATCATATTTTTTAACGAAATACAACTGTCAACATGGGACAGGGTGGCACGAGAGAGTATGGAGAAAAATACATACATACATACATATACCAAGGTTTTTTCCCCCTTACAAGGGGGGTAGCCAAAAAGAAAAAGGCATAAAATCACTCCCACCCATTCCATCCCTGAATACACTCCACACCCCTCCACCCTCCCTCTTATCTTGGCACCTCCTGAAATGACGGGTCATCCCTGCACCTTGTCCACTGCCCTGGGTCAGAAGCAGTGTCGCAAGACACAGCACATCCACACCAAGGCCGCTTCATTAAATCGGCGACCCACCCTCTCTGTCCCCCCCATTGCATAAAATGAGAGGACGGGGAGAAATCCCTTCGGGCTGCGTCAAATTTTGCTCACACATACTACCTCACCCCCCATCCACCTCATGCAATCACATCATCCATATACAACCATTCTCCATTCACCCGTCCTTCCTCAACAGACATTCCCCTCTTCCCCAAAGCCCCCTTCACCCCATCCATCCACCTCATCCTAGGACGTCCCCTCATGCTCACTCCCTCCACATCTGCCTTCCACACCTCTTTTACTAGTCTTTCTTCACTCATTCTTTCCATGTGTCCAAACCATCCTAATAATCTTTCATCAACCCTATCTCCCAGCTCCTTTTCCACCGCTGTTCTCCTCACCTCCTCATTTCTCACTCTATCTAGCCTAGTAACCCCCATCATACTTCTCAGACACCTCATCTCAAACACATTCAAACTCCTTCTCTCTTTCTCTCATATGTTCCATGTTTCTGCCCCATACAGTGCTGTATGGGACAGAAACATGGAACATAAGAGAAAAAGAGAGAAGGAGTTTGAATGTGTTTGAGATGAGGTGTCTGAGAAGTATGATGGGGGTTCCTAGGCTGGAGAAAAATAAAACTACTAAATAATAAGAGGCTACGCACACATATGATCATCTCTGTACACGCATTCGAATAAAAACAAAAGACATATGTGTGTTTGGCCTTTCAAAGTCACTTAAGGACAAACTATCCATTTTTAAGGTCATTATTGAAAAAATAGGACAAAGATAATTTTGGTTATGTCTTGAAATTGGACCTTGACCATGAACCAATAACTGGCAGACGCCCACCTCTTCTCAAAGTTTGTCAATTTCGTTTCGGTGATGATGCTTAATAGACCTAGATATGGATCAAAAGGTCTCCTGTCGGTATGCTCCGCCTTTGTAATCCTTTGTCGAAACAAAAGTAATCAAGTAAAAATATATAAGTAAATAAGCTAATAAACAAGTAAAAGAAATTAAACCGAAAACAAAGCCTTTCTGTACTGAATATTTTTCAATTAAGCTCCCCCTTCCCTCCCCCCCAAAAAAAATCATATACTTATATATATATATATATATATATATATATATATATATATATATGCATGTATATATTTGTGTGTGTGTATGTGTGTGTGTGTGTGTGATGAAAATAATGTGATATCCTGGGTTCGGTTAAGAAACGCCACGAACTTCCAG
>NC_134793.1:17874099-17901599 GCF_046742065.1 Oratosquilla oratoria | reverse complement strand
TTCTCTTGTTGCTGTGTCATTCCCTTCCTCCCCCCACCCCCTCTTCCCTCACGCCATCTTTCCTTAGCTCCCCCATCACCCCATCTTTCACTAACTCTCCCTCTCCCCCCGAACTCCACTCTCTCCCTAACTCCCCATCTTTCCCTCATATCACCTCTTTCCCCCTCACCCCCTCTTTCCCCAAGATGCTTGATTGGCCATCTTCTTCATTGAATGGGTTACAGTATCAGGGATTCCCAACCTACACGTAACCACATCCTTATGCATTGCTGTTCTCTCGACTCCTGGAAAAAGACTATTTCGCAACACGACATTGTATCACTAATCAACTCCCATTCCTATGCAGTACTGTTCTTTCGACTTTTCTCAACACTAAAATATCCACTACTCCCACTAGTTTTCTTTCCTTTTGGACCCTCTTTAGACCCTCTTTATTTTTGGACCCGAACTTAAGAACCGCGGAATTAGACCCAGTCTGGCTTCTGAACATAGTACCTGATTCTATCCCCCCCGTAGGCCCAGCAGACCCATATTAGTCAACATGACGCTCCACATCACATCATTGGCTCACACCGGTGCATCTTCGTGATGGCAATAAAACATAAATGAAATCTAAAACTAAACAAACCAATAAAATAAACGAAAATAAGATATGGCGGACGGAGCCAGATTCTTTCGCCTGGCGTACTCTCCAGATTTTATTCTGGCTAACCTCACACGGCTACATCAGTTAAGGGTTATCACAGTGGGTTATTTTCCCTCCAACCTCCGATTCATCGGCGGTACTACCTACCTACGGAACTTTTTCCGCCGTGAAATAGATATGGTAAACTTATTTTGTTTTCTCAACAAAAATACATATAGTGTCATTTGATATGCTGGAGGAAAACTATTTTTCTCCAGCATATCAAATTCCTTCACGAAAGCTGCGGGCTGCAAATTTGCTCCAACAGTCGGAGGAAAAATAGCCCAATGTGATAACGCTTTTGAACTGTCTGGGGTCAGGCGATTTTATTCAGGTGAATATAGGACCCCTGCCAGAGTAGAGTTGCGCATTTGGTCGAAGCGCTACGCGTAGGTATATATTTACATCTATACAAGTTAAATTTTGACTATCATCAGTCATACAATCTCTAGAACTTAGAAATTTAACGAAATTATACGTCACGACAGAGAGACTGAGATTGTTGTCATGACAACCTCCAAGTAAACGGGATCCTTGTAATGATGGATCTATCAACTTGGGCGAAGAATGTCTGGAGCCTGCTGCTGCCGGATAAAGGGCTCCGTTGTGCCTTCGTCCACAGAGGGGAACGAACTGTAACTGGCGACTTTGTCGTCAGGCCGGAATGCTACCACAGAAAATCAAAATGGGATTTTCTTTGCCGTTTTTATCTTTCCGTGTGTTTGTTTGTGTGTTTCTTTGTTTATTTATTTGTTTGTTTATGGATATATTTGGATTTGAACGTTAATTTATTCAGCTATTCATACAGACATTTGTTCATTTATAGACATGTTTATTTTTGTATCTGGTTATTTATGTGATATATTAATTTGTTCACTTTATTCATTCATTTATTCATTTATACATTCATTTACATATTTATTTATCTATATTTATTTATATCTTATTTACGCGATATCCGCCTGTCCGGCGAAAATACGACAGTTTGGCAGACGACAGTGGCGCCTTGACAGTTAGACGACCTAACCTAACTCTTCCCTTATGGGGTACTGTCTGCATAAATTTCATGCAGTCGGTATTCTAGGGTGGAGGGGGGGAGGGTTTTGTTAGAGACACCCCTACGGACCAGAGTCACGCAGCATGCTCTTAAGATTAGAGTAATTCCCACTCAAAGAAGAAGGATAATCCACTCCACCTATTCTACTGCCCTCCTTAAATCTCTCCTTGATTCCACCTCAGTGATTCCACCGCGGTGTTGTCCTTAAAGTATAGAAACGCTGGTTATCGGTGACGCAGTACTAGAAACACACTTAACCTAACTAAAAGGTAAACTTGTATTATTGAAGTAAAATATACCTCTCCGGTGGTGATGGTTTGAGGTGCTGGGAGACCGCGATATAGTTATCATCTTGCATAGCATTTAGCTGCAGTCTCATGGCGTGGGTAGTCGATGGCGGGTTGCGGATAGCTAAATTATTGATTAATAAGTAAAGATAATTGCCATCAATAAAAGTGAAGCTTTTATGAAAAAAATAATTATACAACAACTACAACGAAAGATACAGCAGCAGCAACAGAAGTAATAGTAGCAACAAAAACAACAACAACAATAGCAACAACGAAGAATACTGTGTTTAGTTCTGAACCCGTTGTGGATCAAGTTGACGCGTTTGCAGTGCTACACGGAAGAAATCCATTTAATAATTATTCATTTTTTCAAAGAATAATTCGTCCTTTACGCTAACGTGATAACAAATACCACATATTTTGTTATGCCTGAGAGAGAGAAAAGAGGTTAATCTAACCCAAATTATTTACTCCGTGACTCGCATTTTTTTTTTTTTTTTTTTTTTTTTTTACCAAACGCGACTTTTTTTTTTTTTTTTTTATTCCGAAATAGAAGGAAGGGTAGTGAGTGATGGGATGAGGAAGCAAAGAAAGTTGTAGAAGAGAAACAAGCATTCACACATTGGTTACAAAATAGGACGAGAGAATCATACGAGAGGTACAAAGAAAAGAGAAGTAAAGCATAAGATAAAGGAGGCAAAGAGGAGAGCAGATGTGAAATGGGGTAAGAGTATGACAGAAATTTTTAAAGTTATGAAAAGATGTTCTGGAAAGAAATTGGGAGAGGAAGAGGAGGCGAATCAATTAGAGAAGAAAATATAAAAGGGGCAGATGGAGAGATAATAATGAAAGACGGCAGTAAGAGGAAGATGGGCAGAGTATTTTAGGGAATTGCTAAATGTGAAGGAGGATAGGGAGAGAAAGGTAGTTGCAGTGGGAAGCGTTAAGAAAATGACCGTGATGAGTGAGTTAAATGGAGGAGAAATAGGGAAAGATGAGGTGAAGGCAATTGTTAAGATGATGAGAGCAGGTAAGACATCTGGGTTGGATGGATATCATGCAGAATGTCTGAAAAAAGCAGGTACAGTGATGGTGGACTGGCTGGTGTGGTTATTTAATGTTTGTTTAAAAGAGGGTATAGTGTCGGAGGACTGGAGGAGTGCCTGTATAGTTCCACTTTACGAGGGGAAGAGGGACAAGTGTGAGTGTAGTAGTTTCAGAGTGATCAGTTAGTCAGCTATTGTTGGGAAGGTTTATAGGAGGGTTTTGATTGAGAGGGGGGCGTGGAATACATGAATGGGAAGAGAGGACAGAGGGCGGGCAGGGTAATGTCACGAGGCATTTGGCATCCAGAGAGTAAGAACAGGACATTGAGAAACAAAGGGGATAAGGCGAGGGATTGCATGGATCAGATTTTTGTGGTAAGACAGATATGTGAGAAAGATTTAGGAAAAGGTTGGGATGTTTTTTGGGCCTTTATGGATTTGGAAAAGGTTTGTGATAGTAATATATATATATGTATATGTATATAATAAAACAAAGCAAATAATAATTGATTCAATCAATAATAATAAATTAACAGATGAATGAAATAAGATATGCTAAAAGAAAAATGAAAATTACCATAAACGTAACTGATGTAGTTTTGGATTTTGTTGCAAACAGCGACAAAGGATCGAATACATGCGAAGCTTTGTCACTTTAGTAAAGGACGTTTATTTTTATTAAGAAACTTATTACGTTGATTTCTTTTTTTAGATGAAGGTAACGCTACATTTCGTTTTGATCCGATATATTGATCTAATTTAATTTAATTCCACTTTATTTCCTGTTTTCTATTATTTTGTTGCACGGTATTCTCCTTTGTCTCAGTTTAAATCGTGTCAATGAAAATTTAGGTATAATCTTCTTCATGCATATTCCCAGCTACCACAAGTGTAGACCAACAATATTACGTATTTTGTCATAAATAATAAATATTACAACTCTTTTCAGTCACATTTACTTACTGCAAATTTTATTGTAGTTATTCATATAAAAAAAAAACACGTAAAATTAGCAAATGCTGCTGGCAAAAACTTTCAAAAGTTTAGTGTTTCGAAGTTCCCGTGATGACGCCTGTTGCTAACGTGTTGGTTGGATTATTTTTTGTTTTTATCTTTTTTTGTGCTGTGCATAACTCGAGTGACTCAAATTTCAGTCCCGAGTGTGCAAGTTTAATTTGAGTGTACAGTCTTGAGAAGAGCTGTGTGGTGGTACATGTATACTGTATATATATATATATATATATATATATATATATATATATATATATATATATATATATATATATATATATATATGTGTGTGTGTGTGTATGTGTGTGTTTGATTTTTTAACATGATTACAGTTTCGTTGACTTGCATTCATTTTAATCAAGGGAAAACATCGCATGCAACAATGTATTGAATGTTCAACATGGAAAGAAGAATTGAGCATATCCTAACCTAACCCAACCCAACCTAACCTACCCCTTCAAATCTGTATGTGACAAAATATTTTTTTTCTGAAGTCTGATGTGTATTTTCAGACATCGAAGGCAGAGGATGGAGGGGATGGGGGTTTAATCGGATGTAGGAGTGATCGATTTATGATCGATCATAATCGACCCGACCGTTTATTGTACTTAAAGTTGCTAGATTTGCCAGACGGACAAGAAACGTCGGCGATGTCATAATAATAACAATAATGATAAGTTTGTTTGGCAAAGAATCAATATACATGAAGTGCAGATAATGACAAGAACACAGCTCGAAATAACAATTGCAATTGCCGAGGATAACTAAAAAAAAAAAAAAACATGTAAGCTTTCCACTGTGGTCTTCTAAAATGAATATTTGGCTGCATTTCGTTGTCAGAGTTATAGAAGTTTGCAGGAAGAAGCTAAAAATAACAACAACAATAAGAAAACAGGATTCGGAAAGACGCTAAAGAATACAAAATCTTTGAAAAATGTTAAGAAAAACAGCTTCCCACATAGATGTATATTCATGGGACGGAATGGAAATTATAATATAGAGAGAAAACATAATGAATCTTAAAGGTAATTTTTGAGTGTTTGGTTGATCGAAGCAGAGCGACAAGACCCCACGAGCATAGATCTTATCCTGTATTGTACAATTAGGTACATTTAGGTCAATATATCCGCATCCACACACATACACTCACACACACGACTCGATGGCGCAGTGGTAGCGATCGCGGCCGCCACTACGGCGGTCCGAGTTTGAATCCTGCCCAGGGATGAAATAATTTCAGTATCGCTGTGCTGCGAGTCGTTACTCCAACTCTCGTAGGTGGGGAGTTGGGGTGTGTGTGTGTACGTGTAAGGTCACCCATAGATCGGTTATATATGAGCTCTGAGCTCTCGGGAGGGAAATAGCTGTCGATCACGTGTCCAACACGTGATGCAAGACCATGGTGAATCACACTATTAATGTGATCTGCTGGCCTAATAGGAAGCGTGCTGGTCTCGATTTCGATTTTGTTGTGGGTTCGAATCCCGCACCTCTCTCCGATTCCCTGTAATGATTGTCACCTGCCTCAGCATTGCAAGAGCATAGTAGGTTAGCGGTGACGGCTTCGGCCGCAGCTACTCAGCGCCTCCTGGCGTAGTACGCTCCTCATGTTCTTCACCATCTGATAATTATGAGGAGCGATTGGATTGACTGGGAGTGCGCACACTGGAAGAAAGAAGAGAAAGGGGTGATTTGACTATTATCTTTAGAACTGTGAGAGTTGTGGAAAACAATGAAATAAAAGAATATCAAGACGACATAGCAAATAAATAAATAAATATTTGTAGCCAGTAAAGTAACTTTCATTCCTGTATGTATTGTATCTTTGTGCATCATTTATGATGTTAACGATTGTGTGTAATAGTCATTATAATTTGAACCGTTTTGCAATATCCATTGCAGTGTCAGTGTATAGAGAATCAGTCTTAATATATTATCATTGTATATTCGGTGTCAGATTGATAGCGTCACTGGTGAAATGGTCTTATATCTGGAGATATTTAACGAGATGGATCGAGACACTTGGTTTAGATGTTATTAAGAAGTGGAATTTTCCTCATATATGGGTTGATATACAGTGTATAAAGTAGATCGGTGCTTCTCAACGGGGGGGCGTGCGTTCCACTGATGGGCAAATCGGTTTTTCAGGAGGGCAATGTGATTTTTAAGGGGGGCAATTTAGGGCAACTGAGGAAGTCTGGGACAACTTATTTTCATTTTTATTTGATTAATTTTTATTTTATTATTATTTTTTTTTTTTATTCTATTATTATTATCATTATTTTGTATTGATGCCTTGGTCTTTTGAGGTGGTTTTAAACCAAGGTTTTATGCTTTGTCAACAGAAGGGGAATTTATTTTTCAGATGATAAGAATTGTATATCACCACATGGGGGGACATCAGGATTTTAAAGGTGATTAGATGGGATGGGGCATGCCCCCCACCCAAAAAAAAAAAAAAAAAAAAAAAAAATTGAGAACCACTGAAGCAGAGGAAAAGAAACGATCGAGGACAAGAGCTTAATGAGATCTGAGTAAAGTTCGGTAAAGCTAATCCAGCGATCCGAGTTCGATTCCCGCAAAGGGGTAAAATCATTTCATCATCGTTACACTGCCAGCCGGCACTCCAACTCTCTTGGGTAAAGAATTGGGTGTTTGTGTGTAAGGCCCCAGCATTATCCATAAATCGGGAATATATAAACTCGGAGCTCTCATCTGGGAGGGTAATAGCTGTCGATCAAGAGTCCAGCACATGATCCAAGGCCATGGTGAATAACACACACATACACACACACACGCACGCGCGCGCACACACAGGCACACACATACATGCACACATACACATACACACGCACACACACATACGCACACACACATACACACGCACACATACACATACGCACACACACACACACACACACACACACGCATACACACACGCACACACACGCACACACACACACACACACACACACACACACACACACACACACACACACACGTACACACACAACACGCACATATACACATACACACACACACAGTAGCCCCTGTTCACCTAGCAGCGAGTAGGTACGGGACGTTAGTCAAGGAGTTGTGACCTTGCTGTCCCGGTGTGTGGAGTGTGAGTGGTCTCAGACCTACCCAGAGATCTGCTAATAATGAGCTCTGAGCTCACTGCCGTAGGGTGGTGTCTGGCTGTCTCGAAAAGAGGCTGCAGCAGATCCGAGGTGAATACACACACGTACACACATAGAGAGGATCTAATAAAATGGGATGATAGAAATACAAGAGGACACGGAAAGAAAATCAAGAAAGACAGCTATAGAAGAGATCTGAAAAAGAACATCTTTCCTCACAGAGTTATAGACAGTTGGAACAAGTTAGATGAGAAAGTAGTGTGTGCAAAAACAATACATGAATTTAAAAATAGTTTAGATAAAATGAGATATGAAGACGGGACACCACAAGCTTAGCTCCCCTTCCCGTAAAATACAACTAGGTAAATACACACACACACAACACACACACACACACACACACACACACACACACACATACACACACACACGCACGCACACACATGCACACGTACACACACACATGCACACGTACACACACACATGCACACGTGTTCGCACACACATACACACGGTCGCACGCATATAAATTTGTGCACATATGCACATATGCATACATGGGAACACACGTGGGAGAGTAGAGGAAGGACTTCATGTGCGAAGTCCTCACTCCGGTGCAGCGCCACGCTGAGTTCCCCTCCCTCCTCCTACCCCTCCTCCTCCTCCTCCTCCTCCTCCTCCTCCACCTCCCGACCTTCCCCCTGAGCATCCTTCGTCTCCACAACTTTCCTCCCATAGCTCGACCTCCCTCGCCTTATCCCCTTTGTTTCTCAATGTCCTGTTCTTACTCTCTGGATGCCAAATGCCTCGTGACACTACCCTGCCCGCCCTCTGTCCTCTCTTCCCATTCATGTATTCCACGCCCCCCCATCCATCCATCCATCCATCCATCCATCCACCCCTCTCCGCCTTCGCCTCCGCCTCCCCCGGACTAGAGTGGGGAGGGCCAGGCGGAGCGCGGGGCCAGCTGGGGCACCCCGGGCCCGGTGTCAGTGTCAGGATGGCGTCCAGCGGGGCAGGGCCCTGCCACCCTCGCGGTTCCTTGGTGTGGTTCTACTCTGGGCTCGTCCTCGTCGTCGCTGTCATTGCAGGTGAGTTGGCGTCTCTCGTGTTCCCTAGGCGGCCTCAACCACGCGCACCAACGGCCCCAATGGATACGGGGTCTGGAAGACAACCTGTTTGTGAGGGGAGACACACTCGTGCGACGCTGAAATGTACTCTCCGTCGTGACTCCCAGTTCGGCCTTAGGCACCACCAAGAAGAAGACCACTGTGGTACTCTTTGGGGCCTTGTGACGCGTGTGACCCCTTCCCCCCCCCCCAACCCCACGACACATCTTGGCTTTAGTCATTCCGTCGTCCGTTGACCTCGCGTGGCATTGACCTCGTTTCCCCTATGACCCGACTGTGGAGCTGCCAACAGCGCCAGCCTTACAGCCAAGTTGCTGCGTTCTTTTGTGACCTACTTCTTGTGCCCATCTATGGCGTTCTTTTGCACCTCTTGAACGCTTTGCTCTAACCGTCGCCAGGTGATTTTATTCGTCTTAGAGAACAAACAACATCCATGTGAGACATTTTACTCGTATTTGCAGAGTGAATATACAGTATATACCGTATGACCTCTGGCTCCTCCCCTCTTCTCTTCTCTCCTGCCCTCTCCTCCTCCTCCTCCTCCTCCCACTTCCCCACGCTCGTCACTTCTGTGAACGGCGCACCCCCCCCCCCCGACAATACTTCGTTCCCCCACTGCATGGGAGACTTGAGTCCCACATATCGACTCCTCTTCCTTATTCCGCTCAGAACGACTTGCATGTTTTTATTCTGGCTGTCTTCAGGCGATTGCTTCAGCTGTGGGGACTCCACCCCGCAAGCAAAGGATACTACATATATATATATATATATATATATATATATATATATATATATATATAATTTTTTTTTTTTTTTTCTGTTTATTATTATTATTATTTTTTTTCCCTAAGGTTTGCATGGCTGACTCTCGCGCGGATCTCATCCTTTGCGCGTCGCGGTCCGGCCTTGACTGATACCTGATCACTTTATTGCTTTAGGGCAATGGTCCATGGAACCCAAGGGGGTGCGGAAGGGGGGTGAGGGAGGGCCGCAGAGCTTGACAAATGGGCCAAGAAACTGGAGACTAGCGGTGGTTAGTGGACGTCAAACTATTTTAGTCAGTATTGAAGAGGTCCCTTATAGGCTATAGAAGGACAACAGTGCATGAGTATACTTGGGATACGTGACGAAAGCCAGGTTGAGAACTTCACTTTTAGAATAACTCCTCTGTCCAAGTGTGTTGTATAATTATCTCGATTTTTTTTTTCCTAGTGATGTTGAATTTTAAGATCTATAAGGACTGTTGTCTAATTCACGCCATACGATGTAGTCTGAGCTAAAAGGACCCTTCAGAGTCTCAATGGGTTGTTTGTGTATACCAGAGCTTGTGTGTATAAAACTTCTCAGATTCATGCTCAAGTTCCCGCTGCCGAAACTACAGACGGCTCTCTTAGCTGAGCAAAGCACTTAAGTCTTACTTAATTAAGCTTGGATGAGAAAGTCGGTATGTTCTTGTTGTTTCTGCCAGAAGAACCATTCATACATTATGATTTTTTTTTTCTAAGCAAAATATGATTCATTGTACAATACGGTGTTGTGAACATGAAACAAAGTGGAGCTATCATTTATTTATTTATCTATTTGTTTATTTATTCATTTATTTTGTTTTTATAATTTTTCAAGATGTAATCACAAGATCGTAATAGGACCAAAGCTTACACACTCAACAGACATTGACAAGACAGCAAGAGACGTGTGATATGAACATGAAACAAATTGCAACACATATGTGTGTGTGTGTGTGTACGTGTGTTTGTATTTATGTTTGTGTGTCTATATATATGTATATATATGTGTGTACGTGTGTGTGTGTACGTGTGTTTGTATTTGTTTGTCTATATGTGTACGTGTGTGTGTGTACGTGTGTTTGTATTTGTTTGTCTATATGTGTGTGTGCGCGCGCGTGTGTGTATACGTGTGTGTGTGTGTATACGTGTGTGTTTGTGTATGTGTGTTTATATGTATGTGTGCATGTGTGTGTACAAGTTTGTGTGTGTGTGTCTATGTGTGTGTGTTTGTGTGTGTATGTGTATTTGTGTGGCTATATGTATGTGTGCATGTGTGTATGCGAGTTTGTGTGTGTGTCTGTGCGTTTGTATGTTTGTGTGTGTGCGTGCGTACGTGTGTGTGTGTGTTTGTGTGTTTGTGAACCCCTACCACTGGACAAAAACCCCTAAAATATTAGGCCTTGCTTTTTATACACACGTACTTCATCTCACACAACAAAGACTTGACAGTACACACAAACAAACGAAAACGTAAACTCATTGAGAATAGAAAGAAGTTGCAGTGTACAGACAACTCAAAGAACTTGACTACGCCGCGCACGGCATAATCCCGTGACACCAAGAAAACAAAGACATCTTATAAATAATAGGAAGTTTTAAGAATAACAACAAACGGAGGCACTAAAACAAACACAATAGGTTATCAACCTAGGGGCCATGGGGGCCCCCCAAGGGTGCCATGGCAAGAATTTAGGGGGGTTATGGTTTGCTGTTGCAAGTCATACATTTCTGTATAATGTGAGGGACCTAAATATATGAACAAAAAAATCTATCACTCTGTCCTAGCACAAGATAGTTATGATTGTCAACTTTGTAATAAATCAAAAGGTTTGTCTTCATCAGCATTTTATTATTACTTTTTTAATTTTTGGCGGGGTGGAATTTGGGAAAAAAAGAAGGGGAGTGAAAATATTGAGAACCGTTGGAATAGGTCATACAATTTTTAGACACATACACCAAAATCCTTTTCATAGCAATATTAAACACAAAGTTCTACAGAATAACCCTCAAATTTCCCCATACCTCCCATCATACTACACAAAGACAGCCAACTGAACGAAAGAAAGATGCTCAAACATCCACAAAAAACCTGACACCTATGTCCCACAACACACCCATACAAAAACACGTTCAGACTCAGATCACAAAGCAAATACTTCAAGACCTATAATAATAATAATAATAATAATAATAAATGGAACCTGTAATCGTTCTCTCGCACCTTAGACAAAACACAAATCTTATTCCTTTCTGTACTTCATAAACTCCACCCTTGTCCCTTTTCACGGGGCACAACAACAACAACACCCTACTCCCAATCCTCACTGTTCCCAAAAACCACTGTGTCGCCCTAAATCCCGCTCCCTCCCTCTCCCTCCCTCTCCCTTCAATCCCGAAGTCCCAGCCATTCCTCTTGCCTCCCCCCCCCACCTACCCCCAACCTTTCATCAAACTTCCGACTCGTTAAGCTTCCTCGCCACGAACGTCCGGAGGGTTGGGGGTAAGTGGAGTAGGGGGGTGGTATAGGTAATTCTCCCCACCCCCCAACCTTCCCTCCCCTTGAAAATTGGTTTGTGTTGATAGAAAATAAAATAAAATGGATTGTAAATATAGCGTGATGGTGGCGACGGTGTGAGGAGAGAGATGTATAAACATGTACATTGTTCTGAATCTGTAAAATATCTTGCGTTTGTAAAGACAGTAGGTAAATAATGGACATTAACGATTTTTGCCAGCACCTAAAAGATCGTACGGATCTCTCCCAGCCATTATTGGGGACATAATTGAAAAAAAAAAAAAAAGTTTAAAATGGTGCCCATCCCTGTAGTAAATATTTATACGAACGTTGTCGGAATAGTAATGTCTTATTAAAGGAAAAAGAAAAAGAAAATAGGTAAGTAGAAGACCTTCCTGCTATATGCACAATACTCTTACATTTTGAAAAGTCTTGTGTTGGAGAAGAGAATACACCGGGGCCCTAAGGTCTGCACTTTGGCTCATTTCACATTTATCGACTTTTCGCCGTGTGCATTCCATGACACGACGTCGTGCTCTCAAATAACCATGTTTGTGTCTGGACGCTTTCACACGTGGTTGTAACGTGTGATGGACACACGTGGTGGTTTGAGAGCACGACGTCGTGTCGGGGACGGCGCACGGCGAAAAGTCGACAAGTGTGAAACGAGCCTAAGCCCCGGTCACTTACACACGACTCAAGTTCGTTCGTTCGAGTTTGAACGACTTCGTTTACATTTTTATTATTTTTCGAATCTCCAAACGTCATACTAATATTTATAGATATTTACATATAGATATGTAGGACATAATAATGATATATTTCCATAATCCAAATTCCAGCGGGGTGACAATTATTAACACAGGAAATTAATTATGATGCGCATATTCTACAGAAAACGAATTCGTCAAGGCGTGACCTTGCTACACCTTTACGTCATATGTTGAGAAACTGAATGACGAACTAGGAGAAGTTAAACTTATAAGAATATAAGACACATTGTTGAATTTTAGACTTGGTGAAGTCTAGAATACTGTAAACCAAGTCGTTCTGCAGCTTTTGAAATTCACAACATTTGAAGAGAATCGTGATAGTGTGACTGGGGCTTAACTTGCAGTGTTTGTGTTTGTGTGTCTGTGTGTGTGCGTATGTGTTTGTGTGTATGTGTTTGTGTGTATGTGTGTATGCACATTGTACTCTAAGAGATCATGGGAACAAATTAAGGAAGACTATATGCCTAAAGAATGTGAAGAAATATTTTTCTGTATAGATACATGAATACTAAGGATAGCTTAGAAGGTGATATAGCCAAATCTGGAGCAATACATAAATTCAGATCTAAATATGGATATTGGAAGTGAAGGATGTAAATTAAGATGGAACTGTAGATAAAATTGAGGCTTTGTATGATAAATGAGAGTAGACGTGACCCGACTAGGACTTCCTTTCCTGTATACTGTGATTAGGTAAATACAATTAGATAAATACAGTACTCTCATAATACGTATATCCACCCACATTCGTGACGTTTTGGAAGTACGACATCGGTGGCAGGAATGAGTTTGGCAACTCCTGTCCACATGCGTTTCAAACCTTCATTTTTTCGACGAAACATGCAGGCGATAGAGAAAAAATAGATAAATACGTGGTGAAACAGATGTATAGAAATAAAAAATAAAATAAAATAATAAAGTTGAATACAAGGAGAGGCACTGGTTATAAGCGGGACAGAAATTGTCATCTGATATTAGTTGTAGATACAGGAAGGGGCGAAACGGGAAAGAAAACGGTGCTCTCTGGAAGCGGGCACGGTTGTCGTTGGCCATTTGTTTGCGTCACGCTGATGCATTCTGCACCTACTTGGTTATACTTCCTCAATTTCGTTTGCCTGAGGACAGCACGTTCCGTTAGCCTAATTTTCGCGAGCAGCTCACGCAATTAATTGCATGGTACGGCCTGCGTTCAGCCATTCTCTCATCAAGAAGATAGAACCTAGGCAGACAAAAAACGCACAAAGATCTTCCTCTTCGATATGCCAACCTCTATATACACAAGACAGCAGATGGCACTTAAGGCTAAGGCCATGATTGTCATCGCCATGGCTGAATGAATTAAATACATAAACAAGGTAATAGAGAAGGTCTACAGTACATAAGGTTGCTCAATAGGGTCAAAGAAAAATTAGGTTGCTTAATAGATTTCTTGTTAGGTTAGGGGGCTTAATATGTGTCCTGAGAAAGTTGAATATATTTGTCGGTGTCGAATGTAGTCTATTCTCCCAAGAACGAGTTTTAGTTAATGGAAGCTCTGAACATAGTTATTTGACCTAACCTAAGTTAACTGCATCATTTCGTTCCATATTAGGGAATGCTGGATGCAATTCCTTTGATATTTTCTTATAGTGATGTTTCCTTAATACTTTCTTGGGGGGTAGCCCTTGTGTTTCGTATCACACAGGGCTGGAATAATCAACACTCCCTCAATTCAATATATATCTCCATCACTCCACTTCTCGTGCCATACATAGAAACCCCTATTTATTTCAAGTGGATATACATACACACACTACCATATCGTTACATCCCTATTTATTTCAAGTGGATATTATGTAGCCTCATTAAAATCTGAAGTGTATCGCACGCTGAGATGACAGAAAACCATGATTGGTCGAGCAAAACGCTCATGCAAAAATTGCCCGTTTTCGTCAGACTCAATGCGTTCGCGTTGTCTGTTTTACCAAAATCTCGCGAAGTGTGAAGTTCCCACGAATATATTCGCGTACATGCTGCCATTAGAACATATTTACTTACATGAGTTTGAATAGCTATATATGTAATTATTTCTTTATTCTAAGTAAATATGCAAATTTGCTATTTTATTCCAGTCACACACGGGGATTCTTAAAAACTGAATGAAATAATTTGTCCGAAACGAAAACAAAGCCCAAAACAAAATACATTACTTATATATATATATATACAAATGTTTATAATGTATGAAAATCTAATACAGTGTGCGCCAACTGTTTTCTCTAATCATGTATGTATACTAAAAATATGTCTGAAAAGGATACGACGTTACGCACGGAGTCTCGAACGCACACACGAGTCCATGTGCGTTCAAGCTCGCACAACAAAGCGCTTCATTCATGGGCCCAGTGGCAGGACGTGACAGCTCTGACGTAGAGCCAGCCATGTGCAGTCGGTCAACGGTGGCTACTTCTCCCACTGCTACTCCTACTACTACTTTTCCTTCTCCTGCTTCTACTCCTGCACTGCGATTTTGTAAGCTACTTTTCACATCATTTTCAATACAATGATTTCCCCAAAATGTCTAATATACATACATACACACACACACACACACACACATATATATATATATTTATATATATATATATATATATATATATATATATATATATATATATATTTATATATGAGTGGTAGGGTGGTGAGTTTAAACGCCAAGAATCCGTTGAAGTTTTATTTTTGACGTTTCGTCCAACTAGGACTTCTTCAGAGTGTACCTAGTTGGACGAAACGTCAGAAATAAAACTACAACAGGTTCTTGGCGTTTAAACTCACCACCCTACCACTCATTCTGTCTTCACACCTCAACATATATATGTATGTATATATATATATATGTATGTATATATATATAATATGTGTATATATATATTATATGTATGTATATATATATATTATATGTATGTATATATATATTATATGTATGTATATATATATATGTATATATATATATATATATATACATATACATGCGTGTGTGTGTACATATATACACTTAAAACCTATCGGAGTAATATCAGAAGTACAAGAAAACTTTATATTTCGACTACTATCTGTAGTCCTCTTCAGCATAATGAAGAGGACTACAGATAGTAGTCGAAATATACAGTTTCCTTGTACTTCTGGTATTATTTCTCCGATAGTGGGTTTTAAGTGTACATTTACAAATGTGTTATAACATTAGTTTCCGTGTGTCCATATGTATATATATTTTTGCTAACTGCGACGTGTTTATGAACGCCAACCTAAAGTAACCTTACTTAACCTAACCTAAGCCAGCCTAAAACGAAACTAGATCATCTTATTCTTAATGTTAACCTAATCGATGAATTTGTTATGTGGCCATAGGCCTAACCATAACTTTACTCGCCCACCCCCACCCCCCATGCCGGGCCTGGGTGGGTGGGTGGGTGGGTGTTGGGTCTGGGGGATAGCCATAGGCCAAGGCCTAGTGCCAGTCATGACAGTCTGTCTCGTGTCACGTAGACATAAACCAACACAGGCCATAAATTGGAAGTGTTGGAATGGTTATATTGACCTCTATGGTCTATCATAGGGCCTGGACCTAGGCATGTCATTTGTGTAAGGTGTCATGCACATTTTGTGAATCTGCACAGATTATGAATATTCGTTAATATGTGCAGCACCAATAATGAATTCATAATTGGGTGCACAAATAAATCCAATAGACATGCACATATTATGAACGTAACCTTACCTAACCTAACCGAACCTTTTTATGAATATTCATGTGTACATATCTAATGGATTCGTTTTCTGTGCGTACAATTATGAATTCATTATTGGTGCTGCACATTTTATGGATAATTGTAATATGTGCAGATTCACAAAATGTGCATTACGTAGGCTACCTAGGCCTAAAATATATTGACTAGTGTGGAGAAGTTGGTTCTCGTGTGCACAGAACGTCACTTAAGTTACTCTTCAGAATCATGAACTAAACAATGAGAGATGAAAAAAAAAGTTTGGGTAGATTTTTGCTACCCCGGTAATAAATGAGGAAATGGCGCTTTTTTTATATGTAGCTGAAACTGACATTCAGTCATACATAAGGGAAAAGTTCAACTTAATATAATTTTGAGAGATTAAAATTATGAGAAAGATATTGTGCCATGAATGGGTTGAATTTGACTTTTAAATTATGTAATCAGTGTAAATCCATGACCCTTCTCTGTAAAATACCTTGTTGAATATTCTTCAGTCACAGAGGGAGGGACTTTTATACCTTATAAGGGAACCTTTTGCATGGAAAATTTTGTATATATATATATATATATATATATATATATATATATATATATATATATATATATATATATATGGAGAAAAGTGGGAGGTAAGCCAGCTGTTGTTTGCGGACGACACTGCGCTTGTGGCAGGATCGGAGGAGGGATTGAGGAAGTTGGTGGCAGAGTTTGGGAGGGTGTGTGATAGAAGGGAGCTAAAGATAAATGTGGGTAAAAGTAAGGTGATGAGATGTACAAGGGGTGAAAGTGGCAGTGGACTGGAAGTGAGCATTAAGGGAGAGCGACTGGATGAAGTGGATAGTTTTAGATACTTGGGTGCAAATGTGGCAGGAAAAGGTGGAGTGAAGGTGGAGGTAGAATGTAGATTGAGAGAAGCGAGTAAATACCTTGGTGGATTAAAGAGTGTAATGAGGAATAGACATTTGGGAATGGATGCGAAGAGGAGACTGTATGAAGGAGTGATTGTGCCAACAGCACTGTATGGGGCAGAAACATGGAACATAAGAGAAGAAGAGAGAAGGAGTTTGAATGTGTTTGAGATTAGGTGTCTGAGAAGTATGGTGGGGGTTACTAGGCTAGATAGAGTGAGAAATGAGGAGGTGAGGAGGAGAACGGGTGGAAAAGGAGCTGGGAGATAGGGTTGATGAAAGAATATTAGGATAGTTTGGACACATGGAAAGAATGAGTGAAGAAAGACTAGTAAAAGAGGTATGGAAGGCAGATGTGGAGGGAGTGAACATGAGGGGACGTCCTAGGATGAGGTGGATGGATGGGGTGAAGGGGGCTTTGGGGAAGAGGGGAATGTCTGTTGAGGAAGGACGGGAGAGGACAGAAGACAGGAGTGAATGGAGAATGGTTGTATATGGATGATGTTGTGATTGCATGAGGTGGAATGGGCGGGGGTGGGGATGGGGGGTGAGGTAGTATGTGTGAGCAAAATTTGACGCAGCCCGAAGGGATTTCTCCCCGTCCTCTCCTTTTATGCAAAGGGGGACGGAGAGGGGGGGTCGCCGATTTAATGAAGCGGCCTTGCTGTGGATGTGCTGTGTCTTCCGACACTGCTTCTGACCCAGGGCAGTGGGCAGGGTGCAAGGATGACCCGTCATCCAGGAGGTGCTCAGATAAGAGGGAGGGTGGGAGGGTGTGGAGTGTATCCAGGGATGAAATGGGTGGGAATGATTTTATGCCTTTTCCTTTTTGGCTACCCCCCTTGTAAGGGGGAAAAAGCCTTGTTATATGTAAGTATGTATGTATGTATATATATATATATATATATATATATATATATATTTATATATATGACGTAAGCAGAGTAGGAAACACAGGAGTCTTAGTCTTGAGTTTATTCCTGACTAGTTTCGCAGGTATGCTTTTTCAAAGGAATGGTATACAAACAGGCTGTGGGCATTTTATACATGGGGTGGACCTCACTACCTCCCCGTGTTACCATAGATGGTGACAAGTGTGAACATTACATAATAATTATGGCTAAAGTAATAATAATGATAAAGTTTAACAAGTAAATATGATAACACTAATAATAACAAAGAAAATATTACTACGTGATTGTAACAATGGTAATAACAATGATAATAAAAATGAATATTTAAATATTTAATGATAATAACAATAATGATAATGATGATAGTGAAAATTTAAATATTGAAACTAATAATGATAATAGTAATGATAATAACAATAATAATGTTGAAAATGAATAATGATAAATAATATTAAGAAAATAATAACCATGATACAAAGAAGAGAATAGTAAGGATAATGATGAAAATATTTAAGTGGTGAAAGAACAATGTAGAAATAATGAAGGATATGTGAATTGGTAGCATGTGAAATAAAGTATGGTAGCATGGTATAAGAAGGAACGTCAAAGTAAAAGGAAGAAAGCTGGAAAGGGTAGGCAGAAGTGGGAAAAAGGTGTCTACTTAGTCCCAGACCCCCCCCCGACTCTAAGTAGATACCATTTTCCCACCTCTGCATACCCTTTCCAGCTTTCTTCCTTTTACTCTGACGAAACAATATTGTGTGCAAAAACCATTCACAAATTTAAGAGCAAACTAGACACTGCGAGATAAAAAAAAAAAAAAAAAAGGCGGGACACCACGAGCGTATCTCCCCTTCCAGTAAAATACAACTAGGTAAATACACACACACACACACATATACACACACGATGGCGCAGTGGTAGCGATCGCGGCCGCCACTACGGCGATCCGGTTTCAAATCCCGCCCAGGGCTGAAATAATTTCAATATCGATGCGCTGCGGGTCGTTACTTCAACTCGTGGGCGGGGAGTTGAGTGTGTTTGCGTGTAAGGTCACATCATTATCCATAGATCGGTCATATATATTAGCTCTGATTATTCCTACGGGAGGGTAATAGCTGTCGATCACGAGCCCAACACGTTATCCAAGACCATGCCAGTGAATCACACACACACACACACGCACACACACACACACACACACACACACACACACACACACACACACACACACACACACACACACACACACACACCGACTCGGTGGCGCAGTTGGTAGAACGATGAACTCCTAGCATGGTGGTGCGCGTAGTGCTTGGTTCGAATCCTGCCCAGGGCCGAAATTAATTTCGGTACAGCTGCGCTTCGGGTCGTTACTCTGACTCTCGTGGGCGGGGAGTTGGGGGTGTGTGTGTGTGAAAGGTCATAGCATTACCCATAGATCGGACCTACGAGCTCTGAGCTCTCTTCCAGGAGGGAAATAGCTGTCGATCACGAGTCGAACACGTGATCCAAAAAGACCAAGTGAAAAGACCAAGTGAATACACACTTCAACGAACGGACGGCTTAGAAGACGTTCTGAAGAAAAAGTGAAATTTCGTGGATCCCAAAGCAAAGGAAGTACCTATTGTATTTACAGGGTGGGGGGGAAATTGCTCGTGGTGTAGGGAAAGTAAGGAAAAAGGAGAAGGGGAGGGATTACTGAGGGAAATGGAAGGAAATGAGGAAGGTGAGGGCTTGGCCCAGGTAGGCAGACGAAATCTAAACAAACGAGGTCCGGACCAATTTAGCGATGACGAAATGTCTAACAAAAATGTAAAGATTAGAAGTATAGATAAGAGCAATACAGTAGAAGATGATGAGAATATTTTCCAGGGATTTAAAGAGGGTGGAGGGGACACAACCCCCCCCCCCCGATTAACAAGACTAGAAGAGAAACTCGATAAGATGATCGAGCACTGGGAATTTAAGTTCGGTCACGTTAACAACATTGTGCAGAGAGTTGAAAAGTTGGAAGAACTAGAGAAGGCGAACAAAAACTTAACTAAGGAAATTGAAGAATTAAAAAAAACAGTTAAAAGAAGTAAAAGAAGAGAATAAAGTCTTAAAGGAGAATAATAAGGAGAACAAGTTGGGTTGGAAAAAAATCCAAGAAAATAGCAAAGTTGCATTCACTGACATAATCGGACAGCAAATGAATGAACAAACTGAAGACTCAGTTATTAAAGTGATGAGACAGAAGGAGAATATAGTAAGAGACTTAGCAGACAGAAAGAAGTGTATAATTATATTAGGAATGGAAGAGAAACATAACCAAGATAGAACCACAAGAATCAAAGAGGAAAATGAAAAAGTAAGAAATTTACTAGAATTAGTTCAGGAAGATGAGCCAGAAATAATGAAACAAATCGAAGAGAAATTCAGACTAGGGAAATATAGTACAGACAAGACCAGACCAATTAAGATTAAATTCAGGTCACAAACTACGGCTGAGAATATCTTATCCAAAACAGGGAAACTAGCAACAAGTGAACAATATAAAAAGGTATGGATAAAAAGGGAAATGAATAAAGAGGAAAGAGAGGAGGAAATAAGGAATAGACATGAAGCTAAGAAAAAAAACGAGACCAGAACGGAGACAGAAAAACAAGAATTTTTCTGGAGAGTAGTGAATATGAAATTGAAGAAATGGAACATAAAAGAGAGACACACAAAAGAAACAAAGAATACAATGGAAATAACAGAAAGTTGAGAGTATCCTACACAAATATAGATGGATTAATAACAGGACTGAATGAACTGAACAAATATCTGAAAGAAAACGATCCGGACATAATGGGAATTGTTGAGACAAAATTAAAAGGCCCACTACCACCCAACAGCGTAGGACACAATGCATATAATTATTGGATTAGAAACAGAAAGATAAAAAAGAGGGTGGAGTTATGTTCCTGACTAAGAAGGATATAAACGTGAAGAGAGTCACATATGGGAACAATAGAGTAGAGATGATAATGATAGAAGTAGAAGATAGAGATAAGAAGAGCAGAAAGTGTGTAATAAACTACGTGCCCCCAAAAACAGCCTCGTGGGAAGAGAATGAACATAAAAGCATGTTAGAAGACACAAGAATAACACTAAACGAGATAATGGAAGATGGAGGAAGAATAGTTATGATGGGCGACTATAATTGCAAAGAAATATGCTGGGAAGAGATGACCGTAAAGGGTGGAGAAGACTCATGGGGAAGTGTTCTACTTGAGATGATTATTGACCACACAATGACACAATGGATCCAAGAGAACACTAGGTATAGAAATGAAGAACCATCGAGACTAGACCTAATAATCACATCAGAACCTAAAATAGTGGAAAAGGTAGAATACCAGGCACCAATAAGCAAAAGTGACCACATATTGATAGAACTAGAACTAAATGAGAAATAATACATGGAAAGTAATGAACAATATAGAAAAGGAAGATTGATGTATGAAAAAACAAATTTTGATAAAATAAGAGAATTCTTCCAAAATGAAAACTGGGAAGGAATACACAAAGAAGATACAACAGTAGAAGAGAAATGGAATATTTTGACAAAAATCTATAAAAAAGGAGTAGAAAAGTATGTCCCAAGACAAAAACAAGAAAAAGAATATGTAAAATGCTGGTACAACAAAAGTTGTAGGGAGATAAAAGACAAAAGAGACAAAGCTTGGACCAAATCGAAGAAAAACAAAAGACCAGAAAAATGGAAAATATATACTTGTTATAGAAATGAATATGTAAAAGCGTGCAGAGAGGAAAAGAGATAATATGAAAAAGATGTCATAGAAAAATGTAAAGATCAACCAAAACTATTCTACAGATTTGTAAACAACAAACTGAAAAAACAAACAAGATTTGGAGAAATTAAGACAAGGAGGAGTTGAATACACAGAGGAAATTGAAATAGCGGAAATTATTAACAAACATTTTAAATCGCTGTTTACAAGGGAGAACATACAACCTGAAGAGATCGAATGGAAAGAGAAAGTCCCCCCTATGAAAGAAATAGAAGTAACAAAGAATGAAATATTGAACCACTTGAGTAATCCTGATGTCAGAAAATCACATGGACCAGATGAAATAGCAAACTGGATTTTGAAAGAATGCAGGAATGAACTAGCAGACATAATACATAGCATAATAAACAGTTCCTTGAAAGAAGGTAAAGTTCCAGAAGATTGGAAAAAAGCAAATATAGTACCTATATATAAAGGAGGAAATAAAGAAGACCCTAACAACTATAGGCCAGTCTCTCTAACAAGTACAATAGCAAAAATTTGTGAAAGAATTGTCAAAAATAGATGGGTAAAATATTTAGAAAAAAACAACAACAATGTGCTCAATCCAAGGCAATTTGGATTCAGACAAGGACGATCATGCGTCACCAATTTAATATGTTTCTATTCAAGACTAATAGATATAATACAAGAAAGAGATGGATGGGCTGATTGTGCATTTCTAGACCTAAAAAAAGCTTTTGACAAAGTACCACATAAGAAGTTCCTTAAGAAATTAGAAACTGAAGGAGGAATACAGGGCAAACTGCTAAATTGGATGGAAGACTTTTTGCAAGAAAGAAAAATGAGAGTAGTGATAAGAGATCAACACTCAAAATGGGATGAAGTAATAAGCGGTGTTCCACAAGGAACAGTTCTGGCCCCAATAATGTTTGCTACATATATTAATGATATGGATGAAGGAATTGAAAGCTATATGAGCTTCTTTGCAGATGATGCAAAACTATTGAAAAAAGTGAACACGGAAGAAGATTGTGAATCACTACAAAGAGATCTAAATATAGTACAGGAATGGAGTAGGAAGTGGGAGATGGAGTTCAATACAAAAAAGTGTAGTATAATGGAATTTGGAAAAAGTAAAAACAGAATAACAGGAGCATATAAATTGGGAGAAGAAGGAATAAAAAAAAATAGAAAATGAAAAGGACCTGGGAGTCATTAATATGAATAATATGTCACCTGAGAAACATATAAATAAGATTTTTGGAGAAACCTATAATTTAATAAGAACAATCAAAGTGGCATTTACATACCTGGATGAAGAAATGGTGAAGAAAATTCTAATCACTCTGATAAGACCAAGATTGGAATATGCAGCAACGATATGGTCACCAAGTACAAAAAAATGCATAAAAAATCTTGAAAGAATACAAAGAGCAATTACAAAATTGGCACCAACACTCTCAAAACTATCATATGAAGAGAGACTAGCAAAACTTGAACTACAGACACTAGAGCAAAGAAGAGAGAGAGGAGATTTGATAGCTATTTAAAGAATCATGAAAGGCATAGAAATTACTGATAGAGAGAATCTGATAAAATGGGATGACAGAAATACAAGAGGACATGGAAAGAAAATAAAAAAAGACAGCTATAGAAGAGACCTGAAAAAGAACAGCTTTCCTCACAGAGTAATAGACAGTTGGAACAAGTTAGATGAGAAAGTGGTGTGTGCAAAAACAATACATGAATTTAAAAATAGTTTAGATAAAATGAGATACGAAAACGGAACACCACGAGCATAGCTCCCCTTCCCGTAAAATACAACTAGGTAAATACAACTAAATACACACAATCGTCGGATTGACGGCGAAGATTGGAACTCCGGAAAAAACGCAATTTTCGTGGATTTCAACTACGAGGAAGTACCTTTTTGTATTAGTAGGGAAGGGGAAAGCTCGTGGTGTAGTAGAAAGGTAATGAAAGGGGAGAAGGGGAGGGATTACTGAGGGAAATGGAAGGAAATGAGGAGGGAGACGAACGGGCTCCCCCTGACAGCAGAAAAATATAAACAAGAGGTCTGCTAACGACACAGGGGAAATCGAAAATATCAGTATAAGCATTAAGGTTAGAAATATAGATAAGAACAACACAATGGAAAGTGAAAGTAATAATTTCCATGGATTTAATGAGGGGGGGGGGATGCCAACCTCCCCCGATTAGCAAGTCTAGAAGAAAAACTAGAGAAAATGACCGAACATTGGGAGAGTAGATTCGGTCAACTTACAAGGATAGCACAGAGAGTTGATAAATTGGGAGAGTTAAAGAAGGAGAACCAAACCCTAAGGAAATAGAAGAATTAAAAAGACAGTTAAAAGAAGTAAAAGATGAGAATGAAGAATTAAGAGGAATAATAAAGAGAATAAAGAATCCATAGCAAAAGAAGTACAGGGTTGAAAAAAAAATCCAAGAAAATAACAAAATTGTATTTAAGGATATAGCAGCACAACAGACGAAAGATCAAACTAAAGCCACAATTATTAAAGTGATGAGGGAGGAAGAGAATATAGTGAGAGACTTAGCGGATAAAAAGAAATGTATAATTATATTGGGAATGGAAGAGAAATATAATACAAATTGGACTTCAAGAATAAAGGAGGAGAAGGAGACAGTAAATAAGATATTGGAAGTAGTTCAAGAAGATGGAGCAGAAACAGGGAAAGAAATAGAAGAAATATATAGACTAGGGAAATACAATACAGATAAGACCAGACCAATTAAGATCAAATTCAGGTCACAAACAACAGCAGAGAATATCTTAGCAAAAACAGGGAAACTAGCAAACAGTGAACAATTTAAACAGATATGGATAAAAAGAGAAATGAACAAAGAGGAAAGAGAGGATGAGAAAGCAAAAAGACAAGAAGCTAAGAAAAAACGAGAGAAGAACAGACAGAAAAAGATAAATTCTATTGGAAAGTAGTGAATATGAAAGTGAGAAAATGGTACATAACAGAGAAAAACGGAAGGGGAACAGGAAACACGATGGAAGTAGCAGAAAATTGAAAATGTCTAACACAAATATAGATGGCTTAATAACATGCTTGAACGAACTGAATGATTACCTTAAAGAAAAAGAACCGGAGATAATGGGAATTGTAGGGACAAAATTGAAAGGTCAATGTAGGACATGGTGCATATAATTGTTGGATTAGAAACAGGGAGTGGAGTTATGTTCCTGACTAAGAAGGATATAAATGTGAAGAATGTCACATATGGAAAAAATAGAGTAGAGATGATTATGATGGAAGTGGAAGACAAATATAGAAAGAGCAGAAAGTTTGTAATAAATTATGTGCCTCCTAAAACAGCCTCGTGGGATGAGAAAGAACATAAAAGTATGTTAGAAGACACAAGGATAACATTAAATAAGATAATGGAAGATGGAGGAAGAATAGTTATAATGGGTGGCTTTAATTGTAAAGAAGTCTGCTGGGAAGAGATGACAGTAAAGGGCGGAGAAGACTCATGGGGAAACATAAGAAACATAAGAAACATAAGAAATAAAGGAGACTGCAAAAGACCATAAGGCCTACACTAGGCAGCTCCGTATCCATCACCACCTGTCATCCCCATCCATATAGTTGTCTAATCGTTTTTTAAAACAACTGATAGTTTCAGCGCTTACTACATGGTTACTAAGTTTATTCCATTCATCGACCACCCTATTAGTAAACCAATTCTTGCCTATTTCCTTCTTAAATCTAAATTTGTCCAGTTTATACCCATTACTGCGAGTCCTGCCCTGTTGTTTTATTATGATGACCTTGTTTGCATCACCCTTGTTATAGCCTTTGATCCACTTGAACACTTCTATTAGATCACCCCGCACTCTGCGTCTTTCCAGAGAGTGTAAGTTTAGGTGCCTAAGCCTCTCTTCGTAAGGCAAATTTCCGAGTCCTTGTATCATTTTGGTCATTCTTCTCTGTACTGATTCTAGTGAATTTACGTCCATTCTGTAGGACGGAGACCAAAACTGTACCGCATAGTCAAGGATGGGTCTAACTATCGCTAGATTATTGACCACACAATGACGCAATGGATTCAAGAGAACACTAGGTATAGAAATGAAGAAGAACCATCGAGACTGGACCTAATAATCACATCAGAACCTGAGATAGTGGAAAAAATTGAATATAAGACTCCAATAAGTAAAAGTGACCACATATTGGTTGAAATGGAACTAAATGAGGAAAAATACATAAAAAGAAATTAACAATATAGAAAAGGAAGATTGATGTATGAAAAAACAAATTTTGATAAAATAAGAGAATTCTTCAAAAAGAAGAATGGGAAAGAATATACAGAGGAAACAACAGTGGAAGAGAAATGGAATATTTTGACAAGAATTTATAAAGGAGTGGAAAAGTATGTCCCAAGACAAAAGCAAGAAAAAGAATATGTAAAGTGCTGGTACAACAAAAGTTGTAGAGAGTTAAAAGACAAAAGGGACAAAGCTTGGACAAAATGGAAAAAATACAAAAGACCTGAAAAATTGAAAATATATACTAGTTATAGAAATGAATATGTACAAGCGTGCAGAGAAGAAAAAAGAAAATACGAAAAAGATGTCATAGAAAAATGTAAAGACCAACAAAACTATTTTACAGATTTGTAAATAACAAAGTGAAAAACAAACAAGATTTAGAGAAACTACGACAAGGAGGAGTTGAATACACAGAGGAAATAGAAATGGCAGAAATTATGAACAAGCATTTTAAATCAGTGTTTACAAGGGAGAATATACAACCTAGTGATATCGAATGGGAGGAGAAAGTCCCCCCTATGAAAGAAATAGAAGTAGCAAGGAATGAAATAATGAAACACTTGAGTAATCTTGATGTTAGAAAATCGCATGGACCAGATGATATAGCAAACTGGATTTTGAAAGAATGCAGGAATGAACTGGCAGACAAAATACATAGCATAATAAACAGTTCCTTGAAAGAAGGAAAAGTTCCAAAAGATTGGAGAAGAGCAAATATAGTACCTATATATAAAGGGGGAAATAAAGAAGACCCTACCAACTATAGACCAGTCTCTCTAACAAGCACGATAGCAAAAATTTGTGAAAGAATTATCAAAAGTAGATGGGTAAGGCATTTAGAAAAAATAACGTACTAAATCCTAGACAATTTGGACTCGGACAAGGACGGTCATGCGTCACAAACTTAATATGTTTCTATTCAAGGCTAATAGATATAATACAAGAAAGAGATGGATGGGCTGATTGTGCATTTCTAGACCTAAAAAAAGCTTTTGACAAGGTGCCACATAAGAAGTTGCTTAAGAAATTAGAAACTACAGGTGGAATACAGGGCAAACTGCTGAAATGGATGGAAGACTTTTTGCAAGAAAGAAAAATGAGAGTGGTGATAAGAGACAAACACTCTAATTGGGATGAAGTGATAAGTGGTATTCCACAAGGAACAGTTCTGGCCCCAATAATGTTTGCTATATATATTAATGATATGGATGAAGGAATAGAAAGCTATATGAGCTTCTTTGTGGATGATGCAAAACTATTGAAAAAGTGATCTCTGAAGAAGATTGTGAGTCACTACAGAGTGATCTCAATAAAGTATGGGAATGGAGTAGGAAGTGGGAGATGGAGTTCAATACAAAAAAGTGTAG
>NC_134793.1:17634099-17869099 GCF_046742065.1 Oratosquilla oratoria | reverse complement strand
ACATCTTTTTCATATTTTCTTTTTTCCTCTCTGCACTTTTGTACATATTCATTTCTATAACCGGTATATATTTTCCATTTTTCAGGTCTGTCTTTTTTCCATCTGGTCCAGGCTTTGTCTCTTTTGTCTTTTAACTCCCTACAACTTTTGTTGTACCAGCATTTTACATATTCTTTTTCTTGTTTTTGTCTTGGGACATACTTTTCCACTCCTTTTTTGTAAATTTTTGTCAAAATATTCCATTTCTCTTCCACTGATGTTTCTTCTTTGTATATTTCTTCCCAGTTTTCTTGTTGGAAGAATTCTCTTATTTTATCAAAGTTTGTTTTTTCATACATCATTCTTCCTTTTCTATATTGTTAATTTCTTTTCATATATTTTTCTTCATTAAGTTCCAGTTCAATCAATATGTGGTCACTTTTACCTATTGGTGTTTTATATTCAATCTTGTCCACTATTCTAGGTTCAGATGTAATTATTAAGTCTAGCCTCGATGGTTCTTCTTCATTTCTATACCTAGTATTCTCTTGTATCCATTGTGTCATTGAATGGTCAGTAATCATCTCAAGTAGAGCATTTCCCCATGAGTCATCACCACTCTTTACTGTCATTTCTTCCCAGCAGATTTCTTTGCAATTAAAGTCGCCCATCATAACTATTCTTCCTCCGTCTTCCATTATTTTAGTTAATGCTATCTTTGTGTCCTCTAACATACTTTTATGTTCACTCTCCTCCCATGAGGCTGTTTTCGGAGGCACATAATTGATCACAAATTTTCTGCTCTTCTTATCTCGGTCTTCCACTTCTATCATAATCATCTCTACTGTATTCTTTCCATATATGACACCTTTCACGTTTATATCCTTCTTAGTCAGGAACATAACTCCACCCCCTTGTTTTTTCTCTCTGTTTCTAATCCAACAATTGTATGCATCATGTCCTACACTGTTGGGTGGTAGTGGGCCTTTTAATTTTGTTTCTACAATTCCCATTATGTCCGGTTCTTTTTCTTTCAAATAATCATTCAGTTCATTCAATCCTGATATCAATCCATCTATATTTGTGTAAGACGCTCTTAGTTTTCTGCCACTTCCATTGTGTTCTCTGTTTCCCTTATGTTTTTCTTTAGTATGTCGAACTGCTTTATTTTCATGTTCACTACTCTCCAATAGAATCTCTCTTTTTCTGACTCCGTTCTTTCCTCGTTTTTTGCCTTAGCTTCAAGTCTTTTCTGCTTTTCTGCCTCTCTTTCCTCCTTATTCATTTCTCTTTTTATCCATACCTTTTTATATTGATCATTTGTTGCTAGTTTCCCTGTTTTGGATAGAATTTTCTCTGCCGTTGTTTGTGACCTGAATTTAATCTTAATTGGTCTGGTCTTATCTGTACTATATTTTCCGAGTCTGAATTTTTCCTCAATTTCCTTTATAATTTCTGGTTCGTCTTCCTGGACTAATTTTAATAAACTGCTTACTCTTTCATTTTCCTCCTTGATTCTTGCGGTTCTATCTGGGTTATGTTTCTCTTCCATTCCTAATATAATTATACATTTCTTTTTGTCAGCTAATTCTCTTACTATATTCTCATTCTGTCTCATCACTTTAATAACTGAGTCTTCATTATGTTCTTTCAATTGCTGTTTGACTATGTCAGTGAATGAAACCTTATTCCCTTCTTGGGTTGTTCTCCAATTTTTAGCTTCTTTAGCTATTTTCTCTCTGTTTTCATTACTATTCTTCTTCAATTTCTCATTCTCCTCCTTTACATTTCCTAACTGTCTTTTTAGGTCCTCTATTTCTTCAGTTAAGTTTCTGTTAGCCTTCTCTAGTTGTTCCAACCTTTCAATTCTCTGGAAAATGGAGTCTACATTACCTAACTTACGTTCCAAGTCCTCGATCACCTTATCAACTCTCTCCTCTAGTCTTATCAGTCGGGGGGGGGGGTTGTGTCCCCCCCCACCCTCTTTAAATCCCTGGAACATATTCTCGTCACTTTCTTCTGTATTGCTCCTCTCTATACTTCTAATCTTTACATTTTTATTAGACATTTCATCCTCACTCAGTCTTTTGTTTACCTTTCGCTTGTCTGGCTGGGCCAAGTCTACTCCCTCCTCATTTCCTTCCATTTCCCTCAGTAATCCCTCCCCTTTTCCTCTTTCCCTACTTTCCCACTACTCCACGAGCAATTTCCCCCCCCCCCCACCCTGCAAAAACACTAGGCACTTCTCTTTGCGTTGGGATCCACAGACTTCAGTTTTCTTCAGAACGTCATCCAAGCCGTCCATTCGCTGAAGTGTGTGTGTGTGTGTGTGTGTACGTAGTGCAGACATCTTTGTGATCGCTGAAGAAAAATTACGCCGTCTAGACGAAGGGGCTCTCACATCTCTCGCCGCCCTTCACACGAGTCTCTTCAGTGAAGGGACTCGTTGTAGGAAATTTGAATGAGATTCGTGGAAGCTGCAGACGGATGGCAGACGATGATTATCCTCGTAGGCCTCCACATTTATTTTTCATTTTCAATTATTTATTTTTGTGACTCTTCTTTCTTTTTGATTTAATATATTTTGTTTTATTTTGTGACCTGCCCGCGTCTGTGTTTTGATTATGCGACGTGGCACGTTGACGGTTGCGTCGTCTGCATCGAGTGCATGCAGACTCTCAATGTCGCCTATGTTGCAGGTGGCATGACGCTGGGCGACTTTGTCGTCTAATCACGATACAGGATGTGAAAAGTCATGCAAGGGTCATTTCTATATGAAACAGGGTGACGAAATAGCTGTTTTTTCGTTTCGTTGTACAGATTGTAAAGGGACAATACGGTGTTGTTTGTACAGTACCACAAAATATACTTTATGTATATATCTATCTTTCTATCTATCTATTCATATATACATACATATATATATATATATATATATATATATATATATATATATATATATATATATATATATACATTGCCATCGACACGCATCCATTTTCAAGAGTGCCTTGCTTCATTGCCTCACGTTCCTTGTGGCGATATGACCTCAGTACTTTTGGAATCGAGGTAAGGAATTTTCTTTCCATATTCGACTGAAATCGTCTGGTACTTCTTGAACTGGATCCCTTGATTAATCTATTTTTGATAGTTATATTGCAGAAGACAGCCATGCTTTCAAAAAAACTTGCTTGTACAGGAGCAAGCACGGGTACCAACCGAATGTTGTTCGGACATGGAAGGAAAAAAATCAACTTTCCGCAGGTTCAATTAAAATATACGACTCCTGTTAGTGACCATGAAACACATTTTCCTATTGAACCGGCTAATATTGTCGGTCCCTTCCATTCAGGTCTTCTCCAGTGTACTTCCGGGGACGTGGTAAGGCCAGACGTCCAACAACTACGAGTTGAACGCAATGGCAGCTTCAACCTGACTTGCCGCGCGCAGGCCAATACACTCCGCAACGTGAGCATCCCGTTCTCTCTCTCTGACCTTAGATATATGTAGGAATATATATATATATATATATATATATATATATATATATATATATATATATATATATATATATATATATATATATATATATGTACTAGTATGTGTGAGTTTTTTCGTATACAGTATATATTCTAGATAAGACTTACCATGTCTATTAAGTTTCGACATAGGTTTCCTTAATTTATATCTAATGTAATAACATATTTCTCTGATGTTCAACATAAGTAGTCCTTGAGAAGAAATCAACGAAACACCTCATAAGGCACGCGATTAGAACCCATCGATAATTTTGGCTGTGTAAAGGTGGATCGGAAGGGTTGTGAGGTAAACACAGGGAACTGTTGGATTTTTATTTCTGACGTTAAGTCATCACTAGGACGTCAGAAGAACTTTGGTGAAGACGAAATATCAGATGTAATACCCCCAACAGTTCTCTTGTGTTTACCTCGCCATCCTACCACTAATTAATTTGTTTGTGACTTGCAGCTGTGTTGCCGCGTATCACATGACATCAAGCGTGACGTAACACAAGAATTGTTTAGAATTTTTTTATTATCATGCGATAAAAGTCTCCATACATGTCGTGAAATTAGTATTTTTTTTACACAAGTTTCATACAAGGGACTAAAAAAGATGTTTGAACTTGACTCAGCCACATTTTAGCCAAATTTTAGCCAACTTTCTGTTTGCTGGATTTTTTTTTATTTCCTCAAGCTTTGGCGCAATCTTCATTTCTTTTATCAACTTAAGTGATGATTAAATCTTTTTTAGGGTGTACTGAATCACTGATATGGTTACCATTTTAGTTTCGCTCATCTGAACTATATTCCTGGGTATGTCTATGATTTATACTTTTATTGTGATAAAAAAAAATTACTCCTACATAAATCTTGTGTATATATATATATATATATATATATATATATATATATATATATATATATATATATATATATATATAATATGTATGTATATAATTTTCTGTATACTTATGTACTTTTCATGTATATACATATACCAAGGGCCTTTTGTCCCTAACAAGGGAGATAGCCAAAGTCAAAGGCATAAACCCACTCCCACCCATTTCATTCCCACATACTCCACTCCCATTCACCATCACTCCCTCCCACTTTTCTTGGCTCCTCCTGGATGACAGGTCATCCCTGCATCTCGCCCACTACCCCAGGCCAAAAAGCAATGCAGCAAGACACAGCACTTTCACAGCAAGGCTGCTTCATTTAATCGGCGATCCCCCTCTCTGCCCCCTCATGCAGAAAAGGAGAAGACGGGGAGAAATCCCTTCGGGCTGCATCAAAATATTATTCACACATACTCCCTCACCCCCCATCCCCCACCCACTCCCATGCATCACAACATCATCCATACACAAATATTCTCCATTCACCCCTATCTTCTATCTTCTTCCTTCCTTAACAAACATTCCCCTCTTTCCCAATGCCCCTTTTATATCATCCATCCATCTCATCCTTTACTTCAAACCACTCGCTCTCTCCATTTCTAATTCAAACACAGGCTCTACTACTCTCGTAAAAACTCTTGACTGCTCATAACAGCTTTCCTCCTATCCCATATATCTACAATACTTCCCACTTTGTCCTCCTGTCTACCCTGTACTTTTCATGTACTATGTGAATATTGACAGTATCGATGGGTGTACATCCGTGATGGCACGCGACGACCCCAAGTTCTTAGTTCGGGGAGGCGACTCATCGTCGCCGACGCCCGGTTCAGTCTCGACGTGCAGCTCGAATCGGAAGAACCCGAAAGCTACAATTCCCCCTCGGAACAGAAGGAATCGCAAATGGTGAAGCTGGTGCTCCGCATGAGGAACATCGAGCCGAAGGAAGCTGGGCTCTTCGTGTGCTGGCGCCACGGTCTCAAGCCGGACCCGCAGGTGCTGGTGACTATCACGGGTAAGTTCGATGAGTTTTTTTTCGGGGTGAGTTCGATGAGGGTTTCCTCGAGGCGAATTCGATAAGGGTTTCTTCGGGATGAGTTCGATCGAGGGTTTCTTCGGGGCGAGTTCGATGAAGGTTTCTTCGGGGCGAGTTCGATGAGGGTTTCTTCGGGGTGAGTTCGAGCGAGGGATTCTTCGGTGCGAGTTCGATGAAGGTTTCTTCGAGGCGATTTCGATGAGAGTTTCTTCGGGGTGAGTTCGATCGAGGGTTTCTTCGGGAAGAGTTCGATGAAGGTTTCTTCGGGGTGAGTTCAATGAGGGTTTCTTCGGGGTGAGTTCGATCGAGGGTTTCTTCGGGGTGAGTTCGGTTTCTTCGGGGCGAATTCGATGAAGGTTTCTTCGAGGCGAGTTCGATGAAGGTATCTTCGGGATGTGTTCAATGAGGGTTTCTTCGGGATGAGTTCGATCGAGAGTTTCTTCGGGGTGAGTTCGACCGAGGGTTTCTTCGGGGGCGAGTTCGATGAAGGCTTTTTGGAGGAGAGTGTGATGAGGGTTTCTTCGGGGTGAGTTCGATCGAGGGTTTCTTCGGGACTAGTTCGATGAGGGTTTCTTCGGGGCGAATTCGATAAGGGTTTCTTCGGCGTGAGTTTGATCGAGGGTTTCTTCGGGGCGAGTTTGATGAGGGTTTCCTTAGGGCGAGTTCGATGACGCTTTCTTCGGGACTTACCTCCACTTAGAAAAGAATAATGTCCCCCCCCCCCCAAGAACATTAGTGTTGATTTCTGACGATATATTAAGGATCAAAAACCATGTATGAATTACAGTCTCGTTAAAAATTTCGTTATTATATTTGTTACCATTATTTTCGCCAGTATGTCAAATAGAAATGTCACTCATTCTTTCTTTGTAGTTTATGACGACATTCTAGCTGCCGCCAGGCGATTTCATTCAGCTAAAGAGAAACAGTCTCGAGTTTGAGTAACAATATAATTGCTTTTTAAATGTATCAGCTTCTTCTTCTTCTTCTTCTTCTTCTTCTTCTTCTTCTTCTTCTTCTTCTTCTTCTTCTTCTTCTTCTTCTTCTTCTTCTTCTTGATATTCTTCTTCTTGATATTCTTCTTCTTCTTGATATTCTTCTTCTTCTTGATATTCTTCTTCTTCTTGATGTATTTGATATAACTGTAACAATACAGTTGAAATTCATATTATAGTTACTCTAGGGGTAATATTCAATATGCATCTTCACACATTGAACAAGTTGGGTTGTAATTTTGCATTACAAATGACCTCAATAGCAAGGCATCAATCACCTCATATAGGATACTACTTTCTTTGCACCAGCTTTCAAGGTAAGAAAAACATTACCTCTCTGAGCACGGTCTGGTAAGGCAGCTCAGCTGTAACATTTATAAGCTCAGGCAATAGTATATACATTTGATACTGATCCTCAGGTAGCAGGTGTTATCTGAATAGTCACTTGTCAGAATGAAATACTAGTATGTTAGGTTAGCATGATTCCCCACCCAGGTTGTAGCCTGAGCGACATTTTACATGGAGTGTTACTGATCTTCCTCAGAACCTGGTGATGTTGCCCTAGATCCCGTGGTCAAGGAAATCATGGGTCCATCGCAGGTGCAAACTGGCTCTCCATTTCAGCTTACGTGTGTTGTGCTCCATGCTGACCAACATCAGGTGAGTGCTGCAGCATGATCCCATTCCAGTAAGCACTGGTGGCTAGCAACACATGATTTCTTTGTGATTAAGGACAAAATGGGGCTGTGGGCATTGAAAACACTGATCATGCTTGGATCCAACCCCCAAAAATTAAATTAAATCCTCTGTCATTTGCCATATCATTATATAAACAGTATTATATGGTGCTAAATGGATCAAGTATAAAGAAACTGGTTTTACTGAACTAACTGGCTGGTCCTCTGCCCATAGAGATGTTGGGCTTGTTTACAAAGTACATCCATTGATTGTATAGATGTTGCATTTGTGATAATTAAAATTAATTTCAAAGTATGTAAGGCTTTATTTTTTTGACCTGATAAAACATTTTCGTTATAATGGATGATGCACTTTTAATATTAGTATGCTAGATGCTTGTATGAGATACATTATGCATGTAGAGCACATTGCAATAGATGGAATTGGTATCATAGGTGTTGCATTCTTTCCTGCCTGCCCAGGTGAAATGGACAGTGGATGGCAAAAGAGTAACAGGCAAACGGCGGCGGTACAGCTTGACAGAGATGCGACAGGAAGATGGAACCCTGCATTCCCACCTGGATGTCACCAGACTCCGCAAGGATGCTGAGTTTGTCTGTGCTATACCTGACCTGGAAGATGTTGATCCCATTGCCCACAAGGTCATTGTAATGGGTAAGTTCATCCAAGCATTCAATATAAGACATTCACATAATTTTGCAATTCAGCTTCTGCAATAAAAACTTGTATTATTATTCAACTCTCCCGACACAAAAAAGAAAGCCGTTGTTCAGCATTTTATGGCAAATCATGATATTGTACATACATTGAGTATCCAGGTTTTGACTGTGTGTCCATGGAATATATTTGTTGGCACTCTAGGGAACATGTGCCATTTAATTACCCTATCTCCAAGCTGTCTTAAGCATAGGTGGATCAAGATGGCTATTCTGGGGGTGGGGGGTTGTCGAGCAAAAACAAGGGTGCCATACAACACATACACACATAGTGGTAAGAGACCATCCTTAAACTATTCCTTGAGAAGTGAACTCATTACAAAAGCAAAACAGGAGTGTTGATAAAAGATAATCTGTCACCTGACAGACATATCAGTAGGATTATGGGAGAGACGTATGGACTACTGCAGAAGATTAAACTATAAAGTGGCGTTTCACTACATTCCAAGACTGGAATACTGTATGTGTCAGTAATATGGTCCAACACAGAGTGAAGGATATAAGTAAGACTGATAAAATACAAAGGGCAGCAACCAAACTGGTCTCCAGCCTAGCAGATAAACCATATGAGGAAAGACTAAAAGCACTGAGTCTGCCAACTTTGAAAGGTTGAAGAGAAAGAGGTGATATGATTACAGTATTTGGGTCACTAAAGGGGATAGGTTGCATTGACAGAAGAGATCTCTTGATTAGAGATGACAAGGCTTTATGAGGTCATTGGAGCAAATTAAGAAAGACCACAAGTCTAAAGGATGTGAAGAAATACAGATTTCCATATAAATGTATAGATACTTGTAACAGCTTAGGAAGTGATATAGCCCAAGCTCAAACAATATAATAGTTCAGATCTAAATATGATAATTGGAAATCAAGGATATAGGTTACATTGGAACTGTACTTGAATTTGAGGCTAAGTATGATAAAAAATTAGAGAATAGGAGACAGGATCCATTGAGTATTGCTCGCTTCCTGTATACAATTAGGTAAATTCAGTTATGTAAATATACACACACATTACCACCGCTAGGGGCTATATTAGCCCCTCTCTATAATTCCCATCAACTTCTTCAGGGTGGTGGCCACATAGATATGTAACATGCACAAGCATTCAGGAACTAAATATAAACTGAACATAAATTCCTATACAAATGAGCATACTTGCAGTGGTCTGAGTTTGAATCCCATCCAGGGCTGAAATAATTTCAATGTTGCTGCACTGCAAGCTGTTAATTCAACTCTTGTGGGTGGGGAGTTGTGTGTGTGTGTATGTAAGGTCACAGCATTACCCATAGATTGGTCATATATGAGCTCTGAGCTCTCATCAAGGAGGGTAATAGCTGTCAATCACAAGTCCAACACAGGATGATCCAAGACCATGGTGGTCACACATTGATCAGTCATGAGGCTATAAAAGTTGTTCTCTACCAGAGGGTGTGGAGTTATCTTGTGAAAGCATACAGTTGCCAGGATTTGAACCCATGTCAAGCCAATAAAAGTCCATCACTTTACTGACTAAACTAAAGACCAGCTACCAAGTCAGTTGATAGTGAGCATGCCAGTCATATTGGCAGCACTAACTCTGCACTGTAGAGTTCAGGACAACACTTCTAGCCCCATATGTGATTAGTTGTGTAACATTTGATATTAAGATTGTATTTAACTTGTAAGTTCTTTTGAACCTTGTACATTAATATAACCACCATTTAAAAACAAAGAAGTGGAAATAACTACAGAAGGGCATGAACATATCTCTAGGGATGGAGGATGGGCCCAACAGGACCCCTAAGTCCACCAGTGGTCCCAGTTTATAGATGTAGATATGCAATTATTCTGAAAAGGGAAATGTAAAATCTAAGTTACTTTTGGTACTAGGCATTTTGGATAAAGGAATATTGACCAATCATTAACCATATTGATACATTGTAACTAATTCTATTTCTGATTCTCATGTTGATGTGCACCCATGATGGTCATCTCTTGCAGTTCCCAAAATTGAATCAGTGACAGCAGAGCCTCCTGTTGACAGGGTGCACTATGGACAGACTCTCCTTCTTACCTGCACTGTATCTTCTACAGACAGTGAGGTAAGTACCTAGTGTGTTCTTGTCTAGCCACAGCATGAGGTTCCAACTTCCAGATAAGGATCCCAAACTAACCATTAAGTGAACAAGTTTGGTCTCATATTTTATAATGGTTGTTCTCTAGCAAAATATGCACAATGATATAGACATAGGAACAATTGTGATATTGGGGGACACAAGGTGGATTGAAGAGAATGAGAGAGCATTCCCAAACAACCGGGAGTGGGGTTTACTCTAGGACCTCTAAGAAGTTTTCTGAAAATCTATCAGTTTCAGGGACATTTGGAGGCCAAATGTAGTAGGTATTAGAACATTCTGAGTCCCCAGTTATTTCACATATTTTAGCTATCATACTGATCAGAGACACTGGTCTGTAATTCAGCGGTTCCTCCCTACTTCCTCATTTATAGATTGTTACCACATTCTCCCTTTCAAGTGGCTGGAGTTGGGGTGTTTACACTTGAGGTGTTGATGTCACGAAGAAGAATACACCTATTGTGTCCATGTTCATAAATCAGCATAACAACTTGCCTGTACCTGGTTTCATTTCTGTATTGTATTTGGATTTCCTGCACTTACTCTTGATATCATACATACATACATACATATACCAAGGCTTTTTCCCCCTTCCAAGGGAGGTAGCCAAAAAGGGAAAGGCATAAAAACACTCCCACCCATTTCATCCCTAAATACACTCCACACCCCTCCCACCCTCCCTCTCATCTGAGCACCTCCTGGATGACGGGTCATCCCTGCACCCTGCCCACCGCCCTGGGTCAGAAGCAGTGTCGCAAGACACAGCACATCCACAGCAAGGCCGCTTCATTTAATCGGCGACCCCCCCCTCTCCGTCCCCCTTTGCATATAAGGAGAGGACGGGGAGAAATCCCTTCGGGCTGCGTCAAAATTTACTCACACATACTACCCCACCCCCCACCCCCCCCGCCCATTCCTCCTCATGCAATCACAACATCATCCATATACAACCATTCTCCACTCACCTCTGTCTTCCGTCCTCTCCCTTCCTTCCTCAACAGACATTCCCCTCTTCCCCAAAGCCCCCTTCACCCCATCCATCCACCTCATCCTAGGACGTCCCCTCATGTTCACTCCCTCCACATCTGCCTTCCATACCTCTTTTACTAGTCTTTCTTCACTCATTCTTTCCATGTGTCCAAACCATCCTAATATTCTTTCATCAACCCTATCTCCCAAATCCTTTTTCACCCCTGTTCTCCTCCTCACCTCCTCATTTCTCACGCTATCCAGCCTAGTAACCCCCACCATACCTCTCAGACACCTCATCTTAAACACATTCAAACTCCTTCTCTCTTCTTCTCTTATGTTCCACGTTTCTGCCCCATACAGTGCTGTTGGCACAATCACTCCTTCATACAGTCTCCTCTTCGCATCCATTCCTAAATGTGAGGAAAGAGAGGAAACGGAAACTCGAGAAGAGCTCTTCTCGAGTTTCCGTTTCCTCTCTTTCCTCAAATTTGTCACGATGAATAATCATCATTCCTAAATGTCTATTCCTCATTACACTCTTTAATCCACCAAGGCATTTACTCGCTTCTCTCAATCTACATTCTACCTCCACCTTCACTCCACCTTTTCCTGCTACACTTGCACCCAAGTATCTAAAACTATCCACTTCCTCCAGTCGCTCTCCCTTAATGTTCACTTCCAGTCTACTGCCACTTTCACCCCTTGTACATCTCATCACCTTACTTTTATCCACATTTATCTTTAGCTTTCTTCTATCACATACTCTCCCAAACTCTGCCACCAGCTTCCTCAATCCCTCCTCTGACCCTGCCACAAGCGCAGTGTCGTCCGCAGTGTCGTCCGCAATTACTCCTCTATTTTTTTTACACAATTTGATATCAAGAGTCTGTTGTTTGCGGACTCTTGATATCAAATTGTGTAAAAAAAAATAGAGGAGTAATTGCATAGAAACTTGAAGCTCCTGTAATGTTATTGTACTCAACCTTGATGAGTCATGGGTTCAATATTTTTTGTATCTCTTAAATTATTTGTTCATTCATTTATTTATTTATTTACCTACTTATTTATCTGCTTCTTTGTTTATTCATTTATATACTTACTCATCTACTTATTTTCAAGCTTTGGGCATTTTCTGATCAGGTGGTGTGGCTGAAGGATGGAGAAGAACTCATGGTGGATGACTCCCTCCCAGGGATTCAGCGTTTCTCCAGGTCAGAGGGTGACAACCGTATTACATCATCTGTTTACATCGAATCCTTAGCACCTGTGCATAATGGGCAGTATGTTTGCTATGTACCCGGAGCATCCAGCAACATTCTTGTTAATCTGGAGAGTGAGTGTTGTAACATAAGCTCCAATTAGTCAGGATCAGATGGCTAAGAATATTTTGTAAATTTACTTTTCTATATGATCATGTCAGGGAGGAAAAAATGAGTTATTGTATTAAGCTTCTGGAAGGAAGAGTGAGTGGAGGCAAGTTAGGTAAAGTGGAGAGGGTAATGGCTGAAGATGGACATATATTGATGGAAGTGAAGGCAGTGAATGGAAGAAGAGTAGATTATTTACAGATGTTGAATTTAGAAGAGGATAGGGAGTCTTTGACTATAGTAGTAGGAAATGCCAGGAGAATGACTTGTGTTGGGAAAGGAGAATAATAAATCTATAACAAAATAGGAGATGCAGTATGAACTGAAAGATATGAAACTTGGTAAGTCACCTGGGTTAGATTGTTATTCTGTAAAATGTCTAACAAAGGGAAGAGTAGTTATAGTTTAATGCAATAAAGGAAAGAAGCAGACCAGTGGATTGGAAGAGTACATGTTTAGTTTTACCGTACAAAGGAAATGGGACAAGTGATGTAACTGTAGAGGGATGAATCTGTTAAGAACTCACTTTAACAAGGATAATCTCTACTCAAAGAGGAAAGCAGAGTCACTTTTAACATCTGCTATCCCACTTTTCTACTGCCTTTTAAAGCTTTTCTTTACCACCCCCGTGACTTCACCCCTGCATTTTCACTTAATACTCTTTGGCAGAAGACAAAAATATCACTACTGTGTTCCTCTATGGAGTAAAGTAAGGGGAATAGGAACACCTCTTGGGGGGATTAAAAAGAGTCATGAGAAATAAGCATTTAGGAATGGATGCAAAGAGATATGAAGGGGTGATTGAACCAATGGCACAGTATGGGGCAGAGGCTTGGAATTTAAAAGAGGCAGAGAGGAAAAGATTAAATGTGTTCAAAATGAGGTGTCTGTGAAGCATGGTAGGTGTTACAAGGTTGGAAAGTATGAGAAATGATGAGATTAGGAGGATAGAGGGGGTGGAAAAGGAGATGGCAGATAGTGCTGATGAAAGAGTACTGGGATGGTTTGAATATATGGAAAGAATGAGTAATGAAAGATTAGTAAAAGAGGTGTGGAAGACAGAGATGAATAGAGTGAAACTGAGGTGACGACCAAGGATGAGTTGGATGGATTGAGTAAAAGGGGCATTGAGCAAGAGGGAGAAGGCAGGAGATAGGGATGAGTGGAGAATGGACTGTGTCTTGCTACATTGCCTCTGACCCAGGGCATTGGACGGGATACAGGGACGACCTGTCCTCCATGAAGAGCCAAGATGAGAGGGAGGAAAGGGTGGTGGAGGGGAGTGGAATGGGTGGGAGTGGGTATGTGCCTTTTGACTTGGGTACCTGTGAGAGTGAAGGCAAAAGTATAGTTTGACTTGGCCTGCTCCTTGACAAGGAAGTTGAGAACTTTGTATATGTTCTATTTCCATCCAGGCAGAATACTTTTTTTAAGATTCATTTTTGTACCACAGTATGTAATATCACTTGCTTTTCTTGTACAGGTCGGCCAGCACAGGTGCTCGGTGTGGATGGAAATGACTTTGAGGATGGTGAAATGCTTATGTTGTCCTGTCAGACACAATACAACAAGGAGCAAGAGGTGAGAGCCAAGGATAATAAGGAATACTCAGGAGGGCATCACAGTGAACTCCTTGGGGGATGCATCCCAGGTGGAAGTGGAAATACATATATGCAGATGACCTAACAATAAGAGTACAGCACACAAGAACCAAACTCCTCTCCATTAAGCAGCACATGAAAATAAAGGGCACACAATTCTATTCAAGAGCCCCCAAACCCACCCAACCCTCACATCACACAAATACAACATCAAAACAACTCCAGTCAGTCCATTACCCCAGTTCTCTTCATTAGAAGAATTTTTATGGGGCTTCTCTGTAGTAAGTATAGGATAGTGTAGTGTGTCCACTCTTTGTCTTCTGTGTCGTGGTTGAATCTAGGGTAACTGATGTCTTTTGCCAGGCTATGGCTGTGTTTACACAAAGCAAATCAAATTGATTCAATTCATGAAGAATCAACATGATTTATGATCATGTTGATTTGCCACACTAGTTTCAATGTAATTGTTTACACCAGGTGAATAGGCTTGATTTGAAATGACTCAATTTGTCTGGTATAAACAGTTATATTGAAACTAGTGTTGCAAATCAACATGATTCATGAATTGTGTTGATTCTTCATGAATTGAATCAATTTGATTCACTTGGTGTAAACTTAGCCGAAGTCTATGTTGGTACTGTTTAAGCATTGGGTGGTTCCCAGAATGCAATCCTTGCTTGTCTTGGGACTGATTTATCTGTTGTGTTGATTTCTGAATGAGTTTGGTGGTCTGTATAGGAGTGTTTGTTTTGTGGTCTTTATGTGTATGTGCTTTTGTATGAAAGTGTTGCAGGGGTACTGTGATAGAATTGTGTGCCTTTTATTTTCATGTGCAGCTCAATGTAGAGGAATTTGGTTTCTGAGTATAGGTGTACTATTGGTGTTTTAATGGAGTCATTTACCTCTTAAAGTATAATTTTGTTTAGTTTTTAGGTTGTCTCTATTTTTTCTTAACTGTTTGATATTTTGCTATGGTTATGAATTGTTTATACAGTCTTTTCATAAGCTTAGAGAAGAGAGGGATAGGTCTGTAGGGTACCGTGTTGTCTGGTAGTTTGGTTTGAGGATGATTTTGTTGTCTCAACTTTCAATAAGTGGAAAACCCACAGCTCCACAGTGGCTGGCAACAGCCCTTGGGACCTCCCACATATCTCTCATGGAAGAAACCTTGGACAGTTCATTGTGTTGCGTTGGTGTGGGACTGTTCCTTTGTCACTGCCTGAAAGTGGACGAGGAAGGGGAGGAGTTGCCATTTGTCAGCTCTTTGTGTGAAAAAGTGTAATAAATACTGTTGAAGTTGATAGAGTACAGTCTTGAGACTGAATATCAATCCTTCAAGGCTAAACCTCCAGTGAGGGGCTTGACAAGTTTTGAAAATGGAGAGCTTTACTGTCCATCTTGCTGGACTGCTACATGCAGATTCCCATCACTGGTCCTGTTTTCAAGATGAGGATTATGCATACTCATTTCCAGATTGTTGGGATACAATTGTATAACCAGGAATGGTTGAAGATAATGAATCAAGGCTTTAACTGCTATCATGCCCAAATTGTTCAGGTTGTAGTTTGATGTCTTGCACTGACCTTCAGTGAGTTCTTCAGTTTCTTGATGGCATTTCTCACGTCTTTGCCTGAGATGGGTGGGAATAAATTCAGTGTGTAGCTTGATCTTACATATGGTTTTCCTGTTTTTTTGTATTTTTTTTTTTTTTTTTTTTTTATATAGAAATGCTTCTTAATGGTACCTCACAAGTTATTACTATGGAAATTCTAGCACTTGGGAGAACTTAAAAGAGACTTCTTGGAATGAAATAAGGGTTTATTGAAAGACTAATGCATGACATTAGTACTAAATGATACAATGTATTTTTGTTTTGAAGAAATCCTTTGATAATGTACCTTACAAATGACTAATATGCAAACTAGGGCATATTGAAAGGCTTGAGGGGAACCTCTTAGTATTAATGACAGATCTCTTGGAGGGGTAATACATGAGACTCCTGGTTCTCAATTGTTCTCCATATTTCAATACTGCAGTAGAATCATAGAACCAGACAATAGGGAAATTTTGTCTGTCGGTTTTTATAAAAATGATCTTACAAATGAGGGTAAACTAAACTCACTTCAAATGCATTTATGTGACATTCTTATATGAAGCACATCATCAATGTTGATATGACAGGGTCATGATTTTTATAGTGGTGTGTCTCTTCTTCAGCCTGTAACGTGGAGCAGTGACTTGTTCCAGCTGACAGATGAGGTGTACAGAAAGTTGTTGCATGAGGCATACAACATCACCACCCACCAGCTTCTCATCCCAAATGCTCAGTCACGTCATGCTGGCACCTATACTTGTTCAACTTCTTTTGGTCAAGCCTCCGTCACTGTGCGCTATATTGGTAAGTTATTGAAGCAATGAATGAGAAAGTCTTTATTGTATATTTTAATTTATATGATTATTTACATATACACAATCTGCAGTCATGTTCCTCATCATACATGTATGTTGCCTTGAAGAGGAATCTCAAGCATTTCATCACATTTAGGATGCATTTCCTGCAAAACTTTCCTCAATTTAATGTTGTTCTCTATCTGGTGGCTTTTGCCAATTGTCATATTTTTACAAACTTGGTGCTCTTATGGCAGAGCCTCCACGTGTTGTGGTGTCAAGCGTCTTGGAACACGTGACAGAGGGTGACCCTGTTGAAGTGGAATGTCGTGCACAAGGGCAGCCGATTCCTGAAATCGAGTGGTTCTTCCTTGAAGCTGTTGAAGGTCAGTTCAAGATCTTTTGTCCCTAAGGCTATCATTGATGATTTTATGGAAGTCTCAAGTCTCTTTAACTGTTTCTGTGCTTACGTTCAGTACCGATTACACCCCTTGCTACCAAGTGGATGGCTGAATACTAAGAAAAGTACCACTTAGTGCAGAAAGAGTTAATGCAGATGTCTTTGTTTTCATACGGAAGTGGTGCCACAGACATTAAGAGAATAGTGTATCCATAGCAAAAAGAAAAAGAGACCTACCATCCAGTATGGAAAATGTTAGAAATTAGGATTTGGTTTGATTTTTGCCTAGTGAGAGTAATTAATGATTGAATTCAAGGTATCCCAGGAAACATTTATCCTTGTATACTACATTCCTGACATACAAAAGAGCTTCTATAGGGTAGTGGGTGGTGAATGGGAGTGGATTATGTGGGGATGAAATGGATGGGAGTGGATTTATGCCTTTGACTTTGGCTACCTCCCTCGTAAAGGGAAAAAAGCCATTGGTATATGTATATATGTGTACTACAAATTATTTTATATATTTTTATTTGACTCCTCTTTTTAGTTATTGCAAAAATTTATACAGCTCAATAAAAAGTTTATGTTTGTATGATAGGGGTTACTAGGCTAGATAGAGTGAGAAATGAGGAGGTGAGGAGGAGAACAGGGGTGGAAAGGGAGCTGGGAGATAGGGTTGATGAAAGAGTATTGGGATGGTTTGGACACATGGAAAGAATGAGTTAAGAAAGATAAGTAAAAGAAGTGTGGAAGGTAGAGGTGGAAGGAGTGAATATGAGGGGCCATCCTAGGATGAGATGGATGGATGGGGTGAAAGGGGCATTACAAAAGAGAGGAATGTCTGTGAAGGAAGGACGGGAGAGGACAGAAGATAGGGGTGAATGGAGAAGGGTTGTGTATGGATGATTCTGTGATGCATGAGGGGGAGTGGGTGGGGGATGGGGGGTGAGGAAGTATGTATGAGTAAAAATATGACACAGCCCAAAGGGATTTCTCCCTGTCTTCTCCTTTTCTGCATGAGGGAATGGAGAGGGTGGTCACCAAATTTATGAAGCAGCCTTGCTGTGGATGTACTGTGTCTTGCGACACTGCTTCTGACCCAGGGCAGTGGACAGGATGCTGGGATGACCTGTCATTTAGGAGGTACCAAGAGAAGAGGGAGGGAGGAGGGTGGAGGGGAGTGGAATATATAGGAAATGGAATGGGTGGAAGTGGTTTCTATGCCTTTTTCTTTTTGGCTACCCCCCTGTGTAAGGGGGAAAAACCTTTGGTATATGTACGTATGTATGTTGTTGATATCATTCAGTGTCTTTTCTATTTTTTTTTTTCCCATGACCTCTTCTCACTCTCCCATCCTATATAGATTTATGTTTGACATGAAGTGGAAACTCATTAAATTTATCTTTTATTTTTCAACAGGCACAGAGGTCCGGGTGGCAGCAGTTCATATTCCAGGAGTGATAATAGAAAATGTTGGTGTGCAAGGCTATGATGTAGCTGCGAAGTCCTTGTACATCCCACAGGCACGAGCAAACCACACAGCCACCTATGCTTGTGTTGCCACTAATCACTTGGGAGAGGCTGAAGCTCTCACACTTATTCATGTTGAGCGTGAGTGAATTATGTGAAGAATAAATTATTCTATTTTATTTAATTCTGTGCATATAATAGTTAATCTTACATCTATCTATATGTCTATATACCAAAGGCCAAGATCATACATACAATACTGTATTCACCACACTTATTCTTTTTAATCTAATGTACATGTGTCTGTCTATATACCAGGGGCCTCTTCCCCCATACAAGGGAGGTAGCCAGTCAAGGTATGCACCCATCCACACCAATCATACTCACATTCATTGCCCTGTGGATGAAGGGTCATCCCTGTCTCTTGTCTATGCCCAGGTCAGAAGTCATGCAGCAAGGCAAAGCACATCCATAGCAGGGCCAGCTGCTACATTTACATGGCAACACTCTCTCTTCATCCCCTCATGTGAAAAATAGAGAAGACGAGGCAAAATCCCTTTGGGCTGCATCAAATTATTGTCCGTACACAACCATTCTCCATTCACACTTGTCTCCTGCCCTCTCCCTTCCCTGCTCAACAGACATTCCCCACTTGCTCAAATCCCTTATTACCTCATCCATTTATGTCATTCTTGGTCATCTCCTCAGGCTCACTCCATCCACCTCTGCTTTCCACACTCATTTCACTAGTCTTTCTTCACTTATTCTTTCCATGTTCCCAAACTATTTTGATAAAAACAATTAATAGTGCATACACAGGTAGTAAGTCTTCTAATACACAAATTTTGTTGAATGTGATGCTGTTTTCTGCATTAATAGTTTTCTTGGAGATACTTTCTAAAGATCTCACTAATCGCCGTGTAGCAGGGTCTAAACTCTGTAGAACTCATGTGTAGGTGGACATATTCTCTGATCCAGATTTCAGCTCAACTGAGCCTTCTTCAGGGAGTGTGTTAAATGTCAACAAAGTGAGATATTTGACCACACGAAATTATTGGATTAGGGGAGATCACATGATAGTTTGAAAAATGTGCATAAGTTATCTCATCATGCTTCTGGCCTACCCTGTGTTCTCATACTGGGTAGCGCTAATAAATTAAATGCCTGTATGTTCAAATTGGGGTTTTTATCCTTGATATAAAGGGCCTCGATTATCTTTAACTTTCTCGGGTCCATGCAGGTTTCCTGAGAAAGTTAAAGATAATCGAGGTCCTTTATAACAAGGATAAAAACCCCAATTTCAACATACAGGCACTTGATTTATTAGCACTACCCAATATGAGAACACAGGGTAGGCCAGAAGCATGAGGAGATAATTTATGCACATTTTTCAAACTTATCATGTGATCTTCCCTAGTCTAATAATTTCACATGGTAAAATATTGTACTTTGTTGACATTTGACACACTCCCTGAAGAAGGCTCAGTTGAGCCAAAATCTGGATTGGAGAATATGTCCACAAGTTCTACAGAGTTTAGACCCTGCTACACAGTGATTAGTGAGATCTTTAGAAAGTATCTCCAAGAAAATTATTAATGCAGAAAACAGCATCACCTTCAACAAAATTTGTACAGTTAATAGAGCAAAGTTGTTGTGACAACAATATTTATTTTGTAGCCATTCCTCCTGAGGTGGTCTCCCTGGTTACCACAGAAGCCTTGGAAGGGGGTAACCTTACAATTAGCTGCACCACTTCACACTGGGATGCACCAGTAAGTACATGTTTAGGTGCTTTGCCACCACATAAGTTGAAGTATGAGTTTTAATGGTATGAAGGAAGGAAGTTTCTTCAGAATCTTTCAAGCAAGAAATGCTATTGCTGTAAATAAATTCGTTCTTGGATGATGATTTTCTTATAATCATAGCCTCGATTTTGTTAATAGAGTAAGTCTTCAGTGGAAAAAGATCTTACCATGTTTTTATACTGATATAGCTGAAACACATATTTAATTAGATCAGTCATGTTTAAGTAATTTTCCAACAATTGTGTATCTCGTATTCCTGCTGTTTCATCCATAAAATAATATGAGCCTCTTTCCATCCTGCAATCATGATACATTTATTCTTGTACACTACATTTTTTATATTTTAAAGAACTTGTATATGGTAGTTGGAATTCTTCAGTTATGTTGGGCCTACAGAAACCCAGGCATGTCCACAAGTAACCATGCATTCATTCCACATTTCTATCCTACTTCTTGTTATAGATTGTGTGGTTGCACAACAAAAAACTGGTTCATCACCACTCCATGCCACGCTTGGGCTTCAGCATGCAGGAAGGCGAGGGCTACCCTGCAGGTACACCGGAATTACTCCGAGATGAAGAACAAAATTGGCTGGTGCAGGAACCACTTTACCGACTACATGAACTTACAATCACTGGCGTGCAGCCTGAGGATGGTGGCCACTATGAGTGCAACGTCAACGAATATGTTTTCAGCAATATAGATGTGAATGTAACAGGTAATGATAACTACCATTATTGTTACTGTATTACATACATACATATACCAAGGCTTTTTCCCCCTTACAAGGGAGGTAGCCAAAAAGGAAAAGGCATAAAATCATTCCCACCCATTCCATCCCAGAATACACTCCACACCCCTCCACCCTCCCTCTTATCTTAGCACCTCCTGGATGACGGGTCATCCTTGCACCTTGTCCACTGCCCTGGGTCAGAAGCAGTGTTGCAAGACACAGCACATCCACAGCAAGGCCACTTCATTAAGGGGACCCCCCGCCCAAAATCTTTTTTTCGGAAGGATCTTGCTGATTTTTTCTGTGTGATATCTAGGTCTGAGGAAACCTTCACAGCATGAGTTTTATTCAGATCTGACAAGTAGTTTTTTATTTTTTAATACATACATACATATACCAAGGCTTTTTCCCCCTTCCAAGGGAGGTAGCCAAAAAGGGAAAGGCATAAAAACACTCCCACCCATTTCATCCCTAAATACACTCCACACCCCTCCCACCCTTCCTCTCATCTGAGCACCTCCTGGATGACGGGTCATCCCTGCACCCTGCCCACCGCCCTGGGTCAGAAGCAGTGTCGCAAGACACAGTACATCCACAGCAAGGCCGCTTCATTTAATCGGCGACCCCCCCTCTCCGTCCCCCTTTGCATATAAGGAGAGGACGGGGAGAAATCCCTTCGGGCTGCGTCAAAATTTACTCACACATACTACCCCACCCCCCACCCCCCCGCCCATTCCTCCTCATGCAGTCACAACATCATCCATATACAACCATTCTCCACTCACCTCTGTCTTCCGTCCTCTCCCTTCCTTCCTCAACAGACATTCCCCTCTTCCCCAAAGCCCCCTTCACCCCATCCATCCACCTCATCCTAGGACGTACCATGTTTTTGGGCTTCTTTCAAATCCTATCTCCTCTTACAATTTTTATTCGATGTCTTTCATTTTACAGCAAAAGAATCTTCTACATATATAAAAAAACAAAATAGAAAGCTTTTTTTAATATCTTTGTTTAACGCCGAGGAAAAAAAAATTATCGAAAAAAAGCAAAATTTTGACTTTGACACGTTATTAAAAAATTATTTAACATATGCAAAAAAACTCTCTATTTTATTTTTTGTCATTTATCTAGCTATTAATAGAGACCTCATATGCAAAAATCGGTTGAAAATTGAGGGAGGAGATAGACTTTGAGTATCAAAAACTTACATTTTTCAGAAATGAGTGTTAAAGTTTTTTTTTTCCTTAGTTTGACTAAATTTTACATTGGACCTCCTAAGACCCATTGAAAACAGGTTCCATTGTATTTTCATGATGATTTTGCATCTTTCAAGTAACTCAGGCACTTTGTACCCTCCTGCAGTGTAGGATATTATTCACTCAAAATGAGGGTCTCATAAGCCGCCACCTCACTCTTTGTCGCAAAGTTTGAGTTCTTGGTCTAGAATGACCCAGCAAAGTAGTCTGATTGCTGGGATTCAGCTCTCTTTCTTTTCTTGGGTTTCCTTTCTGGTGTTGGAACAGGCTCTTGCTGCATCAGGGACATCACTGTGAGGTTTGAGACTCTAAACCCAAGGTGTTGCAACAAGGAGGCATCCTTGTAGCCACTTGTTAGCAAACAGTTGTTTGCGTAGAGACAACTTGTCTGATATAGGTGTAGAGGACAGAGGATCAGGTGCTGAGGATGTGGATGTAGATGGAAGGGAGAGAGCTGCTGGAGGGAGTACTAGTGGTGGTGGCAGAGGTGGTGATAACAAAGTTGATGCTGGGGTTCTTTCTTTCTCCCCTTGAGTTGCTAATGTAGACGTTCTTATCTTCTGCAAGTGTGCCTTTTGTTTGGATAGCTTAGGCATGGCTAATATCTTCAAATATCTCTTCACTGAAAAATAGATGCGAATTTCACACGGCAAATTAGTGAATGCGGCAAGCTAACGTGTACATGTCCTTTACTTTGTAAGGCTCAGGCCACTGCCAGTCGTGCAGGCTGAACTTCCTCACACCACATACTCACGTGCATGCCGGACGTAAGAGAAAACTTTATGAGTGTATCAAACGCAAAAAAATAGGGTAAAATATGGTCAAAACGTATGTAAACAATGGTCGTGCGCAGCATGTGGCTGCCGGGGGGAGGGAGGGTAGGCCCTTTAAACCCTTTAAAAATGGCGGTACGATAAAAACACTTTACCAGCATCTAGAGCAAGATCCCTACTATGTATTTATGCAATAAAAAAAAAAATCGAATTTTTCTTAAATCTGGGGGCGGGGGGTCCCCTTAAATTGGCGACCCCCCCTCTCCATCCCCCCCATGGATAAAAGGAGAAGACAGGGAGAAATCCCTTCAGGCTGCATCAAATTTTGCTCACACATACTACCTCACCCCCCATCCCCCCACCCATTCCACCCCATGCATCACAACATCATCCATATACAACCATTCTCCATTCACCCCTGTCTTCTGTGTTCTCCCATCCTTCCTCAAGAGACATTCCCCTCTTCCCCAAAGCCCCCTTCACCCCATCCATCCACCTCATCCTAGGACGTCCCTTCATGTTCACTTCCTCCACATCTGCCTTCCATACCTCTTTTACTAGTCTTTCTTCACTCATTCTTTCCATGTGTCCAAACCATCCTAATACTCTTTCATCAACCCTATCTCCCAACTCCCTTTCCACCCCTGTTCTCCTCCTCACCTCCTCATTTCTCACTCTATCTAGCCTAGTAACCCCCATTATTGTAGTAAAAAAGAAAAAAGAAGATGATGAAAAGAAGGAAGCTAAGGTAAAGGGAAAAAAATGGATGGTGGAGTGAAGGAGTGAAGGATATAAGATCCTCATGCATCACAACATCTTCCATATACTGTACAACCATTCTCCATTCACCCCTGTCTTCTTTCCTCTCCCGTCCTTCCTCAACAGACATTCCCCTCTTCCCCAAAGCCCCCCTCTGGTCTATAATCTTTCATCAACCCTATCTCCCAACTCCCTTTCCACCCCTGTTCTCCTCCTCACCTCCTCATTTCTCACTCTATCTAGCCTAGTAACCCCCATCATACTTCTCAGACACTTCATCTCAAACAAATTCAAGCTCCTTCTCTCTTCCTCTCTTATGTTCCATGTTTCTGCTCCATACAGTGCTGTTGGCACAATCACTCCTTCATACAGTCTCCTCTTAGCATCCATTCCCAAATTTCTATTCCTCATTACACTTTTTAATCCACCAAGGCATTTACTCGCTTCTCTCAATCTACATTCTACCTCCACCTTTACTCCACCTTTTCCTGCCACATTTGCACCCAAGTATCTAAAACTATCCACTTCCTCCAGTTGCTCTCCCTTAATGCTCACTTCCAGTCTACTGCCACTTTCACCCCTTGTACATCTCATCACCTTACTTTTACCCACATTTATCTTCAGCTTTCTTCTATCACACACTCTCCCAAACTCTGTCACCAATTTCCTCGGTGAGGCTTGGTAGGATAAATAATTAAAGAATAGATGGGACCCAATCGTGTATACTACAATTAGGTAAATACAGCCCCAGAGGCAACAGAAAATTACACAGCCCGAACCTCACCCCAGAGATATGAGGTCTCATCAGACACCCCATACTATACAACATATTATGGATGCATTGTAAACAATCACACATCCCAACAACACAATATACACTTAGTAAAGGATTTGTGGGAAAACCCCATTTGAGCCATGGCATTCCTCAGGGAGATGGGACTGCTCGGCTAGACAGTCTAGAGAACAACAACAACAACATTTAGGTAACACAGTTAGGTAAATTTAGAATTGTCATTTAGGTTGGGTTCAGCTTTTATTGAAGAATTTGCACTTACATGATAAGACCAAAATAGTAAATTATTGTGTTATTGAATATATCTTGCATACTTTTGCAGAAGTGCTGCCTACTGCTACTTGGTATGAAGATGCAGACGGAATTGTCTTGGTCTGCACAGTTAGGGGTCCACAGGTGTCACAGGTAGGTAGTCAGTTGTTGATTTGTTTCATATGTGTTTACCTTGTATTTACCTAATTGTAGTGTACAGGAGAAGAGCTATGCTTATGGGGTTCCATGTCTGTAATTTCATTCATCAATGCTTACTTGATATTTATTTATGCTATTTGACTGAACTGTACCTACTTCCATAACATTCTCAGACTTGGTGCTTCTATACAGAAAACGTCTACACTCAGATAACTAAATAAGATGTTCAAGAAAAATCACCAAACTCAATACCCCAACAACCCCCAGGGACTAGTATGCCTGTGCTTGGAATAGTATCCACCATTAAGAGAGTATCCATACAGAATAAACCTAGCCACAAATTCAAACTACCCCAGATGTAACCACCACACAGAAGACACAGCACACCTCATACTACTACTGTGCTCCCACACTAACAATCCCCAGACAAAAACGAAATATCTCCTCTCTAAGTGACTTATGGTCCTACCCAGAGGTTGTAAGTCTTCTGCAAGAGACAGCAGGGGCAGTGGATTGATTGACTGATTGATTAAACTAGCCTTCATTGTGTCTTGTGAAATGGACTAGTTATATCTAGTCAACTTCCAGGCCGCAACAAAACTTCTCAGCCTGTGAGTAGCATATTGGGAAGTCAAAATAGGAAATTGGTCCTATGTCAACCATTTGTTTAGATTTTGAGTGGTCTTCTGACATTGTGACCAGACAATAGCTCAATGTGGGAGCACCCTCTGCTACCTTGCACAGATCTCACTACAGAGAGAACCAAAAAGGCAACCCTTCTTCCCAGTTTGATCCATTTTCTAAGATGTATTTCATTATCATGCTATTTAAAATTAAATGGAATATCTCTACAGCACCCTGGGACTGAGGATGGTAAGAAATTGAGGTCATGTGTATGGTACCTAACTGAGACTTTGGGTCAACTGGTGGGACAAGAAGTTGATTCCATGTGTATACAAATATGTATATACATATACATATATATATACATATATATATACATATATATATATATATATATATATATATATATATACATTTATATATATATATATATTTATATATATGTATCTGTATTTATATATATGTATGTAAATGTATATATATATATATATATATATGTATATATATATGTATATATATATGTATATATATATGTATATATTTATATATATGTATATATTTATATATATGTATATATTTATATATATGTATCTATGTATATATATGTATATACATATATATATATATGTATATTTATGTATATATGTATATATATGTATATATGTATATATATATATATATATATGTATATATGTATATATATATATATTTATATATGTATATACATATATATATGTATATATATATATATATACACATATATTATATATATATATACATATATATATATGTATATGTATGTAGTCTTTCTGCCTTGCAGGTGTCTTGGGTAGATCAACGATGGCAACCTTTGGAAGGGAAATCACACCTTGAGAGACTCGAGCCCACAGTGACACAACATTACTTGCGCCTTCACCCAGGACAGCCTGCTGGGAATGCCAGTGCTTCCTGTGTCGTCAAAGGAACACTTCAGCTAGTTGAAGTTTTATATGTAGTCCCAAGTGAGTAGTGCAAATGATGGCTTTTATGATAAGGTTAGCATGTCTTTGTATGATTACAAATGAGTGAGCACACATATGCATGCAGGTAGTTACAAATAAGCGATGCACTTGATGAATCTTACCATTGGTCAAGCATGTATTTTGTTTCACTTTTGTGCACAAAGAGTATGCACGTATATATGCATCTAAAGTACGTGCTTTTAAGAAAAGAAGGGTCGCCCCACAAATAGGATCATTCTCCTACCAATTAACCCTTTTACTGCTCATCAGTTTTGCCTCAGCTGAATGAAATTGCTTTGTAGCAACCACAACAAGCATATGACCTGTCACCAGTAAAAGAGTTAATTGAGATTGCTTTAATCCTTTTGATGCATAAGGAGCTCCCCATGGCTAAAAAGAATTGCTTGATAGCAACTAGAACAAATGTATGAATCATCATTAGGTAAATGATTAATCAAGAGGTTTGAATCTTTAACTTAGAGGGTTTTCTTCAGCAAAATAAAATTGCTTGGTGGCAGCCAGAACAAATGTACGAGTCATCAATAGGAGTGAATGGGTCAGAGGTGAGCTCCTTATCCATTCCAGAAGGTGTCCTAAGTTCTCCAACATGCTACACTTTCCACATTGATCCTTTGTATGGTACTTTATCAGAGGCCTTCTCTAGATCTAAGTACACACAGTCCACCCATTTATCTCTCCCCTATAGTGTATTAACTGCATTCAAGTAACAGATTAACAAATTTTGGATACTGTACATGATTTTCCATTTTGAAATGTAGAAGGGTTGTCTGCCAAAATATCCATCTCTAGATATCTAATCCATCTGTCTTTCACGATTCTCTCACACGCTTTAACTATTATATTTATCTGGCATACTGGTCTATAATGGAAATGTACCTCCTTACTTCCACCTTTAAAGATTGGTCATATTAACATTGACATTGACCCTCTCCCAAACTTTGGGCATTATCCCTTTCTTAATTATCGAGTTAGAGATCCCACAATACCCAGGGGCTTTCCTTATATCTAGTATTTCTAATAATTTATACACTTCCTAAACTTCCCTATTGATATCCTGTAATTCCTCATTCTTATTCACTCTCTTTCACAAAGTAATTTTCTATAGTGAAAACAAACTTGAAACTTCTATTTAGTGTTTTTGCTTGCATTGATACGTCTCTATAGAAATCTCCTGCTACTAGTTTCATGATTCCTTCCCAATGCATCTGCTTACCATTGACAAACTGAAAAACATTTCAGGTTCATATTTACACTTGTCAGAGTTTCTTTTTTCTTCATATTTTCATGTATTTACCTAGTTGTATTATATGGGAAGGGACCTATGTTTGTGGTGATCCGTCTTTGTATCTTTCAGCATCAAGTTTTTTCTTGAAATCTTGAATAGTGTTTGCACACACTCTTTCTTTATCTAATTTATTCCAGTTATCCAGTACTCTATGTGGGAAGCTATTTTTTTTTTAGATCTCTTCTATAGTTATCCTTTTTGAGTTTCTTTTCATGTCCTCTTGTTTTTCCATTGTCCCATTTTAATAAATCATTCCTGTCTAGGATTTCCATTTCTTTCATGATTCTTTACATAATCAGCAGATCTCCTCTTTCTCTTCCTTGTTCCAGAGTTGGTAGTTCCAATTTGGACAATCTTTGTTCATATATTAATTTGGAGAAAGTTGGTGCCAACTTTGTCGTTGCTTTTTGTATTCTTTCTAATTTCCTTATATTCTTTTTAACACTGGGTTGTTGGGCTTTTATGGATCTGGAAAAGGCTTATGACAGGGTAGACAGGAAGGCACTGTGGGAGGTCTTGCAGATATACAGGATAGGAGGAAAGCTTCTAGGAGCTGTCAAGAGTTTTTACGAGAGTAGTAGAGCATGTGTCAGGATTAGAAATGGAGAGAGTGAGTGGTTCGAGGTAAAGGTGGGACTACGTCAGGGATGTGTTATGTCGCCCTGGCTGTTCAACTTATACATGGATGGGGTGGTGCGAGAGGTAAATGCAAGGGTGGTGGGTCAGGGATTGGAGATGTTTAAAGAAAATGGAGAAAAGTGGGAGGTGAGCCAGCTGTTGTTTGCAGACAACACTGCACTTGTAGCAGGATCAGAGGAGGGATTGAGGAAGTTGGTGACAGAGTTTGGGAGAGTGTGTGAAAGAAGAAAGTTGAAGATAAATGTGGGTAAAAGTAAGGTGATGAGATGTACAAGGGGTGAAAGTGGCAGCAGACTGGAAGTGAGCATTAAGGGAGAATGACTGGAGGAAGTGGATAGTTTTAGATAATTGGGTGCAGATGTGGCAGGAAAGGGTGGAGTGGTGGTGGAGGTAGAATATAGATTGAGAGAAGCGAGTAAATGCCTTGGTGGATTGAAAAGTGTAATGAGGAATAGACATTTAGGAATGGATGCTAAGAGGAGATTGTATGAAGGAGTGATTGCACCAACAGCACTGTATGGGGCAGAAACATGGAACATAAGAGACCTGGGTGACCCCCTCCCATGCCTTGTCAATCATCTTGAGGCAGGCAACAATGTGGAAGTGGTCTTTCAAAAACTCTCTGAGAATCTGATTGGTCCCCTCAGTCACCTCAAAACAATTCTTGAAGAGTGCTTTAATGTAGAGCTTCTTAAAGTTTGAGATGACCTTCTGGTCCATGGGCTGTAGTAAAGGAGTGGTATTGGAAGACAGGAATTGGATCTTAATTAATTGAAATTCATCAAGCAGGTCATCTTCTAGACTTGAAGGATGGGAGGAGCATTGTTCATAACAAGCAAGACATCAAGTGGCAGATTCATCTCAAGCAACTATTATTTCACAGAAGGATCAAACACCATTGTACTGATCCAATCAGTAAAATGGTCACCCAAACCTTGCTGTTGGACCTCTGTATCACACTTAGCATGCTCTTCTTGGCTTTACACTTCTTGAAGGCTCATGGGTTTTCTGAATGGTAAACGAGCACTGGTTTCATTTTCAAGTCCCCACTTGCATTGGCACAAAACAGCAGTGTGAGGCAGTCTTTCATTGGATTGTGGCTGGGCAGTGCCTTCTCCTCTGCTGGTATATAGGTTTGCTTCAGCATCTCTCAGAAAAGACCCATCTCATCACAATTAAAAGCCTGCTGCAGCAGGTAACCCTCAGAATCCACTAGCTTCCTTAAGTCAGATGAAATTCTCTGCTGTCTTTATGTCATAACTTGCTGCTTCGCCATGCCTCACAACACTGTGGATGCCAGTTCTTCTTTTAAACTTCTTGAACCACCCACAGCTTGCCCTGAATCCCTCTTCTTTGTCCATTGCTGCTCCTGGCATTTTCTTAACAAGGTTGGCAGAAATTTCTTCTGCCTTTTCGCAAATGCTCTTATTATTAGTGTTTCTTTACATTTGCTTCTTGTTGATCCATTTGAGAAACCTTTCAACATCATCGAGAATATGTGACTATTGCAGAGATATTCTTGTCACTCCCTTTGAAGCATCTATCTCCTTAATATTGTCCTTGTGCTTGAGGATAATGCAAATTGTTGATATCCGATTGTATGGGCATTCTAGATCAGCCATGCTCACACCTCATTCTTGCTTCTCAATGAATTCACATTTCAGTTCTAGTGATTTGTCTTCCATTATCCCTGTCTTCTTTCATTTTTTCTTCAGAGATATTTTTGCACTGAAAAAAAAAAAATTATAATGCATCTGAACACAAGTTTGGAAAATCTACAATCACAAGCAACACTAATATGCTGGCAGAACAAGTGCTAAACACAGACTGATAGCTGAGCTTCCAGGTAACACAAACAGAACTTTCACTCCTTATACATATATGTTTCCAGCTCCTGTCACTGGCTTCATACTGAACATATGTAACAAATTATATAACACATTATTTCATCACTAATCAATCACCACATTAACATTTTTTTGTTTCCAGTTGCATTTCATGATCCACTTAGTTACCATAATACAATTATTACAATGTGGTTGGAAAACATCCAGAATTGCACCTGTAGAAAAAAATATTAGAAAAAGAAAAAAAAAAGTTTTCTACTGTTTTGGACAATTCTAAGACACTTTTCTTCTATGATGTTTTATACAAAAATGTCGTGTTTTTGAATTATGCACTCCCCCCTACAATTATACAAGTAAACTATTCAATTTTTTTTTAAATAGAAATGGGGGTTTTAAATCATTGTGGATGATTCTATGACTAGTTCACTGAAATATTTGTTAGAAATGCCTCATTTTCAAGGTATGCCACCCACTCCCTCTTCACAATTTTAGGAACAAGAGCCTGGGAACTGGGAATCAGTATTAGAATAGTCCAAAATAATAGATAATCATGGTTCTATAATTGAGTTTGCTGTGGGTGTTATACTGGATATTTTTTATGCACTCATCATCTGAGTTACTTGAAAACTACAAGATTGGATTTTAAGAAAAAAATTAAAGATTCCAAGGTTGAAGTAAAGAATCCAAGATCTAGTAGAAAATCTCAAGCAATGGCAACACTGGCTGAGAAGCAGAAGGGAACAAGCTAGCCATGAGTTACAAGGAGCCTTGTGACTCACAAGGCTCCTTGTGACTTGCGGCTAGCTAGGTAGAAAGGAACCTTTGTGTTGGGCATACAAATCATGAAACATTGCTCGGTAAGTGAACTGTCACTCATTAAGCAAGTAATTTATTTTTTGCTTGTCATGCAAATCACTTGTTATGTGAGCTGCTCAATAAGTGAGGTTTGACTGTATAAAAGAAATTGTGTATGTTCAATTAAAAAGTTCAAGTTGCAAGCCATGGCAAAATAAGTAATCAGTAAGTCTTGGAAGTGAGCACAAGAAGAAAAATTGAAAAAATATTTGGACTAGGAAAGATGCTAATGAAGAGGAATGAGCAAAGACACGAAAGCTCTTAGAAGAAGCCCAAGCCAAAAATTATAGGAGTACCAATTTTTTTTATTAAGGGTGGAGTAATATTTGTGGTGAGAAATAACATAAAAGTGGAAGCAAATCTGAGGGCTGAAGCAATTCACCTAAAGATTAGTACTAATGGGCACAATAAAAGAGACCTCATGGTGGCATATGTTTCCCCCAAGACAAGAGCTTGAAATGAAACTGAATATCAGGACATGTTATTAGATACAGCCCTTTTCCCAAAAAAAAATATTTAACAAAGTAGCAGCATAGTCCTTATAGGAGATTTTAATTGTGGTGAAGTCAACTGGGAGGAATGGGAAGCAAGCAGAAAAGCAGATTCCTGGGGAAATAGCCTGTTGAGTATAGTAATGGAGAACACAGTGACCCACTGAGTACAAAAAGGCAACCTGGACAAGAGAAGACAGACAAGATTAGATCTGTTACTAAAAGCCAGACATCATCAGCTCCTTGAACTACCTTTGCTCAATAGGAAAAAGTGACCATGATACAATTGAATTTCAGATGGAGGATGAGGAAATAGAGCCAAGGAATATGGAAGTAAATTAAAGAAAGACATGTCAAAAGGATATGAAAAAATATAGTTTTCCATATAAATGTATAAATACTTGGAATAGCTTAGAAGGTGATGCAGCCCAAGTTCAAACAATACACGAGTTCAAATCTGATTTGGTTTAACATCACAAACTCCTACCTATTGGGAGGCTAGGACGGTGCCCCTTACAGTGGACTTTGTAGTGTGGAATTTAATGAACCATGCCCTTAATTCAAATCGCCCCAAGCAGGGTTTGAATCGTCATCATCTCGACTTTTGCCGCAAGTAACGATGCCCTAACCCACTTGGCCAGTGAGCATCCAAATCTAAATATGATAATTGGAAATCAAAGATATAGATTAAATTGAAAATGTACATGAATTTGAGGCTAAGTATGATAAAAAATTAGAGAATATGAGATGGGACCCAGTGAGTTGTATTTACCTAGTTGTATTTACCTAGTTGTATTATACAGGAAGAGAGCTATGGTCGTGGTGACTCGTCTTTGTATCTCTCAGCGTCAAGTGTTTTCTTAAAATCTTGAATAGTGTTTGCACACACTGTTTTGTTGTCTGATTTGTTCCAAGTATCTATCACTCTGTGTGGGAAGCTGTTCCTTTTCAGATCTCTTCTGTAACTATCCTTTTTTAGTTTCTATTTTTTTTTTTTTTTTTTTTTTTTATTCTTTTTGGTACTGGGTGTCCATAGTGTTGCTACTTTCCTGTATACTACAATTAGGTAAATACAGTTAGGTGAATACACACTTGTGAACATTGTATATTGTATTGGTATAACTTATCAAACATTTGAAATTTGTCAGGTCCACTGATAATCACATTAAATTCAACATCAACTCCTATAAAATATTAGTACTGTAGATTACACATTATACCAGGTAGTTTATATATAGTACTGCTATGTATCATACATTTTTATAAAACAGTGTTTCCTGTCTACCATTTGCATTGATGATGTAAACAAACAACCAGTGAGATGCCTCCAACCTCGTGCAACAAATTGGTGTATAGTGATTGTTGGGAATGCTGTCTCACTTGTTTACATCTTGGTGGTAAAGGTTTGCATTTTATACCCACCTCACAAGTCGATTCCTAGTTTTGGAATATATATATATATATATATATATATATACATATATATATATATACATATATATACATAAGCATATATATATATATATATATATATATATACATATATATATATATATACAAATATAGACATATATATATATACATATATATATACATTATATATACATACATATACATATATATATATATATATACATATATATATATATATATACATACATATACATATATATATATATATATATATATATATACACATATATATATATATGTATACATATATCTATATATATATATATATACATATATATATATATATATATATATAATATATGTATATTATGTATCCACTGATGCTTCCTTCTTTTCCCTTGACAATTGGGTAATCTCTTTTTCATGTTAACATAGGTCACTCCTCTGTTATAATAGTTTTTCCTTTTAGTCATGTTGCTGTTTCAGACTGATGTCTATGCCATCAACCATTCAGTCAACATAAGTCTTTCGGGCCTGCTCATGTCTTCTTTCTTCCCAAGCGAAGCGGCCAGATCTGGAGGAGTACCCTTACCCCTTGGAAGATGACAAGCGGAAGGAGGAAGATGCCCTAAAGGAATTGTTCAGTGAAGAAGAAGCAGCCATAGATGTGTACTATGATGTGCAAGATTTTGATGAGGAAAAGGAAATAGTTGTACCTGTGGAAGAGGGAGAGGAAATAGATAACAGGGTTTTAGAAGAGGAAAAGAAAGGAAATGAGCTTGAATATGATGGGGGGACTGACCCAGTGCCAAGCACTGGGGAAAGTGAAGAGGACACTTGGTGGAGTGACCCAGTTGAAGAGGAACATAGAAAAAAAAACAATTACTCCAGTCCTGGCCACGGAGACGGTGAAGGCCCAGTTGATGTTATTGGTGAGAATGAAGAACCAAACCTGATACCAGGGGCGACAGATGATGATAGCTTTGACTATGATGATGTATTAATAGAATTTGAGGAATTTGATGTAGATCTAGAACATTTTTATGAGGAGGAGGATGAACTAGAGATACCAGATTTGACTGAAGAAAATTTGGATACAGGTGAGGATGAAGATTACAGATTGTGGGGCACAGATGAGGATTCTAAAAATACAACAACAGAGGGTGAAGTGTTAGCACTCACATCTACACAAATGCCATACATTACTTCAACACTGGCCCCAAGACAGGTAAGTGAATCTGTTAACTTTAATATTGAATGTGAAATTATGATACTCATTTCTTCTACTTATTCTTTTAATTTTTAAATTTCTCACAAGTAACTTGATTATGATTATTGCCTTTCACTTGCTCCAATTTTTCTGGTATGAAGGAGAAATGGATTTTTGTAATTTTCTAGCCTGCATTCAAGACATGGTGCAACACGCAGAATTTAAAGATGGATACAGTATTATGGTGTGATGTACACAGACTCCAGAAAAGTATCATTGCATGTTATGGTGTGAACATATTGAGACCAGTGACATGAAGCATTGGGATGTACTTGTTTAACTGTAGTGTACAGAAAGGAGCTTTGCTTATGGGATCCCATCTCTCATTCTCCATCTGTCATATATACATACATATACCAAGAGATTTTTCCCCCTTACAAGGGAGCAAAAATCAAAGGCATAAATCCACTCCCACCCATTTCATCCCCATATACTCCACTCCCATTACCATCCCTCCCTCCCTCTTTTCTTGGCTCCTCCTGGATGATAGGTCATCCCTGCATATTGTGCACTGCAGTGGGTGGGAAGCAGTGCAACAGGACACAGCACATCCACAGCAAGGCCGCTTCATTTAATTGGCAACTCCCCCTTCACATCCCCTCATGCAGAAAAAGAGAAGACTGGGAGAAAACCCTTTGGGCTCTGTCAAAATACCATTCACATTTAAACCCTTCCTCTCTTATGTTCCATGTTTTTACCCCATACAATGCTGTTGGCACACTGACCCTTGTATACAATCTCCTATTAGCATCCATTCTCAATTGTCTGTTTCTCATTATGCTTTTTAATCCCCCAAGGCATTTATTAGCTTTTCTCAATCTACGCTCTACCTCCATCTCCACTCCTCCCTTTCTCACTACATTCAATCCCAAGTATCTAAAACTATCCACTTCCTCCAGTCTCTATCCCTTAATGCTCACTTCCAGTTTGCTGCAATCCTCTCCCCTTGTATATCTCGTCTCCTTACATTTACCCACATTTATCTTTAATTTCCTTTCACACACCTTCCCAAACTCAGTCACTAACTTCTGCTTCTGATTCTGCTACAAGTGCAGTGTCATTAGCAAACAACAACTGGCTTATCTCCCATTTTTCTCCATTTTCTTTAATCACCTCCACAAACAGGCCCATTACCCTTCCATTTACCTCTCACACCACCCCATCCATGTATATATTTAACAGCCATGGTGACATGACACATCCCTGGCAAAGTCCCACTTTTACCTCAAACCACTCACTCTCTCCATTTCCAATTCTAACACAGGTTCTACTACTCTCGTAAAAACTCTTGACTGCTCTTAACAATTTTCCTCCAATCCCATATATCTACAAAACCTCCCACAATGCATTCCTGTCTATCCTGCCTATCCCTCTGTTTCTCTTGTAATCCTCTCAATCAAAAGCCTCCAACTACACTCAACAAACTGATCCCTCAGAAACTACTACACACATTTGTCCCCTTTTCCCTTGTAAAGGAGAACTACACAGGCACTTCTCCAGTCCTCCAGCACTCTACCCTCTTTAAGACAAACATTAAACACCCTCACCAGTCATTCCACCATCACTGTACCTCCCTTTTTAGACACTCCTTATGACACCCATCAAACCTAGGTGCCTTACCTGCTGTCATCATTTTGATAACTACTTTCACTTCATCTTTTTTTATTTCTCCTCCATTTTCCTCTCCCATCTCTTTCATTTTCTTAGTGCTTTCCATTACAACTACCTTTCCCTCCCTATCCTACTTCACATTTAACAACTACCTAAAATACTCTGCCCAGCTTCCTCTTACTACCATCTCTTACATTATCCTCTCTGCTGTCTCCACTTGATTTGCCTCCTCTTCCTCTCTTAATTTCTTTTCAAAACATCTTTTTATCATTTTCAAAATTTTCTGTCATACTCTTACCCCATTTCACATCTCTCCTTTTTGCCTCCTTTATCTTATGCTTTACTTCTCTTCTCTTTTCTTTGTACCTCTCATATGATTCTCTTGTCCTATTTTGCAACCAATCTGTGAATGCTCATTTCTTCTCTTCTACAACCTTCTTTGCTTCATCATCCCACCACTCACTACCCTTCCTTCTATTTCCTCCCATCCTCCTTGTTCCACACACCATCTTTGCACACCTTGTGACTCCCTCCTTGAAACATCCCCATTCCTCCTTCCTTCTTGATTTTACTTTATCCTTCACTCCCTCCCACTCTTCTCTCAGCTTGTTGTACTCCTTTTCTTTCTCATTTAAGCAGTTTACTCTAAGCACCTCCCTACCTTATGTCCTTTTTCTCTTTTTCTATGTATCCTCCACTTTCAACTTACCTTCCACCAAAAAAATTATCTGATATTCTCCAACTCTCTCTCCAAAGAACACATACATTCAAAACTCTTCTTACTCTTCTGATTATCATTATATAGTTCATTAAATCCCTGTCTACCACTCTTCCATCTACCACCCTCTCCCATGTGTACTTATGCTTGACTTTCTTCCTAAACACTGTATTTGTTATTACCAACTATCTAGACACATCTCCACTGTCAACTCTCCACTTCAATTTATTCCTGGCATTCCACATTTCCCAACCACTCCATCTATTGGTTTGTCTCCTACCCTAGCATTGAGCTCTCCCAGTACTACTACACTGACATTTCTTCCTAAACCCTCTATGCACTCATTTGAATTAATCCAAAATGCCTCCCTTTCCTTTATGCTCTTTTCAGTACCAGGCCCATATGCACTTACAAAGACCCACATTTCCCTTTCCAGGTTCACCTTCATCCACATTAACCTTGAAGAAACTTTTTTCACTCCACCACATGCTTACCTATCTCTTCACATACTAGTTTTGATAACTAGTTTCATAACTAGTTTTAAATTTGTTTGCAAGCAGTTAACTGGATCTCTTCAGTGGTTATTGATGACATTGAAGACCCTTTGTCAGAAGATAAATCAGCTCTTAGGATAGACCAGATGATATAATTCAAGCTAAAACAATAAACAAATTGGAAACTAGGTATGATAGAGAAAAAGAGACAGGACACTACAAATATAGTTCCATTCATGTATATTACAACTAGATACATACAATAAGATAAATACATGTCTGATGTATATCAAGAAACACAATGTGTTAACTCTTGGAAAGCAGAATGAATGATGACAAGGGTCCATGCTAAAACTATGGAGATAAGGAGATGGGACCCCATTAGTATAGCTCCTTTCCTGTACAGTCTCTAAGTTACAGACATTGCACATAGGAATTTTTGAAGATAAGAACAAAGCTGATCTTGACTTAAAAAGCATGTTTATGCTTTGCTCTTATTGCTCGCTTGACAGCACAGCACTGAGAAGCAGATCTATTCATATACCAGATGGTTTCTTCCCGCTTATAAGGAAAATAGCCAGCCAATGCATGTGCCCATCCCCAACCATCCCACTCCCATCCATCATTCTTTTGTTTCCCTTCTATCTTAGCTCCTTGAGAATGAAGGGTCATCCCTATCCACTGCCTACTGACTGGGTCAGAAGCAATGCAGCAAGATGCAACAAGAGAAGTAGAAGCATTCTTTTGTTTTCTTTAAGCATCTGTATTTATTTACCTTGTTGTATTTACCTAGTTGTATTTTGCGGGAAGGGGAGCTATGCTCGTGTTGTCCCACCTTTGTATCTTGCAGTGTCTAGTTTGTTTTTAAACTCATGAATGGTTTTTGCGCATACTATTTCATTGTCCAGTTTGTTCCAAGTGTCCAAAACTCTATGAGGAAAACTGTTTTTCTTCAGTTCTCTTCTATAGCTATGTTTTTTTATTTTCTTTCCATGTCCTCTTGTGTTTCTTTTGTCCCAGTTAAGTAAGTTCTCACTATCGAGTACCTCTGTGCCTTTCATGATTCTGTAGATGGTCAATAGGTCACCTCTCTCACTTCTTTGCTCCAGTGTCGGTAACTCCAGTTTAGCCAATCTCTCTTCGTATGATAGGTTTGCAAGTGCAGGTGCCATTTTTGTAGCTGCTCTTTGGATTCTTTCTATTTTCTTTATATTCTTTTTGGTACTGGGGGACCACAATGTCGCTGCATACTCTAATCTAGGCCTTATCAATGTAACCAATATTTTTTTCATCATGTCTTCGTCCAAGTATGTAAACGCCACTTTTATTGATCTTAGCAAGTTGTAAGTCTCCCCGACAATTTTGTTAATCTGTATATCATAGGACAAGTCGTTCGTGATAATTACTCCCAAATCTTTTTCGGATCCTACTTTCTTTACTTCTTTGGTTCCAATTGTATATTTTCCTGATATTCTGTTTTTGCTTTTTCCAAACTCCATTATGCTACACTTCTTAGTATTAAAGTCCACTTCCCATTTCTGACTCCAGTTCCATACCCTATTTAGGTCTTCTTGCAGTGCTTCACAGTCCTCATCAGTTTCTATTTTCCTTAGCAGTTTGGCGTCATCGGCAAAGAAGCTCATGTAGCAGTTCACGTCCTCATCCATGTCATTCATATAGATAGCAAACATTATTGGTGCCAGTACAGATCCTTGCGGTACTCCACTGATCACCTCTTTCCAGTCTGAATATTTTTCTCTGAGCACTACTCTCATCTTTCTACCAGTCAGAAAGTCCTCTATCCATTTTAGTAGGTTTCCCTGTATTCCTCCTATGTGTTCCAGTTTTTTTAGTAGTTTTCTGTGTGGTACTTTGTCAAAGGCTTTTTGCAAGTCTAGGAATGCACAATCAGCCCATCCATTTCTTTCTTGCACTATGTCTATTAGTCTTGAGTAAAAGCATATTAAGTTTGTGGAGCATGATCTTCCTTGTCTGAATCCGAATTGTCTTGGGTTTAATATGTCATTGTCTTCCAGATGTTTTACCCATCTATTCTTGATTATTTTCTCACAAATTTTGGCAATGGTGCTTGTTAGTGATACTGGCCTATAGTTGGTGGGTTCTTCTTTGTTTCCTCCTTTGTGTATTGGTACAATGTTAGCGTTTTTCCAGTCCTCGGGTATCTTTCCTTCTTTGAGTGAGCTGTTTATTAAGATGTGTATTTTGTCTGTTAGTTCTTCTTTGCACTCCTTTAGAATCCAATTTGCAATACCGTCCGGGCCATGTGATTTTCTGACATCCAGCCTTGATAAATGTTCTGATATTTCCTTTAGTGATGCTGTAAACTCATTCATGAGGGGAGATTTCTTGTTTTTGTCTATGTCACAGTTCGGTATTTTCTCTCTGGTGAAAACAGATTTAAAGTGATTGTTCATGACTTCGGCCATCTCTAAATCTTCTGTGTATTCTATGTTTCCTTGGCATAGTTTCACCAATTCCTGTTTGTTTTTAAGTTTACCATTCACATACCGATAGAATAGTTTGGGTTGCTCTTTGCATTTGTCTATAATATCCTTCTCATGGTTCCTTTTCTCCTCTCTTCTCACATTAACATACTCATTTCTATAGTTAACATAAATTTGCCATTTGCTTTGTTTTTTGTCTTTTCTCCACTTTTTCCAAGCTTTGTCCCTTCTGTCTTTTGCCTCACTGCATCTTTTGTTGAACCAACATTTAATGTACTCTCTCTCTCGCTTTTGTCTTGGTACATGCCTGTTTACCCCTTCATTGTAGTTTTCCATCAATATATTCCATTTCTCTTCCACTGCTGTTTCTTCCCTGTAAAATATTTCCCAGTTTGCATTCCGGAAGAATGTCTTTAGTTTTGTAAAGTCTGTTTTGTTGTACCTCAGTCTTCCTTTCCTATGCTTTTCGTTCCTCTCTATGTCTATTTCTTCCTTTAGTATAGTTTCGATGAGTACATGGTCACTCTTTCCAATTGGTGTCTCATACTGGACTTTATGCACTATTTCAGGCTCTGTTGTAAATATTAGATCTAGTTTCGATGGCTCTTCATTATTTCTGTACCTTGTGTTTTCACGGACCCATTGGGTCATTGTGTACTCCATGGTCATATCTAGCAGTACATTGCCCCACGAGTCATCTCCTCCTTGCACTGTCATGCTGTCCCAACAAATTTCTTTGCAATTGAAGTCCCCCATAACTACCAGATTACCCTTACCCATTAGTATCTCATTGAGTGATTTTCTTGTGTCATCTAGCATTTTTGTATGTTCAATTTCTTTCCAAGCGCTTGTTTTTGGAGGCACATAAGTCACCACAAACTTTCTACTTTTCATATTCTTGCCTTCGACTTTTATCATGATCAATTCAGCATTACCTTTGCCCTCTGCAATTTTTGTCACTTTTAGGTCTTTCTTGGCCAAGAACATGATTCCCCCTCCCTGTTTCTTGTCCCTGTTTTTTATCCAGTAGTTGTATAAACCTTGTCCGATAACAGTGGATGGTATTTCACCTCTTAGTTTAGTCTCTACAATTCCCATTATGTCTGGTTTTGCTTCTAACAGATAATCATTGAGTTCGTTCAGTCCCGAAATTAGTCCGTCAATGTTGGTATAGGCCACTTTTAATTTTCTTCCTTCTCCCTGGTTTCTTCTTCCCTTGTTTTGTTCATTTTGGAGCGCCATTGTCTTAATCTCAAGTCTATTACTCTCCACTGGAATTCTTTGCATTCTGTCTCCGATCTTTTCAAGTTTTTTTCCTTTGCTTCTTCTCTTAGCGCCCTTTCTTTTTCTAATTCCTCAGTACTCATTTCTCTTTTTATCCATATCTTATTGTATTTTTCACTCTTTGCCAAGTTACCTACTTTTTCAAATATGTCTTCTACTACCACTTGTGACCTTAGTTTTATCTTTAGAGGTCGATTCCTATCCTTAGTATAGCGACCAATTCTGTAAGTCTCTTCTAAGTCTGTGCCTGAATCACTATCTCCCCCCTGAATTTCATTAAGGATTTCTACTGCTGTCTCTTTTTCTTCTTTTTCTCTCATGTACCTCGCCAATCCTTGTTTTTCTTTAAGCCCATAAACCACAATACATTTCTTCCTATCTACTGTGTCCCTGACCCAATTTGCTTTTTCGTTAATCACTTGAATGATTGTGTCTTTTGCATTATCTTGCATTTGCTGCTTGACTATTTCTTTGAAAGCAATTTCTTTATTTTCAATATTTTCTTTCCACTTCTTAATTTCCTGGATACTGTCCCCACCTAAGTTTTCTTCGATCTTTTGTGTCAATTCTTGTAATTTGTTGTTCACTTCCTGCTTTAGATTTTTGCTATTATTATCATTAGTTTTCTTCTTTTCATTATCATTCTTCAGTTCATTTATGTCTCTTTTCATTTCTTTAATTTCGTTTGTAAGATCCAAGTTAGCTTTTTTCAGGTCAGAAATTTCATGGTTAGTCTTAGATAAACAATCAATTAAACCAATGACCTCTTTTCTTAAGTCCATGATTTCATTTTCCCACCGAGTCCTATTTTTGCTCATCTCTCTCTCTATCTCTAATAATCTACTTAAGTTCTTTCTTTCGTACTTACCAAACCCTAAGAAATCATTGTCATAACACGTGTTTTGTTGATTGTTTACATCGCGGTTCAGTGGATTGCCGCCAGATGGCTCTGATTCGCAACTGGCTTTCGAGTCGTTTTCATTCATTTTTGCTAATTTCGAGTTAACACAATTAACTAGCACTGCATAGATACCATTTCGGGCACTCACGTTCACTCCCCACCCCTACAGTACAAACCAGGTTTTCCTTTTTCGTCGTAAATCCTCTTCTTCTGTATATGTATATATGTGTATGTACAGTACTGAGTAACATTCATAAGTCTGCCATGTCTCAGCAAGGTAAGATTAGTGTTACATGTCTTATGTATTTGTGTCTTTTCTTACATATTTCTTTGGTCTGTGTAGCATTAGTTTTTAACTACATACACCACTGTTGGTATATATTTAGATTATGTAGAGAGTAAAACTCAGTGGTACACCTTACACTGTAAATATGAGTTTTGATATATGAACTTTTCATATTTCAAACAGCTTTGTAGAACATAATTTGTTTGTAACTTGGGGACTCTGTATATCATAATTAAGTACACCCCTTACTGATACTTTTTGGAGCTAGTGTACATGAAGTTGAAAGATTTGTGAAATACTGGCCTCTTGTGTAAATTCGTTCAAGTTGAAACATTGCATTTTCTCTAGTTACTTAATTTAGAGTATATACTGTATATATACTGTACTTGTTAGCATATAAGATGCACCTCTACATAAGATAATCCCTATTTTACAAGATTTTGAGAAAAAATTATTATTATTGTGAGGAAAAAATATTTTTTCATCAGAAGTTATTGAAAGGTATTGGAAAAAAAATGTTGGTAAAAACATGTGTATTAGTAGCAGTGATAAGGGAGATATTAATATGTTAGCAGAGATATTGATACTAGTCAAGTGTGTTTCGTTAACAAAGCAATAGCAATATTCTCATCCTGATTAACCTGGTAAAAATGAGAGTACACTATAAGCATGATATGGTCTGGTTTTCAACACAAATCACCCCAAATCACAGCCAGATCTTTTTTACTTAGAAATGCATTGTGTGCCAACAAATGTATTTAAGATGATTTTTCACTTGAATAAAAAAAGTGACAAAGATCTCAGTAATTATATAGAAATAAAATTTACAGTAATCTGTTGTTCACTTTATGGAAAACTGGGATATCAGAATTCAGATTCCAGTACTGGGTTTTAAAATCCCTCTAAAATCATAGGGATAGGAATCAACCTAGCATTGGTCTGTTATAGTCAGTTATCATTCAGTCGAGATATAGGCTGTGTTTACACCTAGCGAATCAAATCAATTAAATTCATGAAGAATCAACACGATTCATGAATTGTGTTGATTTGCCACACTAGTTTCAATGTAATCATTTACACCAGATGAATTGGCATGATTTGAATTGACTCCATTCACCTGGTGTAAATCGTTACATTGAAACTAGTGTGGTGAATCAACATGATCCATGAATTGTGTTGATTCTTTATGAGTTGAATCAGTTTTATTTGATTGGTGTAAACACAGCTATATATTGTACATTTTTAGATAATAAGAGTGAAGTATCATTTTGAATTTGTAGTTTTGATTGAACAAATGCAGTATCCCAATCCCAAATATTCATTTACCTTGTTTCATCTTGAATGTGTTTTTTGTTTAGATATTTGAAATATCTACCACTTTTTTCTAATTTCATACAGCTGGCATTTATGCCTCTTGTCACACTCAGTGACACCTGAAAATAGTTTATATTGTATTATTTCCATGTGCTTATAGCATGAGTATAATATCAATTTGCCCTTCCCCATCTCTGTCTCCCTTCAGAGTATTTGACTTTAATGTCTTTAGTCTCTGCATTTGACCAACCCTGCAGAGTCTGACCCCAGCTCATAAGTGCCCATTGGATCCTTGTCAGTCTTATTCCTCTTTTTACACATGTCTCTTTCTTCCACATCAGATTCCAAGCTAAGACCAGCTAGCTAATTGGTGATCTTTCTGTGTCTTCATTAGCACTTAAAACATGCATACAGTATACAAAAAACACTCCCTCATATAAGGAGATGGTCTAGTCAAGACATACACCCATCCTTCACCCATCCAATACTCATCCATCATCACCCTCACTCCAATCCCCTGTGGATGAAGGGTCATCCTTGTCCTCTACCCAATACTTGGGTCAGAAGCAATGCAGCAAGACTTGTCACTTCCGCAGGATGCCCTAATAGCTGAAACTAGTTTACCCCCAGTGTTTTGCTATTAGGTGACCCTCCTACTCATCCACTAAAAAAATTACAGAAATCCTTTCAGAATGCATCAACTTATCATCCACTCACAACTTGCACCAGTCACACCTACTTTTTTTTTCTCCTTTCCCTGCTTAACAGACATCCTCCTTGCAATTAATGCCTCTTTCACCCCACCTTTCCATTCCATTCCCAGTCTTCCCCCCAAGCTCACCCGATCCACCTCTGGTATCCAGTTCTTTTTGCTAGTCTGTCTTTCCATATGCCCAAATAATTCTAGTATTCTATGATTAACCCTATCTGCCAGCTCTTTTTTCACCCCAGCTCTCTGCCTCAGTGCATGAAAGAAAGTAGCAGATTTATCCATAACATATGCTTGTTATATTTTTGTCATCCTTAGGTGGGTACATACCAATGGCCTAAATCTTCCATATGAGGGGGGTGCCTGAATTAAACCAAACATAGATAAAGACCAATATACATAACCCTTCCATCTTGATACCTTGGGGAAGAAGGTTCCCTCCCACCATTGCCATTACACTGCATGGGTCAAAAAGAGTGTGATGAGACACACCTTTGCAGGACCCAACAGCTGAAGTTGACTTACCATGACTTGGCTATCTCCCTTATAAGGGGAAAAAAGCCCTTGGTATATAGATAGATAGATAGACCTTACCACAAAGCAATCCCTCCCCTGCATCCTCCACAACCACTCTTCTATGGAGCAGATTTGGAAAACATCCCTTTGGGCAGTACCATCTCTTCATCCATTCACAATCTTTTCATACATTCTTCTATCTTGCTTATCTCTACCCTGCTTTGCTAACATGCATGAAAAACTCTTTTTACCCTATCCATCCACCTCATTCAAGATTTTCCACTCATGCTTACTCCACTTCTGTTTCCCACACACTCCATTAATTATTTCTTGTTCATTCTTTTTATATGTCCAAATCACTTCAGCAGGCTCTGGTCCACCCTCTCATGATATCTGCCCCTAGACTTTTCATGTCTCATCCAATTGGTAAATAGTTTTCAGTGGATGAGGAGGGGATTGCCATGTAATAAAATGATGGAGGTAATCAAACTCTAGCAGTTGGGCCCTGCTGTGGAAGTGCTGTGTTCTTGACTTTAGTGGTGTTGGGGGAACAGGGCTGACCCTTCATACACAAGGATAGGTGTATACTTTTACCAATTCTTCACCCATTCTGGATGTTTCATGCAGTGAGTTTCAGGTCTTTTTTATAACTAAGATAACTTTTGTTATCATTAGATTCTTAATATTATTTCAAGCTCCAAATTAGAGTATATCAGTCATGAACACAAGAGAGAAAAGTCACATGAAGGCACTGGAAAGAGGTGTTTGACAGCTGTGTATGGAGTCATGACAAAGTAAGGAATACCAGGGTTCATAAAAGGATTGGGATACAGATGGGATTGGGAGGAAGAATAGAGCAGGCCAACTTAAGGTGGTTTGGTCATGTTATGAGAATAGTGGAAGTAGGAGTTTTCAAGGGATATACAAGTCAGTGGTGCCAGGAGTGAAAGCAAAGGGTAGACCAAGGGGCTGGGGTGAATGGATGAATGAAGAGCTTGTCAGGATGTAAAGCAAGGAAAAATGTGCATGAATGACAAAATGAGTTGGAAAAGAAAATATAGATTAAGGAGACAACCTATTCCATGAAAGGGATGTACCAGAGTGTACAAGCATCGCAGCTGAGAGAGTGATGAGGTGATGTTTGTGTAGTTTAAGGGAGAAGGAATGAAAGGGACATGTGTGAAAGGAGTGAAACGGGTAATGACGTTCCTCTCCCATGCATAGCCACCTTGCTTTGTAACAGCTGATATAGATTATGTTTTATCAACAGCCAGATACCAACACACCTGATCCTTTCTATGATGACTTCGATGATGACTACTGGGAGGAAGTTGAGGAAGAAGAAAAAGAAAAGGTTCTAGAAGAAAGTGAATCTCAGGTCCCAGTGATAGGGGTCGGAAAGGAGAATGTCACTCAGGTTGGCAAACTTTTAGAGATGTTAGATGAAATTGTTGAGATGGAGGACGGAGATGATCTACTCCTCACGTGCATAGTCAGCCCACTCCTTCAAGAGGTAAGACAGAAATATTGTAAGAGCTAATTGTAGGAATGTTTACCTTAGGATATTTTTTTATGTAATATACTAGTATACTTCAATCTTTCTTTCAGCCCTTTTTTAACTACTTTAGGAGATATGCAAATTTTTTCATAAATTCATGAAATTGATCTTTGATTTATATGCTACATAGCAAAGTACCATCCTCAAGAGATATCATATTTTCTGTTTGTGAGATCATAAGTGGGAGTGAAAATCTGTATTACATGAGGATAAGCTTGTGTTGGTAGCTGAGGTATTGAATGCTTTATTAATTACACTACAGCGATTACTGTGGTATTACATTGCTCAGCATGCTGGGTAAGGTGCTTGCCTATCTGTTGATGGTGCAGGTTCACTCACATCTACTAAAAATTCAGGGGCCTGAACAGTCTGAGTTTGTTCCCATGAAGTCAATGACTCCCCAGGTCCTAGTACTGCATGTTTTTATGTGAATTCCAAGGGTCATTTGCAGCCTATATTGACCTTAAGAAGGCATTTGACTGTATTGTAGGGTGCTCTGGGACCCCCTAGATCCTTGGGATTCCTGTGAGGATTATTGACCTGATGTCTGGTTTACTGTATATTCTAGGATAGAGTGATGTGAAGTGTGGAGGCATGTCCGTCTTCTTTCTTATTGATTCAGGAGTGAATTAAAGGGTTGTTCTCACCTCTGCTTAGACTGGTTGTTAAACAGAGTTATCAATCATTATAGAGCATCCATTGACATCACTAAAGTCACTGACTTTGTCTTTGTGGATGATGCTGTGGACAGAGAGATGAGACCACATGTACTCTAGGTCTCCTAGACTAAAACCGAAGTTCAGTCTTTTTGAAATTTGCTGGATGATACAGTTCAGTTTGGCCATGTATATGGCAAGGTCACTCAGGTCTTGGAAAGTCTGATATGCCTTAGTAGTTTAGTGCATATCAGTGGTGGGTCATGTCAGGAAGCCCTTTGAAGGATTGGCATCACCTATGGTGTTAAGGATTTTCAACCAGAGTATATAGCATTGTTGATATCCACTCAGCAGGACTAAGATTGGAATCTTCAAATTGCTTGTGCTTCCTGTCTTGTTGTATGTCTGTGATATGTTGAATATTGACTTCAAGAGGCATCTCATCATCTTTGATATCAAGTGCCATCAGAGATCATGGAATGTTGCTGGAATGACTTATGTGTCAAACCAGAGACTGTTCCATGTTCCATGAGACTTAGTTTAAGCCTGTTACCAGCATAATTCGTGAATCTCAATTACAGCAATATGGGTAAGTGGCATGCTTCCTTGATATTGATTCCACTTGCAGGGTTATCTCCACTGGACCATCGAATACAAAATGACTCAGTGGATAAGGGAAAATACCAGATACAGAGGTAGTGAAGAACCATCAAGGCTGGATTTAATACTTACGACAGAGCCTGAAATTGTCATTAAAATTTATTACAAAACTCTGATAGGAAAGAGTGACCATGCACTAATTGAATTTGAGTTGAAAGAGCAAATGGATCAAAGCAGAAATTATAAACATAGAGTAGGAAGACTAGTGTACAACAACAAATTTTGAGAAACTCAAAAAATTATTTCGCAATGCGAACTGGGAAAAACTCCTAAATGAAGAAACAGGGATGGAAGAGAAATGGAATATACTAAAAGAAATTTATAATGAGGGAGTGAATAAATATGTACCACAAAAAAAAGGAAAGAACATACATCAAACTAAGAAATGATTATGTAAAAATATGCAGAGATGAAAAGAGAAACTACGAAAAAAATAATAGGAAAATGCAAGGAAGAACCCAAATTATTTTACAGGTATGTAAATGGTAAACTGAAGAATAAACAAGAAATAGAAAAGCTCCACCAAGGTAAATACGAATATACAGAAGAACTGGAAATGGCTGAAATTATGAACAACCACTTCAAATCAGTATTCACAATAGAAAACTCACCTAACTGTGAGGAAATAGAGAGATATCCCCCTCAATGAAAGAAATAATTGTAACACAGAAAGAAATCAGCAACCAAATCAAAACCCTTAACATCAGAAAATCATATGGTCCAGACGGAATTGCAAATTGGATACTGAGAGAATGCATGAAGGAATTAACAGATAAAATATACAATATAACTAAATTCTCACTTAAAGAAGGAAAAGTGCCACAGGACTGGAAGAATGCAAACATTGTACCGATTTATAAGGGAGGAAACAAGGAAGATCCATCAAATTACAGACCGGTCTCCTCAACAAGCACAGTAGCAAAATTTTGCAAAAAGGTCATAAAAAATAGATGGGTTAAACATTTGAAAGAAAAAACTATACTGAATCATGGAAGATCATGTACAACAAACTTGATCTGTTTCTACTCGAGATTAATAGATATAATACAAGAGATGGTTGGGCAGACTGTGCCTTTCTGGACCTACAAAAGGCATTTGATAAGGTACCACACAAGAAACTAATAAGAAAAATAGAGTCAATAGGTGGCATCAGAGGAAAATTATTGGAATGGATGAAAGACTTCCTGACTTGGAGGAAAATGAGAATAGTAATTAGAGATAAATTCTCAAATTGGGAAGAAATGATAAGTGGTGTCCTGCTGGGATCAGTACTGGCCCCAATCATGTTTGCCATATACATAAATGACATGGACGAAAGAGTAGAGTGTTATATGAATTACTTTGCAGACAACACAAAAATACTAAAAGTAAGAATGGAGGAGGATTGCAACTCATTACAACAAGACTTGGACAAGATCTGGAAATGGATTCAAAAGTGGGAAGTGAAATACAGTATCAAGAAATGTAGTATAATGGAATTTGGAAAAAGTAAAAACAGAATATTGAGAGATTATAAAATTGGTGAAGAAGAGGTCAAAAAAGTAAAATCAGAAAAAGACATTGGAGTGATGATTAGCAAAGACATGACACTGGACAAGCATATTAATAAGATAGTTGGAGAAGCCTACAATTTATTGAGGTCAATAAAAGTGGCATTTGTCTATTTGGATGAGGAAATGATGAAAAAAAAATATTAACTACACTAATAAGGCCAAAACTCAAGTACGCAGCAACACTATGGACACCCAGTACCAAAAAAATATATAAAAAAAAATTAGAAAGAATACAAAGAGCAACAATAAAACTGGCACCAACTCTTTCCAAAATGACATATGAACAAAGATTGTCCAAATTAGAATTACCAACTCTGTAACAAAGAAGGGAAAGAGGAGACCTACTATCTATAGAATTATGAAAGGAATGGAAATCTTAGATAAGAATGATTTATTGAAATGGGACAATGGAAAAACATGAGAACATGAAAAGAAACTCAAAAAAGATAATTACAGAAGAGATCTGAAAAAAAAAATAGCTTCCCACACAGAGTGATAGATATTTGGAACAAATTAGACATAGAAACAGTTTGTGCAAACACTATTCAAGATTTTAAGAAAAAACTTGATGCTGAGAGATATAAAGATGGGTCACCACAAGCATAGCTCCCTTCCCATATAATACAACTAGGTAAATGCAAGAAAACCTTTAATGGAGGAGGCAGAATGGACATCCACAGAACTCATAGCTGGAGCAGGTCAGCCAATCCTGCCAAGAGCTGTTTAGAATGGAAAGTGTAGCTGCATGGGAGCTTGCTCAGAGAAACCATGGGGATTTGTCATGGCATGTGAGTGAAGCTACACGCACCCTGGCATATACTCCCAATTTGGTTTATGATGCAATGATGATTCGAGAATAAAAGACAGAATCCCAGAAGCTCCTTTCCTGTATACTGTACAACAATTAGGGAAAAACATGTTGTTGTTTTTTCACCCAACCTGTGTTGTTATTTTACCTAGTTGTATTTACCTAGTTGTATGTCCTGAGTGCTGTGTGGTGCTATCCCAAGATCTTTCATTAATCTGACACTGCATTCCTACCAAATCTACTAATTTACATTTTCTTAATGCATCATTGAGCAGAGGCTTATTGATTGCTTTTAATGTTTGTTTTGCCCATCCCTTCTCCCATTCAGAATAATGCTGAGGTACGCTTCTCACTTGGAGACCTCATCTTGACAGAGAGTAACATCGTGATAGTACAAGACCCTCGCATCAGTGTGCACGCTACACTCGGAGTGGATGGGTCATCACTGCTGCAGTTACAGCTTGAGGGTGTGACCCAGAGTGATGGAGGAATATACTACTGCCGTACTGATGACTTTGGGGGAGAACATGTCTTTGACACCACTACTGTTGTAGTCACCAAACTTGCAGCAGGTAAAACTTAAGTACAATCATTTAAGAATTAAATTCTTGAATAACTTATTATCAGCAGTGTGTACCAAAGACAGTAATTATATGAAAGTGATTGAGAAAGTATGATTCATATAGATACTGAAGTAATTGAACCCAGCAGTTGAATTGTTATTGTTGCTGATGAAATGACAGAAGAATGAAGGGGTTTTAATCCTATATTATTATTTCTTTGTATAATTGTGGTACCTTGGTGTTATATAATTATTTATGTTAGTATCATCACAAGAAAGTAAATCTTTAGAGGAATTGATTTCTCTGCACATGACCAAATCACCAGAGAGATCTGTGTGCCTCCACATATGAATAACATCCGCATGTGCATCACTGCCTGAATGTGTTTGTGCATGTATATGTGTATCATCATTGATTTGTGATAATTTATTCTTGCATGAATACCTCTTGATATGTCTGTTGTTGCATATATATATATATATATATATATATACATATATATATATATATATATATATATATATATATATATATATATATATGTACACACACATAGACCTGTGTACATGCATAACCATATTTGTGTCTGCATGTATAAATATGCATATGTTCCAAGTGTCATTATAAATGTTTGTGTGCATATATATTGTGTGTGGCTTAGTTTGCATAACTCACCTGCATGCCTACCAATCTCCAAATTCAATGTTTTCCTATTCCATTTATTTTTATCATCTCTATTTGGATTTTTTTCTTTTCTTTTTTTATTAATTGTTGCCAAGAGTTTCACTAAGTGGAAAACCCACAGCCTCACAGTATCACAGTGGCTGGCAACTGTCCTTAGGCCCTCCCACAGATCTCTCTGGGAAGAAACTTTGGACTGTTGTCTGTGTTCAATTAGTGTGGGGCTGCTTTTATGTCATTGGCTGAAAGTAGTAGGGGAGAGGACCAGTTACTTGCTGTCAGCTCTCCATGTGTGATAAAGTGTAAGAAATAAAACTGAATTTGATAGAGAGAGATCTTGGGCTCAGTCAGGAGACAGAGTGTCAGATCCTTAGGGCTGCATATCCAAGTGGAGGTGAGAAGTTAATAAGTTTTGAAAATGGGTAGCTTCGCTGTCCATTGTACAGGACCACCACATGTAGGTACCCAATACTTTATTTTGTGTTATGCATAGTGTAGTGCTTATACAGAAATGTTTCTTTCTGTTGTCCAAGTCATGTGTGTGTTACTATTCTAAGTATGTTCAGTTCCTTACTTGCCTTCACTGTGAGGTCTAATGTATATTTACCTTAACTACATTTACTCAGATGTAGTACACAGGAAAAGAATTACACTTGTGATGTCCTGTTTCTTCTCCAATTATCATAATGAATTTTAAATTTGTGCATAGTTCCAGCATCTGTAAATCTATCCTCTTCCTATCCTCCATATTTTAAGTGATGGATAAATTGATCTTAGAAAGAATTAGAATACAACTGACCATCTCACCAAGTAGATATGAATTCAAGAAGGGCCGCTCCACCAGCATGCTACATACAAACATCACTCAACTAGTGCTAGAGGGATTTATCAAAAAAGCACTACCAAAAAGAACAGTGATAGTAGCAATAAACATAAATATGGCATTTGAGACAGCCCCTAGACATTTCCTATAAAAAAAAAAAAAAAAACAGAGACTGGCATCCACATCAGTGACAAGGAATGGCTAACAAACACCTTAGTTGGCAGAATGCAGAGTGTCACAGAATAACCTAACTAAAAGATTGTATATTGGAGTTCCCTAAGGAGCAATACTATCACCTGCACTCTTTTAACCTCTTCATTAGTTAACTCACCTTATTACTTTGCTCTCTTAGGCCTTAATTACTTTAGTAATGTTTCCCTACATTAATGAGAATGATGCAACATATTTTCAGGTTCTATATCAAATCAGAAGGAGGAGGAAAATCATGAACACTTACATGTACCCATTTCATCCCCACATACTCCACTCCCATTCACCACCTCTCCCTCCCTCTTTTCTTGGCTCCTGGATAACAGGTCATCCCTGCATGTCACCCACTGCCCTGGGTCAGAAGCAATGTAGCAAGACACAGCACATCCACAGCAAGGATGCTTCATTTAATGGAACCCCCTTCTCCATCCCCTCATGCAGAAAAAGAGAAAACAGGGAGAAATCCCCTTGGGCTGCATCAAAATATCATTCACACATACTTCTCACCCCCTATCTCCCACCTGCTCCGTTCTATGCATCACAGCATCATCCATACACAACCATTCTCCACTCACCCCTGTCTTCTCCCTTCCTTTCTCAACAGATATTCCCCTCTTCCCCAATGCCCCTTTTATCCCATCCATTCATCTCATCCTTGGTCGCCCCCCTCATGTTTACTCCATCTACCTCTGCCTTCCACACCTCTTTTACTAATCTTTCTTCACTCATTCTTTCCATGTGTCCAAACAATTCCAATACTCATTCATTAACCCTATCTCCTAACTCCCTTTCCAACCCTCTTTCCTCCTCACCTCCTCATTTCGTATTCTATCCAGCCTAGTAACCCCTACCATACTTCTCAGGCATTTCATCTCAAACACATTTAAACTCTTCCTCTGTTATGTTCCATGTTTCTGCCCCATAGTGCTGTCGACACACTCACCCCTTCATACAATCTCCTCATAGCTTCTTTCAATCTACATTCTACCTCCACACCTCTCTTTCCCGCCATGTTAGATAGATAGATAGACTTTATTTGGCAATGAATCAATGTACATGAAGTGCAAATAATGACAAGAACACATAGTTCAGAATAATAAATGCAAATTGCCGAGAATAACACAAAAAGTATGTATGCTTATTTCCATTGTTCACACCGAAGTATCTAAATCTATCCACTTCCTCCAGTCTCTCTCCCTTAATACTTCCAATTTGCTGCCATCCTCTCCCTTTGCACATCTCATCGCCTTACTTACCCACATTGATCTTCAACTTCCTTTTTTTGCATACTTTCCTGTTAGGCTGGTTGTCTGCCCCACGTTGGGCTGTCAAATGTTAGGCTGGTAGTCTGACCCACGTTGGGAGCCAAATGTTAGGCTGGTAGTCTCCCCCAAGTTGGGCAACCAATTAGGATGGTTGAAGGCAAACTCTGATGGAGATAGAGTTGGTTTATTTAACAATGAATGTTGGGCGCCAGTAAGGGGGGGGGAGGAACGAGACAGCGAGGGAGGTGATGACTGTGTTTCAAGTCGTGTCCCCCGGGCGATCTGTTTGCGAGGGAGTAAAATGGGGGGAGGTGATAAAGGAAGGAGCCGCGAGCCAGGCTCACGTATACTGCTCCTAGGCTATCTGCATCCTCGGGCGTTGGTCCATCATTTATATACACAGACAGGTCATAACCCGTGTTCCTAATTGGTGTGAGGTCACGTGTGCTGCGTGTGGAAGTCGGAGGCAAAATGTTCTGATGGCGGTGACTCAGGAAGACAGAGGGTGTGTGTTCCTCAATGGATCCAGTTGTTCATGGTCATGTGGCCGGCCGAGGTGTGGTTAGTAATCTTGGGGGCCTCACAGGGTCTGTCTTAGGCTGGTGAGCTGCACGTGTGTTTCCTCAAGGAGGCTTTGTGATGGCCATGCTTGGGGTCAGTAAGGTCGTGGGATGCCGAGAAGAGGTGAGGACGGGGGTGAAGAGGGGAGTGAGGACTACTAACACACCCCCACAGAAGTCGAGGCCTCCAAGCTATGATACGCCTTCAGACTCTGCAACATGCCCATGCAGCATTTGCGCCCGGCTCAGAGTGTGCCAAGTGCAACCTCATCTCCCATCTCAGCCGGTATAAAAGACGACGAAAACGTCCTCTCGGGGTCAGTGAGTCCTCTCCCTCCCTGTCTATTAGTCCTGTGCTGCTGCCGGGCCAGACCCAAAGTCCCCTGTCTATGAATCCTGTACTGCTGCCGGGCCAGACCCAAAGTCCCCTGTCTATAAGTCCTGTGCTGCTGCCAGACAAGACCCCTATCTATAAGTCTTGTGCTGCTGCCAGGCCAGACTCAAAGCCCCCTCTCTATAAGTCCTGTGGTGCTGCCAGACCTATCGTCTGCAAGGCATCGTCTAGCGCCGACTGTGCCTCAGAGTTACCGACGAGGATTTGGGCAACGATGCCCCAAAGGGAGATGCCCACCAGCCGCATGCCCAGTACTACTACCGTAGGTCGCCCACCGCACTCACTGGCCAGAAGACTCGCCGAAGGACTCCCGGCTCACCGCCTCAAGTTTCACTAAGTGGAAAACACAGACCCACAGTGGTTGACAATGGTCCACTTGCCCTCCCACAGATCTCTCTGGGAAGAAACTTTGAACTGTTGTCTGTGTTCCATTGGCATGGGAGTGTTTTCGTGTCACTGGCTGAAAGTGGTAGGAGAAGGAGACCAGTCACTGGTTGTTAGCTCTCCATGTTTGAAAAATTTAAGAAATACAGCTTAAATTGATAGATACCATGGGGCCAGTCTGGAGACAGTGTCAGCCTTTCACAGCCTTCTGCAAGAGCTGTCTGGGTGCAACAGATTATTTGAATCCAGCCTGGGCTATTCCAAAAGTTTATGCATCTGTACAGGGAATAGTATTTATTTACATCCTTCAGACATATGGTCTTTTTCTCATTTGTTTCCATGACAACAGAATTCCTTCCTGCCCCAAACCAAGAGATCTTCAGTGTCAAATTTGTCCTTTCAATGAACTGGACACCAGTCAGGTTCTTTTTCTCTGTTCCTTTTATGATGGCAGGTTGTTCTTTTAGTTTTTCCTCAAGCAGTTTATCTACAAGACTGGGAACCAATTTGATTGCTGATCTTTGAGTGAAGGTTATGTGTATCAAATGTGAAGCCAAATACTTTAGTGTTTCTATTCAGTGAGAAAGGCTGACCATTTAATATTAACATTTGGTGCTTAGATTTCATGGTAGCAATGAGCAAACAGCATCACTGGGACCTCTGAATAATACAAATATTCTATTGTGTGTCAGTCATAGTTTTATCTTATTGAGGCACATTTGTGTGTTTTTGTTGTTATTTTGTAGATGTAGTGCCAGACTATCATTGTTAGGAGGTCATCTACATATGTAACAACTTTAATATTGTGCTTCAACTTTGGGATGGGGAGGTTTTGTGCAAATAGTGTGTTAGTGACAGAATTGTTCCTTGAGGAACTCTATTGTACAGTCTTATGATTCCCAGTTGATGGTTGTTCTGAGATATTCTGTTTTCTGCCAGCTAGGAAGTTTGACAACCATTTATGTCATTTACAATTCAGGAGAAGAAATATTCTTGTGCAAAAGATATGACATTAATTACTCATCAGTTCTAATCACTACTTATGTTTTTTTAACTCTTCTTTTGATTTTATACTTTATCTTTCTCCTCCTTGTGATATGTGATGTTCACTAAATTTGAACTTCTGTGCATAACAGTTCTGTCATTCTCTCCATACCCAGAGCCTGAGCCCACTACCACGGTATTCTACAGCACGACAAGTGAGTATTACGACAACTGGTCCACAACCGATCCCCCTATTACCACCACTTACCCCACATCAGGACCTTCACTGCAAACTACCACTGAATCACCCGAGATGACATCATCTAGCAGTTCAACTGTCATGCCCATTATGACTACTTACCAGACCCTCATGCCCTCAACCTTGGAACCATCAACCTCAACTTCATCTTCAACCTCTACCTCTACCTCAACTTCGACCTCGACCACAACCTGGGCACCAGAGACTACTACCAGGTACATTTGCTCATGAGTTACACTTTACCTATTGCTTAGATTAACTGAAAAAACTGGTAGGATATAATTGTAATAATTTAATCATACAGTACAAACTTCTGTGTTAAGTGGCCTCAGTACTTAGTACATACTGTATGCCTGGAGCCAAGTGTAGAAAATTAACCTCAACACAAAAAAAAAAAAAAATGCAAACCACTGGAAATGAGTAAAAGCTCAAAAAGAAGTTTGGTAATTACTCATTGGGAAAAGAAACAATTACAAAAGCAAAAGAAGAAAAGTATCTTAGTGTGTTGGTCATGGATAATTTGTCACCCAACAAATAAATTAACAAAATTGTGAAAGAGATGTACAGACTATTGGCAAACATAAAAGTGGCTTTCTACAACAAAGATGAGGAAACAAAGAAAAAAAATAGAGGAGAAAAGAGACACAGAAATAGAATGCCTGATCTACCCTAAATTAGAATATGTAGCAGTAGTATCATCTCCACACAAAGTAAGGATATAAACAAGATCAATAGAATACAAAGAACATACCCAAATCGATTTCCAGCCTGGCAAATAATATATACAAAGAGGTTAGTAGCACTGGACCTACCATAATTGAAAGAGGAGTAAGAAGTAATAGGCTCATAGTGTTGTCATTCAAGAGAACAAACAAAATTTACTTCGAAGTTCTCTTGGTTTGGGACAGGATAGTATCATAAGGTCATGTGAACAAATTGGAGATCATATGTCTGAAGAATTTCAAGATACAGTTTTCCATATAGATGCATCATCTCTTGGAATAACCTAGATGATATATGTGCATACAAGGGGGGGTTGATTCAGAGCATACACTCACCCTACACCTGTCCCATACCCATACAAACTCAGGAAAGAAATAGAATGTTGGCCTAGGGATAGTGTGAATGTGTTTTTGTATGGATGTGATGTGTGGTGCAGGTGGTAGGTTGTTGTAGATTTTCTGCAGTATGCCGCTAGTGTAGTTTTTTGTTGCATTAAGTTGGTTGTGTTTTTGTGATGTACTAAGATGGGTGAGTAGGGTTGAGGGCTCTTTCATAGAAGTGTGTGCCTATAATTTTTATCTAATGTTTTATTGGAGGATTTTGGTTTCTGTATGTAGATATTCTGTTGGGTGGTTTTGGTGCATCCTGTTGTTATTCTCATATCTTTCTTCTATTTGATTTGTAGGGTGTCTGTGTTTTCCTGATTGTTGAGAACCATGCTGTAGAAGTGTAGTCAAGTGTAGTTCTCAAGAACATTTGGTAGATTGTGATTAGTTTCCTTCTGCTGACGAAAGGTTGTGCTTACTTCTAAACTTATGACACACACACACACACACACTTCAGTGAATGGACGGCTTGGATGACGTTCTGAAGAAAACTGAAGTCTGTGGATCCCAACGCAAAGAGAAGTGCCTAGTGTTTTTACAGGGTGGGGGGGAAATTGCTCGTGGAGTAGTGGGAAAGTAGGGAAAGAGGAAAAGGGGAGGGATTACTGAGGGAAATGGAAGGAAATGAGGAGGGAGTAGACTTGGCCCAGGCAGACAAGCGAAAGGTAAACAAAAGACTGAGCGATGATGAAATGTCTAATAAAAATGTAAAGATTAGAAGTATAGAGAGGAGCAATACAGTAGAAAGTGACGAGAATATGTTCCAGGGATTTAAAGAGGGTGGGGGGGACACAACCCCCCCCCCCCGACTGATAAGACTAGAGGAGAGAGTTGATAAGGTGATCGAGGACTTGGAACGTAGGTTAGGTAATGTTGACTCCATTTTCCAGAGATTTGAAAGGTTGTAACAACTAGAGAAGGCAAACAGAAACTTAACTGATGAAATAGAGGACCTAAAACGACAGTTAAGAAATGTAAAGGAGGAGAATGAGAAATTGAAGAAGAATAGTAATGAAAACAGAGAGACAATAGCTAAAGAAGCTAAAAATTGGAGAACAACCCAAGAAGGGAATAAGGTTTCATTCACTGACATAGTCAAACAGCAATTGAAAGAACATAATGAAGACTCAGTTATTAAAGTGATGAGACAGAAGGAGAATATAGTAAGAGAATCAGCTGACAAAAAGAAATGTATAATTATATTAGGAATGGAAGAGAAACATAACCCAGATAGAACCGCAAGAATCAAGGAGGAAAATGAAAGAGTAAGCAGTTTATTAAAATTAGTCCAGGAAGATGAACCAGAAATTATAAAGGAAATTGAGGAAAAATTCAGACTCGGAAAATATAGTACAGATAAGACCAGACCAATTAAGATTAAATTCAGGTCACAAACAACGGTAGAGAAAATTCTATCCAAAACAGGGAAACTAGCAACAAATGATCAATATAAAAAGGTATGGATAAAAAGAGAAATGAATAAGGAGGAAAGAGAGGCAGAAAAGCAGAAAAGACTTGAAGCTAAGGCAAAAAACGAGGAAAGAACGGAGTCAGAGAAAAAGAGATTCTATTGGAGAGTAGTGAACATGAAAATAAAGCAGTTCGACATACAAAAGAAAAACATAAGGGAAACAGAGAACACAATGGAAGTGGCAGAAAACTAAGAGCGTCTTACACAAATATAGATGGATTGATAACAGGATTGAATGAACTGAATGATTATTTGAAAGAAAAAGAACCGGACATAATGGGAATTGTAGAAACAAAATTAAAAGGCCCACTACCACCCAACAGTGTAGGACATGATGCATACAATTATTGGATTAGAAACAGAGAGAAAAAACAAGGGGGTGGAGTTATGTTCCTGACTAAGAAGGATATAAACGTGAAAGGTGTCATATATGGAAAGAATACAGTAGAGATGATTATGATAGAAGTGGAAGACCGAGATAAGAAGAGCAGAAAATTTGTGATCAATTATGTGCCTCCGAAAACAGCCTCATGGGAGGAGAGTGAACATAAAAGTATGTTAGAGGACACAAAGATAGCATTAACTAAAATAATGGAAGACGGAGGAAGAATAGTTATGATGGGCGACTTTAATTGCAAAGAAATCTGCTGGGAAGAAATGACAGTAAAGAGTGGTGATGACTCATGGGGAAATGCTCTACTTGAGATGATTACTGACCATTCAATGACACAATGGATACAAGAGAACACTAGGTATAGAAATGAAGAAGAACCATCGAGACTAGACTTAATAATTACATCTGAACCTAGAATAGTGGACAAGATTGAATATAAAACACCAATAGGTAAAAGTGACCACATATTGATTGAACTGGAACTTAATGAAGAAAAATATATCAAAAGAAATGAACAATATAGAAAAGGAAGAATGATGTATGAAAAAACAAACTTTGATAAAACAAGAGAATTCTTCCAACAAGAAAACTGGGAAGAAATATACAAAGAAGAAACATCAGTGGAAGAGAAATGGAATATTTTGACAAAAATTTACAAAAAAGGAGTGGAAAAGTATGTCCCAAGACAAAAACAAGAAAAAGAATATGTAAAATGCTGGTACAACAAAAGTTGTAGGGAGTTAAAAGACAAAAGAGACAAAGCCTGGACCAGATGGAAAAAAGACAGAAGACCTGAAAAATGGAAAATATATACTGGTTATAGAAATGAATATGTACAAAAGTGCAGAGAGGAAAAAAGAAAATATGAAAAAGATGTTATAGAAAAGTGTAAAGATCAACCAAAACTATTCTACAGATTTGTAAACAATAAACTGAAAAACAAACAAGACTTGGAGAAATTAAGACAAGGAGGAGTTGAATACACTGAGGAAATGGAAATGGCAGAAATTATGAACAAACATTTTAAATCAGTGTTTACAAGGGAAAATATACAACCTGAAGAGATTGAGTGGAAAGAAAAAGTCCCCCCTATGGAAGAAATAGAAGTAACAAAGAATGAAATATTGACACACTTGGGTAATTTTGATGTCAGAAAATCGCATGGGCCAGATGAAATAGCAAACTGGATTCTGAAAGAATGCAGGAATGAACTGGCAGACAAAATACATAGCATAATAAGCAGTTCCTTAAAAGAAGGAAAAGTTCCAGAAGATTGGAAAAAAGCAAATATAGTACCTATATATAAAGGAGGAAATAAAGAAGAACCTACCAACTATAGACCAGTCTCTCTAACAAGTACAATAGCAAAAATTTGTGAAAGAATTATCAAAAGTAGATGGGTAAAATACTTGGAAAAAAACAACGTACTAAATCCAAGGCAATTTGGATTCAGACAAGGACGATCATGAGTCACCAATTTAATATGTTTCTATTCAAGGCTAATAGATATAATACAAGAAAGAGATGGATGGGCTGATTGTGCATTTCTAGACCTAAAAAAAGCTTTTGACAAAGTACCACATAAGAAGTTGCTTAAGAAATTAGAATATGAAGGAGGAATACAAGGTAAATTGCTAAATTGGATGGAAGACTTTTTGCAAGAAAGAAAAATGAGAGTAGTGATAAGAGACCAGCACTCAAAATGGAATGAAGTAATAAGCGGTGTCCCGCAGGGAACAGTTCTGGCCCCAATAATGTTTGCTATATATATTAATGATATGGATGAAGGAATTGAAAGCTATATGAGCTTCTTTGCAGATGATGCAAAACTACTGAAAAGAGTGAAAACTGAAGAAGATTGTGAATCACTACAGAGAGATCTAAATAAAGTACAAGAATGGAGTAGGAAGAGGGAGATGGAGTTCAATACAAAAAAGTGTAGTATAATGGAATTTGGAAAAAGCAAAAACAGAATAACAGGATCATATAATTTGGGAGAAGAAGGAATAAAAAAAGTAGAAAATGAGAAGGACCTGGGAGTCATTGTTATGAATAATATGTCACCTGAGAAACATATAAATAAGATTTTTGGAGAAACTTATAATTTAATAAGAACAATCAAAGTGGCATTTACATACCTGGATGAAGAAATGGTGAGGAAAATCCTAATCACCCTGATAAGACCAAGATTGGAATATGCAGCAACGATATGGTCACCAAGTACAAAAAAAATGCATAAAAAAACTTGAAAGAATACAAAGAGCAATTACAAAATTGGCACCAACACTCTCAAAACTATCATATGAAGAGAGACTACAAAAACTTAAGCTACAGACACTAGAGCAAAGAAGAGAGAGAGGAGATTTGATAGCTATTTACAGAATCATGAAAGGCATAGAAATTACTGATAGAGAGAATCTGATAAAATGGGATGACAGAAATACAAGAGGACAAGGAAAGAAAATAAAAAAAGACAGCTATAGAAGAGATTTGAAAAAGAACAGCTTTCCTCACAGAGTAATAGACAGTTGGAACAAGTTAGATGAGAAAGTGGTGTGTGCAAAAACAATACATGAATTTAAAAATAGTTTAGATAAAATGAGATATGAAGACGGGACCCCACGAGCATAGCTCCCCTTCCCGTAAAATACAACTAGGTAAATACAACTAGGTAAATACATATATATATATATATATATATATATATATATATTTATCAATTTGCATTTGGGCTGGGGTGTTTATGTTTGAGATCTTATCTGTATCTCTAAGTGAAAATGAGGGGTTTGATGGAACACTTTAAAAGAAGACTTTGTCCATTCTAATATCATAGAGGAGTTTTAAAGCCAAGTTTGATTAATGGAGAAAGATGGGACCCATGACCATAGCTCTTTTCCTGTATGTGACAATTAGGTAAATTTCATGGGTGGGCAGAATGGCCCTTCATCTACAAGGAGCCAAGATAAAACAGAAACAAGTAGTGCTGGGACATTGTGACAAGTTGATGAAGGTGGAAAAAGGAGTCACAGGTCTAGTTCCAAGTTTTTTAGTTTAAATAGCTATATTACAAAAATTGTAAGTTATTCTATACTGTGTTAAAAACAACAAATGGAGCCCACCTCCAAAGAGGGAATGCAGCCCTATTCTTTCTATGTATACCGCCAGCTTCACCCCAGTCATACTTCTCTGAAGAAGCATAGAGCAAAACCGGTCAGGAATAAAACTCAAAAACTCGGAACTAGACCCATGACTTCTTTTTCCACCTTCATCAGAAACAAGTAGGTAATGGATGGTTGTAGAGTGGGTTCGGGGTGGTTGTTGTTCTTGTCACTCCCTAGACTGCCTGTCTGAGTGTCCCGTCTCCCCAAGGATTGCCATGGGGTGGTTGCATGCATTGGCTGACTACCTCCCTCATAAGGTGAAAGAAGTCTTTAGGTAAATAGATAAATAGACCATTAGGTGAATAAATCATTAATATTCTTATTACCCCAAGATGTGGCCACCACAGAGACAACACAGGACACCTACTACTGTACTACTATGCCCCACACTAACAATCCCTAAACAACAATAAAATATCTCTTCTCTAAGTGACTTATGGTCTTACCTGAGGGTTGTTGTCAGTTTCCTGGAGGCTGTGGATCTTCTGTACGGGAGACCAGGGACAGTGAATGAATTGATTACTTCATATCTTATATCTTTGTCATTCTTTACAGTAAATTGCCTTTCCTATTTGATGAAGAAGAGGACTATTATTCCTATGAAGATCTGGAAGAATATGATGTCACCATGCCTCCATGTACAGACATGGATGATAGAGATCACTGTCGTAAAGAAAAGGACAGGGAAAGTAATTTAATTGAGGATGATGAAGATAAATTACCAGATGGTATGGAGGACTATGTGATTGAAGACAACTGTAAAAGAGTTGGAGAAATTATGCCAATGGAAGAAGGCGTGCATATTATCACAAAGTCAGATGAAGATGTCATCCTCTCTTGCACCTATATTGAATCAGTTGATGAGGTACATATATATATTTTGCCATATACTGTACAGGATGCTATTCATGATTTTTCCCCAAAACTTTATCACATTTACTTAAATATCATGGAAGGTGGTTGACCTTACTTAAAAACTCTTCACTCACCACTGTGCTTAGTATTAGCATTGCTGTTCTACCTCCCTTGACTAGATGGCATGCCTGGTTGCTTCAGGTGCTCTTTTCTGCCTGGCCTTGCTCTCTATCCAGAAGATTTAAACAACCAACAAGGTACCTTCCAGAGTTTATCTTTTGACTTTTCTTTAATTCTCATCCATAGTAACTGTTGGTCATTAGTGCAGTTGAGAGGGAAGGTTATCAGCTGATGACTGCACAAATAGCTTCCACCTATTTAAGTTGTATGCATTTCATCACATTTTCTTAATGTTCAAGTTACAAAAACTCCCAGACCTTATTTGCTGTGCTTTAGTAGTTTGATTTATGCTTGCATGATCTTCAACACTTCATTCATGTCGTACCTCTTTTATCAAGAACCTATTTTCTTTAAATACCTACCCTGTTTCGTCTATAAAGCTTGAAATTGTGAACCCACTGACAAAGTAACTTTTTACCACCCCAGGTGTCATGGAAAGCTGGTGATTTGCTGCTCTTCCTAGGCCAGCTGAACCTTGCTGGCGTTCCAGGCCTGTATGTGGACAATCTTGGAGCCCTTGTAGTGGAGCCAAAGGTCTTAGCCACATCTTCACTTCAGGAGTATTCCTTTACCTGCTTGCGCTTTGATATTGATACTTTCACGGAAAAGGAAGTGGCATCATACCAACTCATCATTGATGGCAAAGGTATGAAAACTGGGATGGTATAGAATATAATTGAAATCACTGATTCACTTTCATACACAAGAAATAGTTGCATAGGATATAGATTCAATTTGCAAACATGGGGATCAAAGGGATGAATTTTTAGTCACAAAAGATCTTTATTCATAGTTCACCATGAGTTTATACATACAATTGAACCTTGATAATGAACATCCCACTAAACAAACACATGGGTTAACTGACTAGTTTTGTGAGAATTTTTTTGTCTTCATTAATGGACGATACTTTGGGGTATTAACATATGCATATGCCTGTACACACAACCCACAGGCTCAGTAGTGATTTGGCATGTTTGTCATAACTTTATAGGTTTAAGAATGGAGTCACAGAATGGATTAACTTCATTAACAGAGGTTCCATTTTGTCTTTGGTTTCTGGTCACAATAATGATATACCTGTAGTGAGTAAAAAGTCAGCCATGTCTTCCTGGATCATGTGGGTTGTCATTACCAGCAATGTACTTGACACTGTACTGTTTAAAGTTTCAGAAATCAGTCTTGCATGGCTGATGTGAAAGGAACATCTATTTAAGCATTCAAAATGTTATTGTGTTTACTAGTGATCTCTCCCTTATAAATGAGTGGAGTGACCAAATCAAATCACACATTCACACCCAAAAGACCTTACCACTCCTGTTCTCACACCTTCACTAGGTGAATCACACCCATGGTCCCATGAGATGTCCAAAACATACCTCTCTACATTCAATAAGTCTGTACATATAACTACATATAATTATGCATTAACCATAATAATAGTATTTCAGTATTATTTTCATAATCACACTAGGGTATGACACTCCCCCCCCCCCCAATGCTTGGGTCAAATACAGTGGAGCAAAGCACAGCTCCATAAGAGTCTCAAAACAAGAGCTGACATAACCCCTCAAGTACTACAAGTAGGTAAATACACACATGGCTGAACTTTGAGCCAGCACTCCAACTCTAGTGGGAAAGGAGTTGGGTGTGCATATGTGCATAAGCATTATCCATAGATCAGGCCATATATGAGCTATGAGCTCCCATCTGGGAGGGTTATAGCTGTAAATCACAAGTCCAGCATGTGATCCAAGACTGTGGTAATATACACACACACACACACCACAAAACAAAACTTCATTAAATCTGAGATGGAAGGGGCTTTTGGTAATTAATTTCATAACCAAGCAGCAACCTGAATTTTTTTTTAAAGATGTGACCCACAGCATATAAGTTAAGATAGTAAAATCAATGGATGGTGTGTCCCTCATCTGAATGAAATCACTTGATAGAAAAAGAGGGAGGTTAGGGATGTGATTCACTACCTTTGCATTAATCAGTAGCCCCTCCTTGATCTAAGAACAGATCCAGTAACCTAGAGTTTTGATTAAGTAGACGCAGACTTAGGATTAAAAAGGAAGAGCACACCAACAGGAGACCTTATGGTCCATAACTAGGTCTGATGATGAGAATAATTGTTTCACTGTTTATGTGAGATCTATGTGTGTCTTGGTGAAGTTAGGAAAAGTATATTTTTCTCCCACAGGAGGTTCTGAGAGAGATTTGCCCGCTATTCCCAGTACCACTGATACTCCACCAAAACCAACAACTAACCTCACAGAACCAATGCAAAAGCATGACAGCATTTTGAAGGGTTTGGCAGGTATGAAAATCACCGTTGTCACCAACAGTGACAGACTCAAGGAAAGACTAGAAATGCTGCTGCAGAAACATGATGTCACAACCAGGTCAGTACATCTTCCTTGACATTACTGAGGAAGTTGCCAAAGATCTATTTTTAAATGTACTGTCTGGTGTATAGGTTAATTTATAGCAGCATGCCACATAACTGTGGGCAGTTCCCACCTTACTGGGGAACCAAAGGGGAAACCATAGAGCAATTGGTGTTCTCTTCATGTAGACATGTTTAGTCTTGCCTGGGTAGATACACAGAAGGCTTTAGTGTAAGCAGTGTAAATATAGTAGGAATATATTTACCTAATTGTACCGACATCCATGGGTTCTCATATCTTTATCTTCATTTGTCAGACTAGACTTAAAATTTATATTTTGATTCAACTATTTCTTCTTTTAGAGTTACTGCAAAAGTTGATATATTTATATACAACACTGTTTCTTGATATCCTTCAGGTATTTTGCGGGGATGACCCGTCATCCAGGAGGTGCTAGGATGGGAGGGGGGGTGGAGGGGTGTGGAGTGTATTCAGGGATGGAATGGGTGGGAATGATCTTATGCCTTTTCCTTTTTGGCTACCTCCCTTGTAAGGGGGAAAAAGTCTTGGTATATGTATGTATGTATGTATTTTTTCATAATTTCCCATAACCTTTTGTCACTTGCCCATCCCAAAGCCTTCAACCCAACTCAGTTTCATTCCCTCCATGTCACCTCTCCCTCATATCTCTTCTAATGAGGAAAGATCCATTTACTCTACTCCTTCCTTGTATGTCCTGTCAGCTAGGCTGGAGACAAATATACATACATATATACATATACCAAAGGCTTTTTTCCCCTTACAAGGGAGGTAGCCAAAAAACAAAGGCATGAAAACCATTCCATCCCTAATACACTCCACTCCCCTCCCCAATATAGTGTTGTTTTTATGTATTTTTATCTTTACCCTTCTTTTTATCTGAGGACTACACCACAACTGCATAATCCACTTAACCCATTAAAATGAGGTTGGAATACATTTTGTTTTAAGCTAAAATAAGGGAAACAAATTAACTTAAGACTTTTCAGGAGTATAGAGATGGCAGAAGAAGAATGTGGTAACAGTGAGCAGACTCGAAGTTGGCATGCAGCTCAGAAGGCTATCCAGGTATGTGAGTTTTACAGCTTCAGAAATATGTCTTGAGAAATTCTTTTATACATCACTTCAAACTCAAATTTGATACGATAATTATGTAAACACTTCTCTTTCATGTGCCACTTTATTGCAGGACTGCGAGTTCAATGCTAGAGTGTCAGATGAGAATGTTGAGTTAATACTTGTAGGTATTGACTTCTTTGTTGAAATTATTCACCAAAAGTAAGTACTTCTATACACAGAGGCCTCAACCCCCCACCCCAGCACACACACACTCACAATACATTCTCTCTCTCTCTCTTGTAAAGGGGCTAGGGCAAAGTGTACTTTTACTTTAATTCTTCATGGGAGAAAAGTCCTCCCACTTTAGTTGCCTTTTAAGACAAGTAGGGGAAATGGTAGTGTTGCTCTTATCCCCCTTTATAAGGGGAAAAGTGACCTTGGTATTTAGATAGTGTAGGAAATTGAAGAGATGGAGTCATAAGGATGGTAAAGAAGAGATTTCAGAAGGCTTACAAAATGGATAGTAGAATTTAAAAGATTCAGTAATCTTTCTTCATTGGAGACTATTCTCCAATCAAATGTGGTGTGACTGCTCTTCAGGGGCGTCACTTAAACAGATAGAGGGAAATCAAGAGGAAAACAAAGAATTAGGTGGATGGGTGAAGGGGACATGGGATACACAAGGAATGTGTTGAGTAAAGGGGAGAGCATAATATAGGCTTCAATTAAGTGGTATAAATGGATGAGGAAATGACAACCACTTGCAGATACATGTCGTTGGTTCCTGGGTTTATATTTGTTATCCAAAAATAATTTGTTTTAGAAATTCCACATATAGCAAAACTTGCAAATTTCATGAGAATCTCATTATGCTTATATGACTGTTCTTCTGGGTACAGTAGGCGAATGCCTCATTAGTGCATTTTTTTTGGGTGCTTAGTTGGAGGCATATTGAAAAATGGGTGTATGGTGGCATATATTTTGTAGTCAGTTCTCTATGTGATTGAGATACAAACAAGTCTTCCTTGTCAACAGTTACTGGTAGACTAAGGGGATAACATGTTTTTATAATATCCAGGAATTCAATGATAAAGGCTTGCTTAGATGGTTATATGGAATCTATGTATCTATATGTCAAAGGCTTTTCCCCCTTATTAGGGAGGTAGCCAGCCAAGGCATCCACCCACTCCCATAGTTTCCCTCTAACCTTAGCTCCTCATGAAGGGTCATCCCAGTCTCCTGCCCATTGCCTAAGTCAGAAGCAATCCAGCAAGACACAGTACATCCACAGCAACCCCCCCTCCTCATCACCTCATGTGGAAAATAAAGAATACGGGGAGAAATACCTTCAGGCTGCTTCAAAATATCATCCATACACAGCCATTCTCCACTCACACTTATCCCCTGCCTTCTCCCTTCCCTGCTCAACAGACATAACCCTCTTGCTCAAAGCCCCTTTCATTCCATCCATCTCATTTTTGGTTGTCTCCTTAAGATCATCCCATCCACCTCTGCTTCTCAGTCTTTATGCTAATCCTACTTCACTCGTTCTTTCCACATGCCAAAACCATCCCAATGAAAATATGAAATTATTTAATAAAAAATTACTTTGCTTGATGGATTTCAAGTTCTTGTACAGATGAAGTGATAAAAAATGTAATTTTCGCAGGAAAATTAATTTTTCCCTGATACAAACCTGAGGTACTCCTTACACTAGGATACTCTCGCGTAGCGCGAATATTTCTACTGCGAAATTAAAATCCTCACTCTGTGGGTCTGGGCAACGCTTATCCTCAGTAAGGGGCCCCATTGGGGCAAGGGGGGGGGCCCTTGCCCTCCACCACAAGTCTCGCACACTATAACCATTCTCTGAGCCAGGTATGATTTAAGCACAAGGTTGTCAGGCAAGGAGAAGGAACTGTTTAGAGGGGTGGTTGAGGAGGGCCATTAAAGGTAAGGAGTACCTCAGGTTTGTATCAGGGAAAAATTAATTTTCCTGCGAAAATTACATTTGTTCCGAAGAATACAAACTCTTCGGTACTCCTTACACTAGGAGACTCGGACTTAGGAGGGAAGGAAGTTGTTATCTAGCCTGGGAAACCGCTGTAAGGAAAATCTAGTGTGCTAAGACTATGTTGACCAGACCCCTATACATTCCCCTCACTTTGAAGTGCACCCCTTTCTGTTCCCTGGAGTGGAGACAGAAAGGTTATAATCACTTTTGTACCACTGAAGGGCTTGAATTGATTCCCTTGGAATGCTAGAGAGCCCGCGGGTGAGGTAAGGGAATGTAAGAGTATGAGAAGGACTATAGAAAGTTATCCCTGCAGTTGCCGAGCCAGAACCTGGATGAGTTGTCAGGGTCGGCTGTGTGCTCTTGAGGAGGGGTATATCATTTTCAGGACTTCTTGGGCGGCCACTATGGGGCCCAAAGATAAGTTCCCTAAAGATTCCCGCATAACTTCTTTGAGGTAAAAGGAAGTGAACGTATTCTGGCTTTTCCATATACCTGCTTGAAGAACCTGGTTGACTGACCGATTCTTTCTGATGACTAGGGAGGTCCCTACTGCCCTCAGGTCATGGGCAATCTGTGTGGTCCATGTCGCAGGCTCTGCGGATGACTTCCATTGTCCAGTAAGAAAAGGAATTCTTAGTGATGGGCTACCTTTAGTAGAGATGAACAACCACTTTAATTCTGGTCGAAGATGTTCGGTTCTCTTGAGGTAGGTCCGGATGGCTTGTACCGGGCATAGAACTGTTTCAGTCTATTCTCCCCCTGCAAATTCGTCTAAGGATGGAACACTAAAGGACCAGAATCTAGGGTCGGATTTGGCAGGATCTTTGTTTTGGCAATGAATTGAGGCATGAAAGTGAAGGAGACCTCTTTCCATCCTTTGGAATGGGCGACTCTATAAGAGATGGCATGTAACTCCCCTACTCTCTTGGAAGATGTCAGGGCTAGCAGAAAAAACTGTCCTCTAGGAGAGGTCCTTCAGATGTGCCTCTCGGAGAGGTTCGTAAGGGGGACCCCTCAGAGAGTTCAGGACTAATGCCACATCCCGCGGAGGAGAACTGATTTCCCTGGGGGGGGCATGATCTTTGAAGTGCCTGAAGAGCATGGAAATTTCCTGTGAAAGGGCTAGGACCATGCCCTTCAGAGAAAACACCTGATTTAGAGCTGCCCTATAGCTTTGTACTGCCGAGAGGGAGATCTTCCTGGACTTCCTGAGGACGTGGAAGGAGGCGATCTCAGGAATGGTGGCTCGAACTGGGACTAACTTCCTGGAGTGGCACCATTTGCAAAGGCGCATTTCCCTTGATAAAGGTTAGCTGAGGATGAGCAAATAGGAGCGGACATGTCCTCAACCACTTCTCTGGGAAAACCCTTCTTTAGGAGGATCTGGACCATAGTCTGAACGCGTGAAGATTGAGTGCTGAAGGGTTCTTGTGCCAAGGCCCGTTGATGGGTGGATACAGAAGATCTGGTCTTCCCTGAAGGGCCAGAGGCTCTTCTACTGCTAGCTCGAGGGCGTCCGGAAACCATGGGGCTTCGGGCCACCAAGGAGCGATCAAAGTCATCCGAAGGTAGGATGCGTGTCTTGCTCTGAGGTACCTTCTGGAGCAAGGGAAATGGTGGGAAAGCGTAGGAGTCCAGGTTGTCCCAACTGTGCAGAAGAGCGTTTTCTCCTGCTGTCAGAGGATCCAGGAAAGGGCTGAAATATTGGGAGTTGGTGATTCCATCTCATTGCAAAAAGGTCCACTAGAGGGGAGCCCCATTTGCTGAGGATGAAGTTCGCTACTTCTCGATAGAGGGACCATTCTGTGTTGATTATCTGATTCTTCCTGCCGAGGTGGTCCGCCCAGACATTCCTCTTCCCCGGGATGTAACGGGCTTTGAGTGACACCTGGAGATTCTTGGCTAGGTTGAGGATGTCCATCATCAGAAGGCATAGTTCCTGGGAGACTGTGCCCCCCTTGCTCGTTCAGGTAGGGTACTACCGAGGAGTTGTCCGACATTATGCCCACTACTTTTCCTGAGACTTGATCCTTGAAGTGACGGAGAGCCAGGAGTACTGCTTTCAACTCAAGCCAATTGATATGGGCTGTCCGCTCGACTGTGGACCAGGAACCGCTGATGTGATCGTCGTTGAGGTGGGCTCCCCAGCCCTCCTTGGAGGCATCGGAGAACAGGAGGACTTCGGGGGGAGATGGGCCGAGGGGCATCCCCATGAGAAGGTTGCATGGGCCTTCCACCAGAGAAGAGAATCCTTGACTTCTTCGGTGAGGGAGATGTGTTGTAGGGGTTCTCCCTCTTGCGGGGCCCATTGAGACTTGAGGAGCCACTGTAGCGGTCGCATTCTTTGTCTACTCCAGGGGATTAATTTCTATATGGAGGCCATATGGCCCAGGAGGATTTGGCATTGTGTAGCCGTCAGGAACCTGGTCGATAGTGCCTGTGCAACTAGAGAAGCGAGATTCGGGATCCCCTTTCCTACTAGGAAGGATTCCATTAGGGAGGAGTCCAGGACCATACCCAGGTACGTGACTCTCTGTTCTGGTAAGAAATCTGACTTTTCCGGGTTGACTACTGTGCCCAATTTCAGGACAAAGGTTAGGACCATTCTCAGGTGTTCTGGCATAGCTGGGCGGAATGCATCTTGGAGGTCCAGCGACACCATGAAGTTCCCTTCCCTGATAGACGCCCTTACGGACTCTGGGGAGGCCATTCGGTACTTTGTCAGGGAAAAGGAACTTGTTGAGTGGAGACAAATAGATGACTGGTCTCCACACCCCTGTTGTCTTTTCTACTAGGAATAGCCGTGAGAAGAACCCTGGGTCCGGAGTCGAGACTTCCACTAAAGTTCCTGTCTGGAGCAAAACGGAGGATTCCTCCGCTAGGGCCCGCCCGCGAGCCGAGTCCGGGTGGAAGCTGCTGACTTGGATGGGATAGAGGGAGAGGTTTGGGACAGTGGAAAAGGGAAGACAATAGCCCGTCTTAATGACTCAGTAGGTCCAGTCTTCCGCCCCGGCCTCTTCCCATGCTCTCCAGTAGAGGGAGAGGCAACCCCCTATCCTGTGCAGAGGGGCTGGCGAATTCCTAGGAGTCCTGTGGGGGAGTCCGGAGCCTCTATAATGTTTGCGTCTAGGATCTCGGAGTCCACCATATCCGGGGGAATCAGCGTGTGGGTGAGCATAAATCTCCCTGAGGAGGGGGTCACTGGGGTCCCCGAGGATGGTGTCTCTCCTGCGGGACTCGAAGTTGGCCCAGGACGTTGAGAGACAGGAAACCTGATGCTTCAGGGCTCTGCTCGCGCTTGCCAAAAAGCCTGGAGGTCGCATTCTTCCTGGGGTTGTAGTGCGGGTAAGAACCCCCACGCCGAGGCAAGGAGGCGTTCTAGCCAGGAGTTCACCGCCAGGGACAGAGCCAGTGATTGAAGGTGGTTGCTGACTTCCCTGCCAGAGAGGAGGACGTTTCGTCTGCGCAGCGACTCGGCGTCCGCCTTAACCAGCTCTGGTAACCTCGCCGGGATCGAGGCTGCTCCGAGGGTTGACCCCGATGGGGTGTAGAAGCGCTTCTGGTGTTCCAATGGGACCGGAAGCCAACGCGTCTTCTCGGTCGTCCTTGTTGCGAGAGCGTCGGAGGCCTGGGCCATGGCTCTCGCCGTCTGCGTACTCCATGGAAGGTGGAGGGGAGGAGGCTGGGCTTTCTGAGAGTTGGCCGTCATGAAGATGTCAGACTCGAATGTGGCTTCCTCTTCTTTCGGGTGGCCCAGTCGATTCGCCCTCCGAACCCTCGCGAGGACGTCCGAGAAGGAAGGTGGGACCACCATCGAGGATTCCGACTGGGAAACGGGAGGGGAAAGGGAGCGTGGCCCCCCCCCCCCCTACGGAGCTGTGGACATCGTCGTCGGCGTAGGAGGGGTCGGGACGGGCAGAGAGGAACCTCACGCTACCATCCCGGTCACTGATGGGTACAGAGGGGGGCCGAGCAAGTGGAAGATGGTCGAGGGGGGCCCTTGGGGGCGGTGACTCCTCACGAGCTTCCGTGCGGTGCACGAACCGCGCTTGAGAAGCGCGGAAAAATTCCCGTTGGGCCTCCATCTGTTCCTTCAACGTAGTGACGAGTGAACAGAGTGGGGAGGAGGTCCGGGGAATGTCCGCTTGAGTCCCGCCTGGGTGCGGATGGTCCGGGAGACGCCAATGGGAGACTGCCTCCTCTGGACGAAGCCGAGTCACCCACGACGAACGCGCGCGTGGGCACATCTCGGGCTTCCTGCCCACCGGGCATAGAAAGGGTTCCGGCGATGACCCGGCTCGTCTGACGACGGGGGGAAGGTGAACGTGGGGGCCACCCGAGGAGGAGAAGAGGCCGACGCGCTCCGAATCTCCGAACTCGGCTCCTTTGTCCGTGGGGGGGCGGAGCCGCCGGCAGCGTCGCGGGGCCGGTGGACGCATCCGGGAAAAATCTCGTACCCGGGGGGGTTCGCGGGGGCCAGTCGTGCCCGTCGTAGCTAACCACCCTGTGGGCAGGAACAGGAGACAAGTGGCCTGAGACTGACTCGGGGCGGCTATTGTACAACCTTTCCGTTTACTACGCTTAGGAGGGGGGAGACAACTGCCCGCGTCCTCCGCCGACGTAGCATGCCTTCTCCTTGTGTCGGGTGAGGGGGGAAGCCATCTAGAAACACCGCGTCTGCAACCTCGTCCCTGATCTCTGTCCCTGTGAGCAAAGGGCATGGAAAGGGCACCGTTGATCACCCAGCTCTTCCTACGGTGGGTGTTGTGCGTACAGCGGGATTCCTGAGTAGAAGAGACTAAGGGGCTCTTTGCCCCCCCCCCCCCTTTGTCCGTGCCGGCGTCGAGTTTCGGGGGCAGCCGCAAGCGACCACATCCGGGAAAAATGTCATACAGGAACGGTAGCTAGCGGTGGCTTGACGCGCATGTCCGACTACGCTAACCGTCCTTTGTTGAAGGAAGAGGACAACTTGGCCTGAGAATGACTCGAAGTGGCGTTGTACCACCTTCCTGGCGACTGTTGAGTTTCCGGGATGGGCGAGGGCAAACCGCAAGCGACCTCATCCGGGAAAAGCTCGTACAGGAACGGTAGCTAGCGGTGGCTTGACGCGCATGTCCGACTACGCTAACCGTCCTTTGTTGAAGGAAGAGGACAACTTGGCCTGAGAATGACTCGAAGTGGCGTTGTACCACCTTCCTGGCGACTGTTGAGTTTCTGGGATGGGCGAGGGCAAGCCGCAAGCGACCTCATCCGGGAAAAGCTCGTACAGGAACGGTAGCTAGAGGTGGCCTGAGGCGCATGTCCATCTACGCTAACCGTCCAGGTTTAAAGGAATAAAGGACAACTTGGCTGCCTGTCTACTACGCCGTGGAGGAGGGAGAGAATTGCTCGTCTCCTCCGAAGCCGTAGGCCGCCTTCCCCAGTGTTTGGGGGGGTGAAGAGGGAAGCCATTTTCTATGGCCATTTTCTATGCGGCGAAACCACAACAATACTGGAACCAGATTCCATACTTACAGTGAAGGGTAGGATACCCGGTGGCGGTTAAGGGAATAATACAGGGAATGGAGAAGCACTTAAAATTCCAGGACACAGGATGGCGTAGGGAAAACCCCGATGAAATTGAAGGACGACGAACTCCTTAGCGTCCTTAGAGTGAGCTGGCGACAATCGAAGCGGATTGCTTGATTTTCGGCACCGACGTAAACATGGAGAGATGTTAACGCGGTCACTACTGCGAAGAGAATGGTTATAGTGTGCGAGACTTGTGGTGGAGGGCAAGGGCCCCCCCCTTGCCCCAATGGGGCCCCTTACTGAGGATAAGCGTTGCCCAGACCCACAGAGTGAGGATTTTAATTTCGCAGTAGAAATATTCGCGCTACGCGAGAGTATCCTAGTGTAAGGAGTACCGAAGAGTTTGTATTCTTCGGAACAAACATATATTGGGTAGTTCTGCTGTTGTGATATTTTCCACCCTGTATTGAATATGCTATTCTATATACCAAAAGGATTCTTCCCCCTTATATGGGAGGGAGCCAGCCAGTGCAGCCACCCACCCCCACACCCATTCATATACAAATTCAATAAACTTTTCCTTCTTGAACAGATGGTACAGCTGTTCAGCACTTTATCTTCACGATCTTGTACGAGGAATCAACACGCAGGTCTTTACACCCATTCTGCCTCTACCTTATGAGGCTATTGTCACAACTACACAAGGATCAAGTTGGTCATCACTGCTGCTGGATGACTCTAAGCATACTATTCAGGTATAATCTAGTATTTAGCCATTTTATGTCATTTCTTTAGAATAATGATAATTGTCACCTGTGTTGTATTAACGTGGGAATGTTTCTGTATTACCTCCCTGTAGTTGGAGGGGAACATTTACTAGTGAATTCTCTTGCAAGAAGAAGTAGAAAAAAAAAATGTATAACATAAGTTGACAGAGGTCCTGGGCCTGGCTTGAAAATATATTGTTATGCACTTCTAGACAGAGGTGAGGGTGTTGATAGGTTTTGAAAATGGGTGTCAGAGAGGGTTGTGATGCCCATCTTACAAGATCACCATTTGCAGGTATCTATCATTGGTCCCAATATAGAAGTTATGAAAGGGAACATGGGCACAAAGTATGCAGTCTGAGAAGGAGAATACACAATGCCTTTGAGCGATATTCCATTATATATAAGGTCACTTTTGACAAGAGTAATATTACTATAGATGAGATGGATGGATGGGGGGAAGCGGGTGTTGAGAAAGAGAGGAATGTCTGTCAATCAAGGAAGAGAGTAGGCATGAGAAGAAAATGACTATGGATGATGATGTTATGCAAGGGAGGGATGGAGGGGTAAGGGGTGCTTATGTGTGAATGATATTTTGACTCGGCCCAAAAGAGATTTCTCCCCATCTTCCCTTTTTCTGCATGAGGGAATGGAGAGAGGTGGGGGTCACCAATAAAGTGAAGTAGCCTTGCTGTGGATGTACTGTGTCTTGGTGCATTGCATTTGACTCGGGGCAGTTGGTGGATGCAGGGATGACCATCCATGAGGAGCTGAGATGGGAGGGGTGGATAGGGTGGAGGGAAGTACAATGGGTGGGAATAGGTACGTGAATCTGAATTAGCTACCTCCTTATAAAGGGGGAAAAAGCTCTTGGTATATATAGGTAGAATATTAGCTCAGTGTAATTTTACAAGGTTAATGTCTACTCAGCTTTATATTATACTATATACATATACCAAAGGCTTTTTTCCCCCTTATATGGGAGGCAAAAAAAAAAAAAAAGGCAGAAAATCCACTCCCACCCATTCCACTTCCATTCACCCCCTTCCTTCTCTCTTGGCTCCTCCTGGATGACAGGTCATCCCTGCACCTCGCCCAATGCCCTAGGACAGAAGCAGTGCAGCAAGACACAGCACATCCACAGCAAGGCTGCTTCATTTAATTGGTGACAACCCCCCCCCCTCTGTCCCCTCCTGCAGAAAAAGAGAAGACTGGGAGAAATCCCTTCAGACTGCATCAATTCACTCATTCTTTCCATGTCTCCAAACTATCCCAATACTTTCATCAGCCTTATTCTCTTCCTCACCTCCACATTTCTCACTCTATCCAGCCTAGTAATCCCTATCATACTTCTCAGGCACCTCATCTCATCTCAAACACATTCAAACTCCTCTTCCTCTCTTATGTTCCATATTTCTGCCTTGTACAATGCTGTTGACACAATCACTCCTTCATACAATCTCCTCTTAGCATCCAATCCCAAATGTCTATTTCTCATTACTTTTTAATCTAAATTCCACCTCAACCTCCACACCCAAGTATCCACTTCCTCCAGTCTCTTTCTAAGCTTAATACTCACTTCCAGTTTGCTGCCACATTCTCCCCTTGTACATCTCTTCACCTTACATTTACCCACATTTATCTTTAACCTTCTTATTTCGCACACCTTCTCAAACTCTGTCACTAACTTCCTCATTCCCTCCTCCGACCCTGCCACAAGGATAGCGTCATCAGCAAATAACAACTGGCTTATCCCCCACTTTTCTCCGATTTGTTTAACCATCTCTAATCACTGACCCAACCCTTGCATTTACCTCTTACACCTCTCCATCAATGTATAAATTGAACAGCCAAGGCAACATAACACATCCCTGGTGAAATCCCACCTTTACTTCAAACCACCCACTCTTTTCATTTCTGATTCTAACACAGGCTCTACTATTCTCACAAAAACTCTTGACTGCTCGTAACAGCTTTCCCCGTCCCATATATCTGCAATACCTCCCACAGTGCCTTCTGTGTCATAAGCCTTTTGCAAATCCTTAAAGGCCCAAAAAAACATCCTTACCTTTTCCCAAAGCTCTCTCACATATCTGTCTTACCACAAAAATCTGATCCACACAACCCCTACTTGTCCTAAACCCACACTGTTCCTCACCAATTACTCCCTCTGTTCCTCTCCTAATCCTCTCAATTAAAACCCTCCCATAAGCCTTCGCAACTACTCACACTTGTCCCCTTTTCCCTTGTAAAGTGTAACTATATAGGCACTCCTCCAGCACTCTACCCTCTTTTAAACATACATATACCAAAGGCTTTTTCCCCCAAAACAAACCTTAAATAACCTCACTAGCCAATCCACCATCACTGTACCTCCTCTATTTAGACATTCTGCATGACACCCATCCAACCCAGGTGCCTTACCTGCTCTCATCAGCTTAACAACTGCCTTCACTTCATCTTTCCTCACTCATCACTGTCATTTCCTTAGTGCTTCCCACTGCAAGTACATTTCCCTCCCTGTCCTTCACATTTAGCAACTCCCTAAAACACTCTGCCCATCTTCCTCTTACTACTGTCTCTTCCATTATCATCATCTCTCCATCTGCACCTTTTACCTTTTCTTCTCTACTTTATTTGCCTACTTTTCCTCTCTTAATTTCTTTCCAAAACAACTTTTCATTACTTTAAAAAATTTCTATCATACTCTTACCCCATTTCACATCTGCTCAAGAAAAGGATGGAGTGAAAGGGGCATTACAAAAGAGAGGAATGTCTTTTGAGGAAGGACGGGAGAGGACAGAAGATAGGGGTGAATGGAGAAGGGTTGGGTATAGATGAGGCTGTGATGCATGAGTGGGTGGGGGATGGGGGTGAGGGAGTATGTATGAGAAAAAATTTGACGCAGCCCAAAGGGATTTCTCCCCGTCTTCTCTTTTTCTGCATGGGGGGACGGGTCGCCGAATTTATGAAGCGGCCTTGCTGTGGATGTGCTGTGTCTTGCGGCACTGCTTCTGACCCAGAGCAATGGACAGGATGCAGGGATGACCCGTCATCCAGGTGGTGCCAAGATGAGAGGGAGGGAGGAGGGTGGAGGGGAGTGGAATATATAGGAAATGGAATGGGTGGGAGTGGTTTCTATGCCTTTTTCTTTTTGGCTTCCCCCCATGTAGGGGAAAAAAGCCTTTGGTATATGTAAAAAGCCTCCCTTTCCTCTACACTCTTCTCACTACCAAGCCTACACTTACAAAAACCCACATCTCCCATCCCAGTTTCACCTTCATCCACATTAACCTTGAAGAATCCTTCCACTCCACCATACATTTACCTATCTCTTCACTTTTTAGTATAACCACCTCTTCTCTCCCTCGTCCTCTCTTCACTCCTGACACTCAAACTTGCCCCTCCCTTTCAACTTCGTTTCACTCAATGCCAACACATCAATTTTTCTTCTCACAAACATACTGCCTAACTCTTCCCTTTTACTCTCATCTATACCACATCAATGCATATTAAAAGACCCAAACCTTAGTGTTCTGGTTTTAAAACTCCAAGACCATCTTATGCCTTTGCTTTTCTTTAGGAATATCCTCTTTGGGGCTACAAGGAGGGAGAATAATGCCTAGTCCTATCCCCGTCCTGTTTTTGTCGCCTTTTATGACTCAAGTGGGAACACTTGGTGGCAGTATTCTTTTTTCACCAAACCTTGTGATGGGGGAAAAGAAAATGAATATTCAGAAAAGTGGTCCAGGACAGTATCAAGAGCGAGGGGGACAGCATGACAGAGGAACAGTCGCAGTATAATAAAGTATCATAATTTCTCTATGAATACTAATATTATACTAATAAGACTAAATTTTCTATAATTTGTTTTTAAACTTCACCTTGTATTCCCTGACAGGTGGACCCTAGCTGGCAGTCACAAATGGAAGGGCAGGGTCAATGTGAGGACACCCTCTTATCCACTCTATCTGCCCTTGACAGAATCTACCTCAGTCATAGAGAGGGCACTTGGGTATAGCACCACAAAATTGGCAGCTGCTGCTGTCTTGTACATAGGTCAATAGTCTAACACAGGGGTTGGCAATCCCTGGCATGCATGCCAGGCACTAGACAGGGTTCACCCTGACACATCAGGTGATTTTGGAAACTTATAACAGTATATATAAAAAAATATATAAATAACATTACTACTTCAGATAGATAAAATATAAAAAGATCAAACCAAAACCAGTAGGTAAGGTAATGACTATGTGTATACAAAAGTAACTTGTATAAAAAATACCTTTAGCACACAGGGTCCTACAGGGAACAAAATGGCAGTGTGTTCAAAAGGTTGCTGACCCTAGTCTAACAAGATTTTGGCCTCAAGAAATAAAATACCTGTCTTCTGTGCTATAAGCACTTTTAAGTATTGTCATATTTCGTATGAGTATTGGTTATCACACAGCATAAGACGATGCCCTTTTTCTTTCCTCCAAAATTAGTACTGAACATGTCACTATGAATGAGTGCATTTTCTATTATAATTTATGAGCAACTGCCTTTATTTTGGAAATATATATGTAAAAAAGAGATTCTGCTTAAAACTGATAACTTCTTCACATTTCATCAGACAATAGCATTTAAAGGTAATTGGCTAGCAATATCTTTCATTTATATTATCATTGGGCATGTATTTTTTGCAGGTTGCAGTTTAATGTAAAGCTGCATATTTGCATGACCACACAATGGGTTATGCAGTGTTTATATTAATAAAATAAATTTGCCCTCCATATCATTTACTTGTCAGATCAGCTGATGGCCCAAAGTGATACTGAACATTTTAAAGTGACAAAATAGTGTACCATTCTCATGGGAAAACCTCTGATCCTGCTGAAAGTCGCAGTACAACTGTAAAGTATGAAGACAATAAAAATGCACAAAGCATACTTTATCATTTTTGCTTTACATGGTAAACTGTCTATATACAAATACCTCAATCTATACAGGGGGGAATGACAGTCAAAGCATAATTTTGTTTTAATTTTTCATGAGAGAAAATATGAAAAGGAGAGGAGTCCCTAGTCTTCTTTTTTACCCTTATTTACTTACCAAACTGGGAACCTCGCTGGCTGAGCAGGTTAGGGCGTCGTTACTTGCGGCAAAGGTCAAGGTGAGGGCGGTTCGAATCCTGCCACCAGTGAAGTTGAACCAAGGGCATGGTTCATTAAATTCCACACTACAAAGCCCTCTGTGAGGGGCACTGTCCTAGCCTCCCGATAAGGGGGAGTGTGACGTTAAACCATATCATCATTATCATCATCACTTACCAAACTGGGAAATGTGGTGGTACTTGTCCCCTGGTCACAGGGTGAGGACATTGGTAACATCAATGATAAAAACAAAATGTTCACTTTTAAAACTTTAATCATATAAAAAAAATCTTTAGTAACAATATTATAATTCCTTACTTGTTCCAAATGTTGCTACTATTATTCATCACTATCATCACTTCCTACCCCAAAGTCGTCATCATCTTCATCCTCGTCCTCTAAGTCAGAGAGTCTTAATTCCTGAACAACATCACCACTGACACCCTCTTTATCATCATTCATGTCATCCATGGAAACTGATTCAATTTTATGTGCCTTCTTGGTTTTCTTTGCTGGAGGAGCTTCATCTTCATCAATTTCTTCACCATCCATGTTACTTTCTTCAACATTTTCATCATCTTTAATGCTGTCATCATCATCAATATCATCGTCATCATCACCTTCTTCTACCTCTTTATTTTGTGTCTTACCCTTTTTGGACAGGAACCTGAAAAAAGTTCATTACATAAATCTAAATATACATTCTTGTACATGCAAGACCAAATTTGAGCTAGGTGTCAGAGAGACTTGTCTCTCTGCCAACCATCTTCAAAACCTGTTGACTCACTTCCATTATACATGCAGAGGTGCTCATTTGGTTTCTAGACCAGGCCCAAGTTCTCTATAAACTTCAACTGTATTTTCTCCACTTTTTACATAAAAACTAACAACCAATAACTGCTCTCCTCCTTGAAAGTAACCCATTCTTCTACTGTTCCCCTGATACTCCCCCCCTATCCCTCACCACCTCCCTCAAATCTTTCAGTTTTTTGGTATTCTTTCTCCTTTCCCTTCTCATTTCACTTGTCCACCCTCAGTACTTCTCTACCTCACACCCTTTTACTCCCCCTCTACTACACTCTCAATTTCCCTTCTACCCGATTTATAAAGACCTGTAAGCATCAACATCCAGAGCTCTTCCAATCCTCCCTCTGCATATCATATCACTATATTGTACATTAATACCTTCTCAACTACCCTCCTCTCCATCCTTTCCTATATATACTTATAGCTGTCTCTTCTAAATCAGCATTTACTATCATCAACGTCTAACATTTCTCCATGATAGTTCTTACGACTCGATAACTCCCTACTACTCCATCTATTTGCTCATCTCCTCCAATATTGAGATCTATTAACACCATACTTATATTCCTCCCCAGTCTCTATACATTCTTCACTTTTCTTACAAAATCCCTCATCTCCCATCCCAATTTCACCTTTGCCCATATTATCTTTGAAGACACTTCCCTTCACCACATTTACCTATATCTCACCACTTTCCAATATGTTTTCCAATATCTCAGTCACCCATGGAGTTCTTGGTCCAGTATTACCAAGAGTAACAAAGAACAAGAATGGCAGATTGCCAATGAAAATGATTACCAGCTGTCTGCCAATTAATCAGTTCAACTGTACTAAAAACCATGATATGGGGTATCTTAGTGTATCAATGATGACTGAAGTTGATAACCATTCATCATTTCTACATATAAAAGAAATAGTTCTTGATGTTTTGACATACCCTGTAATACCAACATGAAAATGTCCATACTTCTACCTAAATGTATGCTATACTACCAATTTTACTAACCTTTCATCATCATCATCATCTTCATCTGTATCAGATTCGAAGAGCTCTTTCATTTCTTCCTTGTCTTTGGCTTTATGTTTCTCTTCCAACTCTTTCCTTCTCACCACTGGTAGACCATAGTCATCCATTTTATTCGACTGAGAAGCACCACGTAGTTGTTCCTTTTCTCGGATCTTACGCCAACTATTGTAGTACTTTTCTAGCGGAGTACCAGCTTGCCGGGTTGCAATCTATAAATATCACACACTCATTATATGTACATCAAGTCTCTTTTGCCCTTTTAAGGGGGCAGTGGCCAAGTTAAAACACACCTGACAACATAAGCAAATAAAAACCATTCAGTCATTCCTCCCATCTCAGCACCTCAGGTAAGAAGGGTCACCCTGTCCTTTGCTACAAAGCTCAGGTCAAATGCAATGCAACAAAGCACAGCTTTCCATAGCAAACTCCAACAGCTAAAGCTAATTTACCCCAACTGCTTCTTCAAAGAGACAGGGATGACTCTTCATAAACGAGGAGCCAAGATGAGAGGGAAACAAGGGTGGAGGTTGAGAGTGCAATGGGTGGTAGTGGGTGCATGACTGAGTTGGCTACCCCCCTTATAAGGGGAAAGAAGTTCTTGGTATATAGATAGACAGATAGCTTCATCAAATTGTAATTCCTCTTCTCACCTGCCCAAAATAATTTAGACCTAAAGAGTACATCCCTTCAAGCTGCATCATCTTTTCATCCATTCACAACCTCTTTCCATCCACTCCTATCTTTTGCACTCTCTCTTCCCTATCCCATACATTTGCAACATCTCCCAAAATACCTTCCTGTCTACTCTATCATATATGCCTTCTCCAAATCCATAAATGCCTAAGACATTCTTAACTTTTGCCAAAAACTTCATGCATATCTCCCTAACTACAGATAGCAAAACTTCTCATTTTCAATCAATTGATAATTGTTGCCTCAAGTTCCACTAGGCGGAAAACCTGCAGCCCCACAGTGGTTGGCAATGGTCCTCAGAATCTCTAACAGATCTCTCTTAGAAAAGATCTGGCCTGCTGTCTATGTTGCATCAGTGTGGAACTGTTTCAATATCACCAGCTCAAAGTGTATGGAGAAAAGAGCAGTTATTGGTTGAGAGCTCTCCATGTATGAAAAAGTGTAAGAAATATAGTCAAAGTTGTTAAAGAGAAATTTCGGGACCAGTTTAGAGACCAAGTACCAGACCTCCTAATGGAGATGAGGGGGTTGATGGATTTTGAAAATGGGCAGCTTTCTTGTCCCTCTTGCCAGACCACCATATATGACTTACCCATTATGGGTGTCACTTTTCAACACCTGTTAACCTTCTCTCCTCCATCAGACATTTGGTCTCTAGATTAAACTGAAGATCTCTCTCTATTAACTTCAAGAAATAGATGACAAACTATCTTGTTAGCAGGGGATATGATTTCTCAAAGCCAACTTGTGTCTACGACCAAAACTACACCAATGTCCACAAAGGAGTGCTAATATCACCAGTGCTGTTTAACATTTTTACACATGACCTTCTCCCCAAATCTAGAAAACAGGGCAGGACTCACAGTAATGGTTATAAACTGGACAAATTTAGATTTAAAAAGGAAATAGGCAAGAATTGGTTTACTAATAGGGTGGTCGACGAATGGAATAAACTTAGTAACCATGTAGTAAGCTCTGAAACTATCAGTTGTTTTAAGAAATGATTAGACAACTTTATGGATGGGGATGGCAGGTGGTGATGGATACAGAGCTGCCTAGTGTAGGCCTTATGGTTTCTTGCAGTCTCCTTCACTCTTACGTTCTTAAAACATCAAAGCTCTCATATATGCAGATGCATACATACATACTGTACATATACCAAGGCTTTTTCCCCCTTACAAGGGAGGTAGCCAAAAAGAAAAAGGCATAAAATCATTCCCACCCATTCCATCCCTAAATACACTCCACTTCCCTCCACCCTCCCTCTTATCTATATGCAGATGACCTTACTATAATTGCACAATACCACAATTACAAGGCTATCTATCTATATATAGGATGCTTGATGGCCAAACGGGTTAGTGTTGTTACTCGTGGTGAAGGTCAAGATGATGGCCATTCAAACCCTGCTCGGGGCGAGTTGCACCAAGGGCATGGTTCATTAAATTCCATACCACAAAGTCCACTATAAGAGGCACCATCCTAGCCTCCCGATAGGGGGAGTTTGTGATGTTAAACCAAATCTATCTATATACTAATAGGTTTCTTCCCCCTTATAAGGGAGGTAGCCAGCCAAGGCATACACCCACCCTCACCCATCCCACTCCCATACGTCACCCATTTCTCTCCCTTTCATCTTAGCTCCTTGTGGATGAAGGGGCATCCCTGTCTCCTACCCATTGCCACGGTCAGAAGCAATGCAACAAGACACACCAAATCCACAGTAGGGCCAGCCATTTCATTTACACAGCAATCCTCCTTCCTCATCCTCTCATGCAAAAATAGAAAACACAAAAAAATCCCCTCAGGCTGCTACAAACCTTCAGGATATATCTCAGAGCTGGAACCATGACTGACACAAAGCAACTGGTCCATGCTATACTCTAATACTATAGTGTATTACTGAAAAGGTAGTGCAACCTACCTCCCATTCTTTTGCAGCTGTTACATCGCTGATTGAAAAGGAGACACCTTTTCTTCGCTCTTCAATGAAGCTGCTGTTCTCTGTGATCTTGGCCACTAATTGTTTAACCTTCTTGGTGTAGTTGGGAACTTTGCATTTTTTCAGGAATCCTTTCAGCTGAATAAATATTGGAAAAGTATATAAAACATTAAAAAAGTAAACAAAAAAGCAAAATTTATTGAACCCAATATGGATGAGTAAGAGATATAAATTCCATATCTTCAATAATGTGACTTGTGTTGTCCTGTAATGCAAAGGATACATCAGCACTAACCTGTAGTACTGCAGGGACTGCCAATTCTGGAAAGCCAATTGAAGCACTTTCTGCTGCCATGTATGAAATCATACCATCATATACATTGTCCACAACCCCATCTTTAAAAGCAGACTCTTGTACTTGTGACTTTGACAGCTTGAGCATACACAACCAATTGAATGGCCGTACTGAGGCCTTTTTATGTTGTTTGTTCAAGTTTGTATCGTTTAATACCTGGAAGAAAAAAAAAGTCTGACCAAAACTTTATCGGAAAATCTATAACTTCATAAATAAAACTAAGTCCCATACCTACCCACATGTAACTAAAACAATTCAGTGCAAAGCTAATGGGAAATGGCTGATATACTGTCGTTATAGGGAGAAAATGATGATGAGCCAGGAGGTGCATAGGTGCAGCCAAATCTGTCACCTTTACCCTGTGCTTGAACTGTTGGGGCAGGTAACAATCACCACTGGGAGTCAGAGTGAAGTGCAGGATTTGAACCCACAGTTAAGCAAATCCAAGACCAGCATGCATCTGATTACACCACCAGCACACATCTATAGGAATAGATTATATGCATCCCTCAGCATATGAGGACACCAACGTCAGCATCATGAGGTGTGAGTGGGCATGCAAGGATGCCAGCACTGACATCCTGATTATCTTTACTTTGAAGTTATAGCTGAGTGACCCCTGGATTCTGTGAACAGGCTTAATCACATTTTCCGCAGTTATCCATATTCAGGGTGAAAGATTGAAAGGAAAATATTACAGTTGTAACTTTATATCTTATAATGCACGTATTGTGATGCAACATCAAATCATCATATATCAGGCAGCCTAACACTTGCACAGGAATATTCTACTTGTATTAAAAAGGTTAATGATTGAAGGATGCAACTTGTCAGAGTAAGGGAGGGAGAGAAGGTAGGAGAGGCTCCAAGAGGACTATCTAGCAATATACTGAGGTGCTTGAGGTGCTCTTCCCCCTATAAAGAAGGTAGCCAGCCAAGGCACACACCCACTCCCACCCACTGTTTCCCTCTCACCTTTGTTCCTCTTGGATGATGGGTAATCCCTGTCCCACTGCCTACAAGATACAAAGCATGATGTATTACACTTACAGTCAAAAGGAAGGGCAACACAGGAATGAAAGTGCCAGTGCTTCGTGAGAGCTGCGTCAAGATATTGCACACGTGGAAAGTCAAAGGATGGTATTTTGCTGTGGGAAGCAGCTTCAAGGTGCCAATTGCAATCTGCAAAGAAACAAATAAATAAGCCTCTGTCATTACATTATAATCCCATCATAAATGATTGAATGGAAATGAAAACAGTTAATATTGTTTTTATCAGGACTCTCAGTTCCTAAGAACATCATTAATATAATTTTCTATTACCAAACTACAATACAAGATTTAAAAATATATATATATACAATGGGGGTGGAATGGGTGGAAGCGGGATTATGCCTGTTGAGTTTGGCTACCTTCCTTGTAAGGGGGAAAAAGACTTTGGTATGTATTTACAATTAGGTAAATATATATACCAAAGGCTTTTTCCCCCTTACAAAGGAGATAGCCAAAGTCAACAGGCATAATTCTACTCCCGCCCATTCCACCCCCATTCACCACCCCTCCCTCCCTCCCTATCATCTTGGCTCCTCCTGGATGACGGGTCATCCCTGCATTTCACATATCACCCTGGATCAGAAGCAATGCAGCAGGACACAGCACATCCACAGCAAGACTGCTTCATCTAATCGGCGACCTCCCTCTCCATCCCCTCATGCAATAACATTGAAGATGGGGAGCAATTCTTTTGGGCTGCATCAAAATATTATTCACACATAACCACTCTTTAGGCCCCCCTTATCTCCCAACCACTCCCTTGCATACACAGCCATTCTCCACTCACCCCTATATTCTGCCTTCTCCCTTCCTTCCTCAACTCCTCTTTAAGCAAGAGTACATACGAGTACAAAATCACATGAAGTTGAGGTGGAGCTGAATTATAGAGTAAAGGAGGCAAGATAGGTAGCCAAGCCAAAAACCAAATACCCATTCCACTCTTATCCACCACCCTTTCCTCCCTCTCATCTTAGCTCATGGATGATGGGCCATCCCTGTATCCCGCCCACTGCCCTGGGTCAAAAGCATTACTCTTAGTGCATTAATAAAATATATTAATAGCTACAACTATGCAAAATATTTCCAACATAACTTGTGACTGAATCTTAACCCTCTCCTTGATTTTCACATGTTGTACAGGCTCATTTTTTTGATAAACATTTTACAAAACAATACAAGTAATATTATACTTTTTTTTACTAATTCTAAGAAGAAATCATATCACATCATTTTATGTGTTTAAACTAAAACCCAATATTTACGTACCTAGTTCAATAATATCATTGAACATATCAGATAATGGCTCAAGAGCTATGGCAATATTCATATACTTTTCAAATTCAAAACATTAGATCTGACTGCACTTAATAAGAATAAACAACCCCAGGTGCCTCTGTGCAAAACAGGTTACAGCAATGTGTCTCACCTGTGTTAGGGGATATATCAAGGCTTGGAGGGCTTCACTGGGATGAGTTTTGCCTAAGAGTTCTGCCCAGAGATGAAGACAATGGATGAACTGCCAATTATACACCAGTTGAATCTTCTCCTGAAATTAAGATGGTTTACAAATAACTCAAGCACACAATACAGTTGCATGAATCACTTTAAATACCAAGAAGACTTTCGGGACAAAATAATGTACCATAAATACTTTGTTTATACTTGGGTCAGCAGGTTTTCATAAAACAAACAAATTAAAACATGCACAAAATCTGTCACCCAACAAATATATCAGCAAGATTGTGGGAGAAATGTATTGATTCCTGCAAAACATCAAGGTGACTTTTTACTATGTGGATGTAAGATTGGACGAGTCAAAGCACATACTTACCTTACACCCATCCAAAAACCCATTCATTATCCCTCCCATCTTAGCTACATGACGTGCAAGCAAATGGCGGCACTGTCAACCGGAAGAGGATGAAGAATTGGAAGGAGAAGACCCGGGTACCTCCTGAATGCAAATGTGTTGATCAACCCCCACTTCTGCGAGATGTGGTTCCAAGGGACCATTACCAGTTCCCTGGCCCAGGCCAAAAAAAATTGCTCTAGTCTTTCTATTACACAAACAGCATACTACTCAGACATCTACTACAAGCTTCACCCCACATCACAACACATACATACATATATATAGCCAAAACCAAAGGAGATAGCCAAAATACACTCTCAACCATTTCATCCCCACATACTCCGCTCCCATTCACCACCCCTCTCTCCCTCCCTCTTTTCTTAGTTCCTCCCTGCATCTCACCCACTGCCCTGGGTCAGAAGCAATGTAGCAACACACAGCACATCCACAGCAAGGCTGCTTTATTTTATTGGTGACCTCCACTTTTCTGTCCCCTCATGCAGAAAAAGAGAAGACAGGGAGAAACCCCTTTGGTACGTTCATACATACTCCCTCACCCCCTTCCCCCATCCACCTTCTTCCATGCATCATGGCATCATCCATACACAACCATTTTCCACTCACCCCTGTCTGTCTTCTCCTTTCCTTCCTGCAACAGACATTCCCCTCTTTCCCAATGCCCCTTTTACTCCATCCATCCATCTCATCCTTGGTCACCTCCTCATGTTGACTCCCTCCATGTCTGCCTTTCACACTTCTTTTACTAGTTTTTCTTCACATGTCTTCCAACCATCTCAATACTCTTTCAACATCTCCCAATTCCATTTCCACTCCTGCCCTCCCCCTCACCTCCACGTTTCTCACCCTATCCAGACTAGTAAGCCCTACCATACTTCTCAGGCATTTCATCTCAAACACATTTAAACTCTTCCTCTCTTATGTTCCAGGTTTCTGCCCCATGCAGTGCTACCAGCACAATCACCCCTTCATATAATTTCCTCTTAGCATCCATTCCCAAATGTCTATTTTTCATTACACTTTTTAATCCCTCAAGGCATTTACTCGCTTCTCTCAATCTACATTCTACCTACACCCCAACTCCTCCCTTTCCCACCACATTTACCTCCAAGTATCTAAAACTATTCACTTCCTCCAGTCTCACTCCCTTAATACTCAATTCCAGTTTGCTGCCACATTCTCCCATTGTACATCTCATCACCTTGCTTTTACCCACATTAATCTTCAACTCCCTTCTTTTGCACACCTTTCCAAACTGTCACTAACTTCCTTAATCCCTACACTGATCCTGCCACAAGCAGTGTTGTCAGCAAACAACTGGCTTATCTCCCACTTTTCTCCATTATATTTAACCATCTCCTATCCCCTACCCATTACCCTTGTGTTTACCTCTTGCACTATCCCATCCATGTATAAATTGAACAGCCAAGGCAACATAACACATCCCTGGTAAAGTCCCACCTAACCTCAAACCACTCACTCTCTCCATTTCTGATTCTAATACATGTTCTACTACTCTCGTTAACTCTTTACTGCTCTTAACAGCTTTCCTCCCATCCCATATATCCACAATACCTCACAGAGTGCCTTCCTGTCTACCATCATAAGCCTTTCCCAAATCCATAATCCACACACACACACACACACATATATATATATATATATATATATATATATATATATATATATATATATATATATATATATTATATATATATATATATATATATATATATATATATCACATATACACATATTATGATCACAAAATAAACAAGTTGAAACCAACCATTAAACAACACCCTTGTCCATCAAAACCCTCAAGACAATAATCAATCTGTTGCCCCTGGTCTCTCTTGAAAAGATCCATGACCATCAGGTAACCAGCAACCCCTCCAAATATTCGCATACATACATACATACACACATACTGTGACTGAAGCAATTGTGTGAATAAAGCCTAAAGATTGCATCACACAACCACTTTACAAGTTCTTAGGCCTTCTGAGATATGGAATAAAAAACAAGACATCATTCTGAATGACACTGAACTACACACACGCACTCTCTCTCTCTCTCTTTGCCAATAAAATATACTTTTGCACATAACATCTTCAAATATGGCTTCTGTAAAGCCATAGTTATGGAATTATGAGAAGGATTCATGTATACATTAAAGAAGAATGTACAGATTATGGCAACGATCTGTTCCCTGAGATGGGTGTACCTGGGATATACCAGCAGTATTGTTTGGAAAGGGATGAGGTAAAATCTTTGCATGGCAAGTTCAAAGGAGTGAAAGAAACATGCAATGGTAATCAAAGGGAAGATTTTCCTTCCCCCATGCCTAACCATTCAGCCACCACCCTTATAATGGGAAAAAAACCTTTTGGTGTACATGTACATACGACTAGCCACCTAATTCTGTGGGCAGTGGCTGACTGGATGAACTGCACTATGTGATTCATACTTACTTTCTTTTTCACCATAATGGCATTACGAAGATGGAATGCCATTTGCCTGATGTAGACAAAAGCTTGTCTGTAAGCCAAGGTGTGATCCATAGCATACAGCTCTACTAGGGAGAGCCGCATGAAGTCTATCATCCCCCATGTCGACGGAGAGGTGAAGCGGCAGTTACGGACATATGACAAATACAGCCTCTGTGGAAGACATAATATTTCAGTACTAATTATGGACACAATTTCACAATTCTCAAGTGCATATGTAATACATGAAGCACAAATCTGTTAAAAACCATTAATGAAATGTTTCTTCCATTCTAAAAGTTGATTCACTAAATTGTACTTCACCTTTAAAGTCCAATCCAAAAAATCTTGTGGTAGTGCCTTAACAAGCCTGAGGATTGCAATGAACGCCAACACACGAATCTTCTTGTCGCTTACACCCCAGAAAGTGATCAGACGCCTAAGGAGTACCCGACACACACTTGGGTGCCCTGCATAATAGCCTAACAGTGGAATGATGCCTCTACTAAGAACCGATTCTGCAATGGCTGGTTCTGCCACTCTCTCACACAACTGAGGGGGAAAAAACACATTTACATATAAGAACTTTTTTATACAAATTCCAACCCTATCATGGTTAAAGTAAACAATAACTTGACCCTCCTAAGTTCTTCATTATATATATATATATATATATATATATATATATATATATATATATATATATATATATATATATATATATATATATATATATATATATATATATATATATATATATATATATATATAAAATTCTACTTAACCTTCTACCTTTTATAATCAAAGATATATATCAAAGAGATTTTTTATTCTTAGAAGATTATCCCTGTTCCCTGCTACACTGCTATTGTCAAAGACAATGCAGCAAAACAGTACTTTCATGGCAGGGTCCAACGACCAACACAATTTTTTTTTATAAATATACTATTGCATTAACAACATCCCATCTTTCCATACAGTGCTAAGATGGAAGGGACAACAAATGGATTTTGGATGGATATTACTTTATGCTTTGACTTGGCTACTCCACTAATAAAATGACAGTTCTATGTATGAGTCCTCAATCCCAAATCCACTGGGCCCAAGAACCCTTAATCAACTTTAACTGCATTTCCTCCACTTTTGAAATATATGGAAAGCAAACAACCAGTGCAAGCTTCCTTCCTACTACTATCGGCTAGTGACACAGCTCCGTACTACTACAATACAGACATCAGGACTTGCCAATGCCTGTGGGGCTGTAGGTTTCCTATCTACTTTGCCTGTGGGGCTGTAGGTTTTCTATCTACCTTGCCTATGGGGCTGTAGGTTTCTTATCTACCTACCTATATACGAAAGGTTTCTTCACCCTAATAAAGAAGGTAGCCAGCCAAGACATACAACCACTCCCATCCATTTGTTTCCCTTTCATCACCTTAGCTCCTCTTGGATGAAGGGTCATCCCTGTCTCTCACATACTGCCCAGGTCATCACCAATGCAGCAACATAAGTTTCCAGTCAGCAAAAAGTGACCCAACAACTGATTGACTGAATACCATATCCCTTATCTATTCTTTTAAACATAAGTATTCACAAATAAATTACTTTGGTTACATATCAACAGTTCTTGAAAAATTAATATTCTTCAAGATTATTGATTTTATCATTATAAATTTATCAATTCTAATATTAACCTAAAGAACTGAAATGGAAAATTCACTAAATAACTTTTTGTGATTCAACCTCTTATCATCTAAAGAGTAATAACAGAAAATGGCAATATCAATTCCAACAATTCATCCCTAAAATTACATGAAATGCTCTACAAAACAATTAAATACACAAACCATCGCTAGATCCTTAAGGTATGGTTTGATGTAGTTCCTCATTTTGCACCACCGCTTGCTCTTGGCTGGATCATCATTTGGATTCTTCAGCTGCAAAATTTTCTGGAGTGCTGGGGCAACATGCCTCAGGCATAACCGCACCATGGAGTTAAATACTGTCCACAAAAACAATTCCTCAATAAGCCAATGACCTTAACCATTTTACTTTTTAAATTAGTTAATACAGAATCTTGATCACAACACAGACAGGTCCTAATATCTCAAGCAATAACATGGATTTTTTTCAATTTCCACATACAGATGTATACATACATATCACACATACACTAAAGCCCCCTTTCCCCCCTTAAAAGTGGGGTAGAACAGTCAAAGCATATCCTCATCAAATACAAACTGAATTTAAGGACTCCTCCCACATCATCACTAGGATGAAGGACATGCCTGACCTATTACACTGCATAGGTTAAAGGCAATGCAGTGAGGCAAAGCTCTTCCACAGCAGAGCTCAACAGCTAGAGCTGATTCACCCCCCACTGTTTCATCATATGGCAACCCCTATCACCATCCACCCAGCATAAGTCATAAAGCATACGAGAATTTTTTTTTCAGGCTGCACCATCCTCTCATGCATTCACTTCCATCTTTTGCATTCTCTTTCCTGTTCCACTGGACTTGATTAACCCCTTCCATACGGTGCCGCACACGTAGGCGTCATGGACTTAGATCTCGGTGGCAGCAGCCAATGCCAGCCGTACGACGTGTTGTAATAATACTCGCATCATAAAATATAGTCACCGCTTATATCGATCGTTCTCTCTTCACCCGTGAATTTTGATAACCATAGAAAATGCGATTACAAAAGAATTAGAAAGAATGTCATTATGGAGGGGCGACTACAATAAATATAATCAAGACGCCGATATGGCAGCCTCGCGAATACACTCGCTCCCCATGACGCCTACGTGTGCGGCACCGTATGGAAGGGGTTAAAATAAAATAATATGCCTCTGGGACTGATAACAGGTACTTGCATGTAGTGGTCCTACAAGAAGGGCACCAGTCATCTCCTGAAACCCATCTTCAAACCCCAATGACTTCCTCACTTCCATTTATATGAACAGCCTTCAGACTGGGTCCAAGATTTCTCTTAATCAATTTCAACTGTATCACCTCCATCTTTAAACTAATACATCATAAACTAATACATCATAAACTTCAATCCAAACATTCTTCCCACAGAGATCAGGGGTGGGGGTGGGGTGGATTCCAATCACCAAAGTTTTTGAGGTACATACATACATACATATACCAAGGCTTTTTCCCCCTTTCAAGGGAGGTAGCCAAAAAGGGAAAGGCATAAAAACACTCCCACCCATTTCATCCCTAAATACACTCCACACCCCTCCCACCCTCCCTCTCATCTGAGCACCTCCTGGATGACGGGTCATCCCTGCACCCTGCCCACAGCCCTGGGTCAGAAGCAGTGTCGCAAGACACAGCACATCCACAGCAAGGCCGCTTCATTTAATCGGCGACCCCCCCCTCTCCGTCCCCCCTTGCATATAAGGAGAGGACGGGGAGAAATCCCTTCGGGCTGCGTCAAAATTTACTCACACATATTAGGTAATACCTAATTAAAAATAATAAAATAAAACTATGTATCTCATTTTTTTTCTAACCAAAGTACTTTTTTCACCCAATCTGCCATTACGTGTAATGTAACATGGCTACGCCACAAGACAAAAATCCCCACCTCTTTCCCTCCCCTCACACATACCTCTCCTTCCTTCCCACTTACAAAATGCTAAAATTGCTCATTAAACACTTTCCCAGCACTGCTTCTGGTTCATCCCTGGTGTACCCCACTCATGGAACAGGTCTTTGTCTATACCTTCTACTCCAACTTTGTCACTCCAGTACATTTTCACTTATTCAATATCCAGCTTCAATCTATCCTCAGCCACAAGTGCAAGGTCATAAAATATATATATATATATATATATATATTGAGACATTCTGACAGGTTGATGTAAGCGGAATAGGAAACACAGGAGTCTTAGTCTTGAGTTTATTCCTGACTAGTTTCGCAGGTATGCTTTTTCAATAAAATAATAATAATAATAATAATAATAATAATAATAATAATAATAATAATAATAATAATAATAATAATAATAATAAAATAATAAAAATAATAATCATAATAATAATAATAAATAATAATAATAATAATAATAAAAAGCCTTACCTCCTCCTCCTCTTTTTACAAACATAGCAAATTGTTTAACTTACTTTGTGGACCTTCAATGGTATATCTGCTTGAGAGTCCAGCACCCGCTTCCTCCTCACTGCCCTTGATACTTTCAATAGCTGCCAAGAAGGCCTGCTCAACTTCCCGAAATGCATTCAAAGGCCTATAATAAAAATGATGAGAATCAAACGTGCATTTATGGTAATATGTAAATGAGTAACTTTCCTGAAAGTTAATTAAAGTGCAATTAACTCATGATAAGAACCAACATAACCATAGAAGATGATGGTGAGGAGAAGGAAGAGGAGGACCAGCAGAAGCAGGAGGAACAGCATAAGGAGGTGGAAGAAGAAAAGGTGAGGAATGAGGCAGAAGTGGAAGATGAAGAAGAAAAGTTAAAGACAAAGAACAGGAGAAAGATAATGAAGAGGAGGAGAAAGAATACGAGGGAGAGAAAAGGAACAAAAAATTAGACAATAAATAAATTTCCACACATTTTGCAGCAAGTACTTTTTTCTATTTAACCTAACATTTCTCAGGATACAATAGTGCAAACTCATTGTCTGTGCTTCACATGAGCAGTGGCCTCAGACATGAAGGAATGAGAAAAATATCACTTGCAGCTGCTACTCATTGTAATTAACACAAATGGCCTGGTCATAAGACTGATAGCCTAAATTATACAATAATGATGTCATGCAGATTGTAACTACACAATGTATGACTGAAAACTTCGTTAAGCGAGTTCTATTCCAAGTTGTAACTGTACAACACGAGTGTGGTTTATGAAAGCTTTGCAAAATGAGGACTTAATCAAGTAAGTTTTTTATCAAAAACAAAAAGTCCTATACTGAAGTTCATACATAATAAAAAATCAATACAAAAATATGAGCACAAATGAATTCCCATAATCTTTTATATTCCCTTAAGCTCGTTGACCCAAAGAAGCCCCTTATAGAATTGGCTAACACCACACAATATCATTCACCTCTATGACTGAGCTAAAGGGGGGCTTAAGAACTCTTTACCCAATTTTTTTTCTGCCCCTAACCTGCATAAAATCATCCTGCAGTAGCCATAACAAAAAACAGAAATACCTACTGTGGTCCTGCAAGTTCTTCTTCCCAATCTTTAATCATTGAAGCTGTGACCATGTTGTCTCCTCTTTTCTGCATACCTTCTTCCTCTATATCACTAACATCACTATCTTCCTAGGGTATTCAGAAACAGGTAAGCATAGCCACTCAATTAATTTTCTAGAACAAATTATAGAATTATAATCCATATTACCTATACAGTAGAACAATGGTCTAACACAATCCATTTTCATTTATTAATTTCAAGTGCTGGTGGCATAATCATAAGTATGCAGGTCTTGCATCCTCTTACTCATAGGTTAGAGTCCTGTACTTCTCTACATTTCCTAGAAGTGAGTGTTACCTGGCCCAACAGTCCAAATGCATAGAGCAAAGTTGTTAAATTTAGTCACACTTAAATACCTTTTGGTGTAATCTCCTCACTCTGAGGTTTATTAGATTTCCTCAATGGATTAAAATCACCTGGTATCATTCCCACAACCCCAATCTATAACTGACAGGTTGAGCCTGATGGAGATGAAAAAGTTGCCCAATGCTCCATGAAGAAAATAGTAGAATTGTTTAGTTATTGTAGCTATGTGCCAACCATAATATCAAATCAACATTCTACTATATAATAATGTTTATATTTTCTTTAACAAGTATATCCAGTATTTAAGACTGATAATTAAACTTATCATGCAGTCAATATATCTATGTCTGTATACCAAGGGCTTTTTCCCCCTTACCTGGGAGGTAGCCAAATCAAAAAGCAAGTACCCACAACCACCCATCTCATTCCACTTCCATCCACCACCTTTTCCCACCTCTCATCTTAGCTCATGGATTACTGGTTATCCCTGTATCCTGCCCAATGCCCTGGGTCAGAAGCAATGTAGCATGACACAACACATGCAGAAAAAGAGAAGCGGGGGAAAAATCCCTTCAGACTGCATCAAAATATCATTCACACATTACCACTCCCTAAATTCCCCACCCACCCCCTCCCATGCATCACAGCACCATCCATACACAACCTTTCTCCACTCACTCCTATCTCCTGTCTTCTCCCTTCCTTACTCAGCAGACATTACCCTCTTGCTCAACACCCTCTTCACCCCATCCATCCACCTCATCCTTGGCCGTCCCCTCAAATTCACTCCCTCCACCTCTTTTACTATTGCTTCTTCACTCATTCTTTCTATGTGTCCAAACCATCCCAGTGCTCTTTCATCAACCCTATATGTGAGCAATGTATATTGTGATTCAAGACATGTGTTCATATCTGTCCTTAGTTTACCTCAAGCTCTTCTGGAGGTTGAAAAATCTTTCCCCCTCTTTCATCATCATCATCATCCTCATCATCAGAGCTCTGGAGACCCATGACATCTTCTGACTGCATTATTGTGTTGTAAAAATCTGGATCATTTTTCTTCAACTTTTCAAGGTACTCTTTTCTGCTGAGCTTTGTTGGGGCATCAAGTTCTTCAGATTCATCCTCTGAAATTGAAGGAACTCAGATGATTATCCCACATGAGAAATAAGTAACTAAATAAGTGAAACACAAAATAAAACTGAAAATAATTATATGATAACAACTGTTGGATTGAGTTTCACTGACTGATAACCCATAGTTTAACAAAGGCTATCAATAGTCCTCAGGTCCTTCCACAGACCTCTTGAAAGGATGTAGTCACCAGTTGTTCACTCTTCCTACATGAAAAGGTGGAGGAAACAAGAGTTGAAGCTGACTGAGAGACCTTGGGTACAGCCTAGAGACCAAGTGTCATAGACTAAGGCACCTCCAGATGCAGGAGAGAGATTTGACAGCTTTTGAAGATTGGCACTAGGTACTACTCACCTTATAGAACCACCACTAGCAGGTACTTATCTGGCCCTGAATGAAGGAAAAGACACTACATCCATTTTTATAAATAAAAATCTGCAACCTGTCATTAACTCACCTTCACTTTCTTCATCTTCTTTGGCACCCTTCTTCATGATATTGTCATCCTTTGCAGGAGTGGGTTCCAGCATGTCATCATCACTTCCACTATCATCCTACAATAATAAAATAAGTCTTTAAATCATGCAGAAATCATAGAAATCATGCAGAAATTATAGAGTAAGTCCTGCATCATCCAATCAATTAATGAATTAGTCTACAGTTGAGCAAGGCCTTTCTCATACTACTCCATTCTCCATACATCATACTATATAACTGGTTTCACCTCTAACTGGAGGTGATGGAGGTGGTGGAGGTGGAGGAGGAGGAGGAGGAGGAGGAGGAGGAGGAGGAGGAGGAGGAGGAGGAGGAGGAGGAGGAGGAGGAGGAGGAGGAGGAGGAGGAGGAGGTGGTGGTGGGAGGAGGAGGAGGAGGAGGAGGAGGAGGAGGAGGAGGAGGAGGAGGAAGAGGAGGTGGTAGGAGGAAAAAAAATAGTTAAGAGAGAGAAATATGGCTCAACTTCACTACACTATCATCATAACAGGAAACAGTTATCATTACACATTTCAGACAATTTTCTATTAAATAATTTTCATTAGATGAGAATAATAACAAATCTTATATGTGACTATCTATTCAACTGCATCCCAAGGTGTATGTACAAGATATATAGATCGACAGCCATTTCCTTCCTGAAAGAGAGCTCAGAACTCATATATGACCAATCTATGGGTAATACTATGTCTATGACCTTACATTCACACACACCCCCAACTCCCCGCCCACGAGAGTTGGAGTAATGACTCGCAGCGCAGCAATACCAAAATTATTTTCAGCCCTGGGCAGAATTCGAACCTGGACCTCCGTAGTGGCAACTGGGAACTCTATCAACCATGCCATCAAGTCGTGGTGTGGTGTCACCTGTATGATCGTGCTCAAGCTCAAATCAAGGTGCTATCCTGGGTGACTACCCTCATCATCCATGTAATGTCAATCTCTGCCACCGACTCTAACACCTTGCCAAAGGTGGTGCTGGCTGCCTACCTCATTCGAGAAGAACTCTGACTTATCCCATCTTCATTATATATATGTATATGTATATGTATGTATATATATATATATACATATTTATATATATATATATATATATATATATATATATATATATATATATATATATATATATATTTCTAAACAGAAATGTAGTAGCACATTTGATTTGTAAATTACACACAGGAACCCACAGTCGGAGAAAGAATAAATTTCGAATAAAGAAAAATCCTATAATATTTCAGCTATCAACTGTAGCCCTCTTCAGGAAAGTACTTTCCTGAAGAGGGCTACAGTTGATAGCCGAAATATAAGATTTTTCTTTATTCGAAGTTTATTCTTTCTCTGACTGTGGGTTCCTGTGTGTAATATATATATATATATATATATATAGTAATATACCGATGTTGCCTAGAAGTAATTTGGATTTACTCATATGGATTCCACGAATAAACATTCTGGCAAACACTAATGAATCATGACTTGAAAATCTACAACAGTCTGTATCACAAAATACCATAAAAAAGGGGAAATCCAGAGACTAGAAGCAGTTCAAAGAAGCTTCACCCGTCAGATACAGGGGATGAGGGAACTGAATTACTGGGACCGCCTCAAAGAACTCAATCTATTCTCCCAACAAAGAAGGAGAGACCGGTACAGAGCAATCTACCTGTGGAAGATCCTAGAAAAACATACACCAGACCCCACAAACTCTTCTACACTGCACTCACTACACAACAAACGAACAGGGCGAAAGTGCAAAAGAAGAACCCTTCCAACCAAAGCCCCAGAGCGAATCAAGACTTTACTTGCTGCCAGCCTGGGGCACGAAGGGCCGAGGATCTTCAATGCACTCCCCAAACAAATAAGAGACATAACAGGCTGCACGGTGGACACATTCAAGGCTGGACTGGACAGATACTTATCGTCCTTACCTGATGAACCACCGGTACCAGGCTATACAGTGAACTGTCGGGCAGCCTCAAATTCCATCCCGGATCAAGTAGACCTACTAGCTAGGGACGCCAGAACCGGATTCAGCGGCGGATCACCGTGACTGTGAGGGATCAACCTCAGAACAACACCAAGTAAACCAAGTAAGTAAGTAAGTAAACATCGAAATAACAGTACCTCATCATCCTGGACATACGAGAACATGTCATCTACACTTAATTCCTTTAGGTCTTTGTTCTTATTTTTCGCCCCAGGCACTTTCTGCTTCTTCTTATTCTTACCCAGTTTTCTTTTCATTGGGTTAGAATTTTGTGTCTTTTTCGCAGTTTTCATCGTAATAAACTTTCGGCACTCCTCTACACGTGTATTGTCGCTCCACACCACTGAACGTAAACATTGAGTTGCCACTTCCCAAATTATTGACTCCGAGTCCCATCTTAAAATAGGACTCACGAGTTATGAAAAGGACACACGGCAGACTAAGTCGCAAATCTTTTTGGATCGCATATTGCGCAAAGAAAATGTTAGCAATGTTGAGGGCAAATGTTGGAAGTGTTTCACTAAATCTAGTGATGTGCATTTATAACGTAGGGTGGAAAAAATGCGAGCCAAAGATGAATGCAAATCACAATGAAATTGTTTATCAAAAGAGGCGCATTATCAAAATAAAATAAAGACTTTGTAAATTCTGGTTTTATCAAGAACTGAAGTACAATTATAAAGCAAAGATAATCCACAACACGTTGCTACAAGTTGAGTTGATAATGTAGATCTGGAGTCACAGGCATAAGCCTCTTCCTGCAGGAAATCATCCATGCAAGATTCATGTAAGTTAATAGCGAGTATGTGAGGGAAGATGTCGGTCAACCATCACTGGATCTAGACTCTATTTTCCAAGGACCTAAACTGCAATAAGATATCGCAATAACAAGGGAAGGTGTTAAGAAAAAACTTAAGGGACCGGATGGTAACAAAGTTCAAGGACCAAATGGAGTTACGTCACCTTTGGTACTCAAGGAATGTGCAGAAATTCTTTGCGACCCATTTTTGGACATATCTAAAACCTCATTGGAGACCGGTGTGGTCCCAGATGACTGGAGGGGAGCAAATATATCTCCTATTTACAAAAAAAAAAACCAGTAAAACAGAACCCCTTAATTATAGACCTGTCTCACTTACTAGCGTTTTGTCAAAGCTAATAGAAGGCATAATAAGAGAGCCTAGTAGACCATCTTCATAATAATAACCTCATCGTTGAGGAGCAGCACAGTTTCAGGAGTTAGGAAGAGCTGCCTGACCAACATACTTTGTTATTTTGATGACTTCGTGAATGCAGTGGATGAGGAAATATGCATTAACATAAACTATTTAGACTGCGAAAAAGCTTTTGATAGAGTTCCTCATAGAAGACTTCTCACCGAGCTAAAAGCAATGGAAAAAGTACAACGGCGAGCCACAAAACTGATTCCAAATATCAAAAATAAATCATACGAAAATCGACTTAAGCACATGAATCTGTTTTCCCTAAAAAAGCGTAGCCTCAGAGGTGACTTGATACAGGTCTTTAAGATTTTAAATTTTTTTTTTTTTTTTTTTGCATCCGACCTAGATATGGATAATGGACATAGATGGCAGGATCTTGGCGTGGATCAAGAACTTCCTCAGTGAGAGGTACCATCGTGTGAAAACCAGAAATGCAAGATCAGAGTGGCTACCAGTTGTAAGTGGAGTTCCTCAGGGATCGGTACTGGGCCCAGTACTGTTCCTCGTGCACATAAATGATCTCGTGAAAAACCTGGAATCATTTGCCAGTTTGTTTGCGAATGATGCAAAAATATAAAGGAACATCAAGACGGAAGCTGATATAGATGTTCTTCATAGAGATATGAAGAGATTGGAGGAGTGGAGTGAGAAATGGTTACTAGCATTTAATGTGGATAAACACAAAACAATGCATATAGGACATCAGAATCGACAGGCAGGCTACTTGTTCAACCAGAGTCCGCTGCAGAAAACCACACAGGAAAAAGATTTGGGCATCATCGTAACAGCAAACCTGAACTCCTCAGCATATGTCTCCAAGATATCTGCCAAACCCAACAGTCGACTCTGTATCATTAATAGAAACTTTACTTTGTTCATGGGGCTCAAGCCTGTCTCCCTATTTGTTACAGGACATTAGGTCATTGGAGAAAGTCTAGAGAAGAGCAACCAGATTATTTGCGGAACTATCTCATCTATCATATGAGGAGAGGTGTGCACAACTTGGCCTGCAGACACTAGAAAACAGAAGAAAGCGAGGAGACATGACTGAAACATACAAACTGATCCACGGTTACGAGGATGTCCCTTATACATTTTTTTTTTCAAATGAACAAGAACAAATCAAGAGGCCATTAGCTGAAACTAACAAAACCGAGTCATTGGAGGACAATACTAAAAGAAAATTGGTTCGCCATAAGGATTATAGACCCCTGGAACACACTTCAAGAGTTTGGTAACTGCCCCAACAACAGTCACTTTTAAAGCACGTTATGACTAAATTAGATACTGGCTGACTTGTCTTAAGAAGTGGGGGGCATTGCAAGAAGTCATCTTCTTAATTCCCCACTATCTAATCATAGGTAAGTATATGTTTTTATGTAAAAGGACAATTGCTCTTAAAAAGTCTTTGTTAAAAAGGATATAATTGTCCTGAAAAATCGTGTCCACAGGTGGTGTAAACAAATCTCTAACATTGGGAAATTGAAAAGCGCTAAATTTAATCCCATTTTTGTCATATCTAATGCATTGGTCTGAGTAAATGATATGTCTTGTTATATACTTTATACAAAGCTTATGACACGTCAATTTAAATATTTTCTTTTCTTTTCGTGGATGTTACAGCTTCATCTAAAATAATTCCGATTTCCGCTTAGTTATAAATGTTTACATTCTATGCTTACGAGATACGATAGTAAGAGCCCGTAGACTGATGGCAAAGCGTACGACTGGAGTAATAGCACATATGATTTCCACATATTATATATACAAGAGACGTTTAAAGAAAATTGGATACGTGCTGATTATAGCATCCCTTGTTAGTTTCATTCTATATGGTTACTATGGTAAGTAACACAACTTATATTGTGTAGATCACGTAAACTCAAAACTGTTTTATTCTCCTCAGTTGGTATTTACTGTTAACTTACTGTTTTTATTACTTTGATAATAGTATCTTAGATAATTTCCTTTGGAATCCTGTTATTGGCTTATAATGCACCAGTTATGAAGATCGCCTACTGCCTCCATACAACAAGAGTTATCAGATGGAAAGTTTTTTTCAGAGCCATATAAGATAATAAGCCAAGGATAATCATATTATTAATTATATTAGCATCCATATAAAAAAAAAACTAACCATCTGTCGAAATAGTCAATTCAGAGACACTTTTGATCTGTTGTAAGTCAGAGATGTTTGATTAGTTGTAAAATGTTCACTAATGATGCATAGTTTGGGTTAGGTTAAGTAGATGACCTTTGGCTTTGCTATGATGGTGATTGATGTCCTCTATAGATTCTATTTTTGTTTATGCCATTTGACTTTATTCATCTCAGTTGGGCAGAAACCAGACCAAATTAGTTCTTGATCAATATTCCATTTGCTCATGATTCTGCTCCCTCAGTTGAATGAAATTGTATAGCATTAGTCAAAATATAGAAATCATTATAGCAAAGGGGTTTAAGTCTAAAGATTAATCTAGTTAAGAAGGGTCAGGTTGTGTAACCCATGCCTAAGAAGATAAGTTGAGTTAGATCTGTCAATTCTAAGGTAGTTTAGAAAATAGAAATAGTGGTACAATGTTTCTTGTTGCTAGTGTATCAAACAAGTTGTCTTTTTATTGCCTCTGCATTCATCTCAGATTAAAAGATAAATTGGGATGCTATTGGATACCTTACTTAGCAGACCAAGAGTCAAGAGCAACAACCATCTGCAATGATCAGTCAATCTAATACACTAAAAATCTCTTGCATGAGACCCACAACCTTAGGAAAATTATCCATGGCCATTGATGCAGCCCATAAGTTACTTAATGAAGATATTTTGTGTCTTTCTGTGTAGGAGTGAATGCAAAGTATAGTTTAAGGTGCTCTGTATTTTTTCTATGGTAGTTGCATTTGGGGCAATTGGTCACTTAGATATACTTGGGTGCATTCACTGGAGGTCCTTACTGTAGCCAACAAATATGGAATGTCTGCAACCACAATATTATCATCACAATAAATTTTCATTCCCTGCACATCCAAGGATGTTTTGTAACCTTCACAAAAATCTATTTAATTGAAGCTTTATCTATATTGTTTAGTAACTTGTTATCCATCATAATTCTCATGGAATGCAGATAAATATTCTCACTGCCCTGTACCTGAAACTTTTTATAGTGTTACTGTTCTTCCTCTTGGTAGGGGACCAGTGATGGGTAACTGCATTTGGTGGTTCTGTAAGACATTAAAGTTGCCTATTTTCAAAACTAACAAACCCCCTCAGCTCCATTAGGTGCAGCCCTGAGAGGCTGCCATTTGGTCCCTGGACTGGGCCCAAGTTCTTTCTCTATTAACTTCAGCTGTATTTTTCACACCTTCTCAAACATGGGGAACTGAAAACATAGACAGCAGTCCATTGTCTCTTTCCAGAGAGATCTGTGGGAGGTTCCAAAGACTGCTGCCAGCCAGTTCTCAAAAGAACAGTAGTCTGATATTAGATAATACTTATATTACAGGGCTATATAATCAGAAGGGATCAGAAGCTTCATATTATGACCTACCAAGTGAAGGTCTTCGTGAACTACTAAGATTAAGACGTGAAGTAAATTTTTATGTTGTTGTTTACTGTAGAAATTAAATGTAACATTATCTGGTGATATTATAAAAAGAAAATATTGTGATTTTTATGGAAATCTGTATATTGTATATGCCTAAAAGTATATATTATAATGTCTTGATACTTTGCAGGTTATTCAGCTGAAGGCTGTCCTTAATAAATACAATGTCCCATTACAAGAGTACAAAGGAACTGTTTGGCCTACTATTTATGTTATCACCCCAACTTATTCAAGACCCCATCAAAAAGCAGAACTTTCAAGGTGAGGTAACATCTAATAGTCAAAGATAGATTTTCATGCATGGACTTTTCCGAAAAGTATGTATGTATTCATTCCTAACCTAGCAGATGACCATGGATTTGAAAAGGGACATTTCACCTGCACATTGATCACATTTTATCCAATAAATACTGGAAGGCTTCAATAAGAATATGCTATATGTTCAGAACTATAATGATGGCAGTAGATTATTTTAAAATATCTCTTTAATTTGCAGATTAAAGCATGTTTTCATCCAAGTCCCTTCTTTGCATTGGATTGTTGTAGAAGATGCAAGGGAAAAGAGTGAATTGGTACAACAGTTCCTCGCTAAATCCAGTCTTGAATATACTCACTTAAATATACCTACACCTCCAGAATGGAAGCTACGTCAAAATGTAAGCTATAGAATGTATTTGAAATTAATCATTTTATTAGTCATTAGGTGTGTATTAATCTGCTCAAATTGCTGGCCAAGGAGTTGATGGCATGTTATGAAGCCATGTGTTTTGAGTGCGTGCCACATTGTGTTTCTATGTTTGGTCTTGATGGTGGGAGAGAGGGGCTAGAATAGAAGGTTTGGTGGTTGGGTAAGGTTAAGGAATCAGATTTGGATGTTGGTGGGTTGCTATGATTATAGTTTATGGTGGTTGTAAGTTCCCACTAATATCCATCAAATTGTTCAATAGATACCGATAATTAATTTTTTCCCTGTGTAAGAACATATAAGTTCTTTTCCATAGTATATCACTTGGTCTTTTTTAAAGTATAATCATCTTTTTACCATGTCTCCTTTATTTTCATTTTTGTTCTCTAGCATATAGACAATAACATGAAATTGTATATTTTTCCATGCCCTTACAGTTGTCATTAGTATATTTAGGTGTTAGTTTTCCAACCACCTGGAAAGGAATAAAATTAATTTCTTTAGTTTTCAAATTGGTCTTTGCCTATAATATCCTGAAGATTAATTTATAACATTTGGATTTTTCTAGGATCCTTCATGGAAAAAGCCCCGAGGTGTTCTTCAGAGAAATCAGGGAATACAGTGGCTACGAGATCACCAGCCCTCTTCAGCCTTGGGTGGAGTAGTTTACTTTGCTGATGATGATAATACATACACTCCAGAACTTTTCCATGAGGTAAAGAATTTTAGGGTAGCCCTTAATAATATGTCAAAGAAATTTTAGGTATTACATTTAAGAATGAGTAAAAAATTACCAGCAGAAAAAGTGTGAAATGTGGAAGTGGATGGAAGACCAAGAATGAAGTAGAGGAATGGGTTGAAAGGGGCGTTAGATACAAGAGGAAATGTCTGTCAAGCAAAGAAAAGAGAATACAAAAGATAATATTGCATGGAGAGAGATTGTGAGTAAATGAAGGAGTGATGAGTTCTGGCATTTACTTCCATTCAACCATACACTTACAGGTTATCACTTACCAGCAGAACCACTTCTTCTCTCCCTTGCCTTCTTGCTAGTACTGACACCCTATCATACTTCCAAACTTGTACTCAAATTTACCTTTCAGTTTAGTGTCACTCATTGCTAAGGCATCCATCTTTCTTCTCACAAACATAGGAACAATATCTTCTTATTTTGCTTTCACTTGTTCCACATGTACACATATTCAAAAACCTAATTAATAGGGTTCTGGTCAGAATTTCTCTCATAGACCCTTAAATTTTTGCAGAAGAAACTTATAACTTAGTCAATACTGGTAGGTAAATACACACTCAATAATTATGAAATTCTTCATTATATAGATGCGGTCGACCAAGATTGCATCGGTGTGGCCAGTTGGATTGGTAGGTGGTGTAATGGTGGAGCGGCCACAAGTGGTCAATGGTAAGGTGGTGGGTTGGCTGGTAGGATGGAGAGCAGACCGCCCATTTGCCGTGGACATGGCTTCATTTGCCATCAACCTACGCCTACTTCAAGCTCATCCAACTGCTCAGTTTTCGTTGGATTCACAGCGAGGTTTCTTAGAATCGGATTTTCTGCAGGAACTTATTACAATGGATCAGTTGGAGCCCAAAGCTGACATGTGCACGAAGGTAATACTATTGGTATATTTTTTCTCAGTGGGTTTTCTCATTTCATAGTGCATATCTAAATCAGAGATACCTAAACTTATTATTTGACAATTTCTTTCAGGTGTTAGTTTGGCACACAAGAACAGAGAAGCCAAATCTTAAAGAAGAAGTCAAAATGTTGAAGAAAGGCAGAGGCACAAATGAAGGAATAGAAGTGTAGTTGAAAAACAGAAAAGGTGTGGAAGGTGAAGTTGGAAAGACCAAAATTTCTAAGTTGAATAATAGATTTATCCTCATTTTATTTTGTTGAAACATGAGTAATCTCCTAGGTTGCATTGTAAGGAATAACATTTTGCTTTGTGAAATCACTATTGTTATCATAGGAAAAGCAAGGAAAGAAACTGAACATACTGAGAACCATAGCAAGCACAGGATTCAGACAACAGAAAGAAAAACTCATCACAACATACAAACAGTTCATAGGAATAACATTTGCTATGCTTCCAGAGTATGGCTTCCTAAAGTAAAGAATGTAAAGAAAACCTGCAGACAGTACAAAACATAACCTTACGAATATTAACAGGCTGCAACAAAACAATTCTAATAGGCTATCTATACTTAGAAACAAGAATCTTCAAATAAGAATCATGCACAAGATCCCATAGAATCATACACACACCACACTGCACCACACAACCTTAATTCACAGAACAAAAGACACACTTGATGCTGAAAGATACAAAGATGGGTCACTACGAGCATAGCTCCCTTCCTGTAAAATACAACTAGGTAAAACTAGGTAAATACATCTGCATTATATAACTCACATGAGTAATATGATGGCTGTACATAATAATTGTGTGTGTGTGTGTGTACTTACATAATTGTATTATATGGGAAGGGGAGCTATGCTCATTGTGACCTGTCTTTGTGTCTCACAACATCTAGTTTGTTCTTAGATTCTTGTATGGTGTTTGTACACACTATTGTTTCATCCATTTTGTTCCAGATTTCCACCACTCTGTGTGGAAAACTGTTTTTTTTTTTCCAGATCTCTTCTTTAACTATCTTTTTTGAGTCTTTAACTATCCTTTTTGAGTTTCTTTTCATGTCCTCTTGTTTTTCTTTTATCCCACTTTAATAAGTTTTCTCTGTCAAGAACTTCCATGCCTTTCATGATTCTGTAAATGGCCAATAGATCTCCTCTTTCTCTTCTTTGTTCCAGAGTTGGTAGTTCCAGTTTAGCCAATCTTTGTTCATATGTCAATTTTGAAAGTGTTGGGGCCATCTTTGTCGTTACTCTTTGGATTCATGTGTGATTCACTATGGTCTTGGATCACATCTTGGACTCATGATCGACAGTTATTTCCCTCCCAGAAGAGAGCTCAGAGCTCATAGGGCTGAAATAATTTCAGTATCGCTGTGCTGCGAGTGTGTGTAGGTGTGTGTATTTTTACCTAGTTGTATTTTATGGGAAGGGGAGCTATGCTTGTGGTATCCTGTCTTTGTACCTCACAGTGTTTAGTTTGCCCTTAAATTTGTGTATGGGTTTTGCTTATATGATTATAAAGCCAAGCTTGACAGAGACAGGACCCTATGAGTGTAACTCCTCCTGTATATTGCATTTAGGTAAATACAGTGTAACTCTTCCTGTATATTGCATTTAGGTAAATACACAGTGAAACAGTTAATGCCAGAACTATACATGAATTCAAAAGCAAACTGGATGTGGAGAGATACAAAAACGGGTCAAAACGAGCATAGCTCTAGTCCCATAAAATACAACTAGGTAAATACAGATTATTAAAGAATCACTATGCTCTAGACAAACAAATTAATTTCTCAATCAGGTATACAAGAAGAGAAAAACTCTCAAGACACGTCAAAGTAACACTAAGCTGCTAACATTAATATCATCGCTCAGGCACTAAAAACATATCAGTTCAGAACCAGTATGGAAACAGACACTGTATACCCAAGATGCACTCAACATGCATCTCTGCTCAACCTTCACTGATTTCAAACATCACAACAAAGTTTCTTTCCTGAGTTACCTGTGAGCTATCCCAGTGGCCATGGCTGGATTCCATGAGGCTGCTGATTATTATTACTAATGTTATTACTATTATTATTATTGTTATTATTATTATCATCATAATTATTATTATTATTATTAATATTATTATTCTATTTGTCTATATACCAAGGGCTTTTTCCCCCTTATAAGGGAGGTAGCTAAGTCAAAAGGCATGTACCCACTCCCATCCACTACCCTTTCCTCCCTCTCATCTTAGCTCCTCATGGATAATGGGACATCCCTGTATCCTGCCCACTGTCCTGGGATAGAAGCAATGTAGCAAGACACAGTACATCCACAGCAAGGCCACTTCACTGAATCAGTAACCCCCCTTCTCCATCCCCTCACACAGAAAAATAGGGAAAAATAATTATAGTGGATAGGCTAGTGAGGTTGTTTTATGTGTACTAAAAGATTGGAAGAATGCATGTGTAGTTCTACTATACAAAGGAAAAGGGGACAAATATGAATGCAGTAGCTTTAGAGGGATCAATTTGATAAGTGTAGTTGGAAAGGCATATGGGAAGGTATTAACTAAGAAGATTAGGAGAGGAACTGAGAGAATGAGTAGGGAAAAACAGTGTGAGTTTAGGAAAGGAAGAGATGAAAATTTTATATTAAGGCAGATATTCAAGAAGTGTTTAGCCAAAGGTAAGGATATCTTTTGGGCCTTTATGGGTTTTGAGAAGCCATACGGCAGGAAGGCATCGTGGAATGTGCTCCAGGTGTATGGGATAGAAGGAAGGCCATTGAAGGGAGTCTAATTTTTTTGTGGAAGTAGTAGAGATTGGTTGGGTAGAGAATCAAGAGGGTGAATGGTTTGAGGTGAAAGTGGAGTTGTACAAGGGTTGTGTAAGTTCGTTATGGTTGTTCAACATGCACATGGATGGGGTGGTGATGATAAGGTTTAATGTCACAAACTCCTCCCATCAGAAGGCTAGGACGGTGCCCCTTATAGAGGACTTTGTAGCGTGGAATTTAATGAGCTATGCCCTTGGTTCAACTTTGCCGTTGGCAGGATTCGAACCGCCATCCCCTCGACCTTCACTGCAAGTAATGACACCCTAACCCACTCAGCCAGGTGGTAATTGCAAGGGTGGTGGGAATAGTTGTAAATGGATAGAGGAATGATGTGGCCCAGAAAGGATATCCTTCCTGTCTGCTCCTTAATTTTTTAATTGGATGAAGAGGAGGGTTGCCAAATAATGATATGGTAGGGGTAAACTGATTCCAGCTGTCAGACCCTGTTGTTGAGGCTTTGTGTATTGTGTTTTTTTTTTTTTCCCTGGCAATGTGATGGGGGCAGGGATGATTCTTCATCCATGAAGTGCTGAAGTGGAAGGGCCAATAAATGTGTTTTGGATTGATGTATACTCTAAACTTGGTCACCCTCTTTAAAGGTGGAAAAGGCTCAATGGTATATACATATTATTATTATTATTATTATTATTCTAGTCATTATTACAGTTATTATGATTACTCTTGTTCATATTATTTCTTCTTTTTACTTCTTATTAGATAGATTTGGAGAAAATACAAATTAGAAATTTTAAGATTGAGGAATTGAGTGCTTTCTGCAATATTTGAATAGGTTTTGAAAGAGTAACGTGCTTTATATATTTTTCTATGAAATGTTAATCAAATGTCACAAGAGTGTTAAGTATGTCATAACTTTATGTAAAAAAAAAAGTAGTAAGTTTGTTAGAGGAATGTTGTAAGTATACAGAAAAAAAATTATCTTGCTGTTGATAATCACTTGATAAACATTACAATGGTTTTCAAATCATTACAATTTTATGCTACTCATAGATTTAATCACATATTATAATCTTAGATCAATTGACAATACATCAATATTAGTGTTAAATTTCACATGCTGTTATGGTAGTTAGTATTCATTGTGGAATAATACCTAATCATAGCATATCTTGAAATTAGTCTTCTTTTAAAGAAAGTACAATGCATAATGCACTGTCATGTTCATGTATTTAGATCACATGAAACATATTTCAAGGACAGGATAATAGATGTGAGAACAAAGGTAATAATGTGTTCACGCTACTGTATGTGAAAGATGAAATTGTCATACATATGAAAGCAAGCAATAGTATCACTTTTGTTTGTAGAATACAACCAGTTCATTCATATTTGCTAGTTTAGGCGATGGTGTGTCAAATGCTGTAATGATAAGTGTTCACCTCTGCAAAGTTGTATTACATAATTTTATAACCCAACCACAACAAAAAGCTTTATCTATGTAGGACCTTGTTGTCATGATCTAGAGTCTGGTCTTGTTGTAGCGTCTTGACTCACAGGCAGTGATCTTTCCATGGTATAGTGTTTATACTTCATGTATTCCAGTATCCCTTCCAGTAGCAAAATAAATGTGTTCAAATATTCTTTCAGATGTCACAATATTTCTCAAAGATGTTCTAAATTTGTATACTATAGAGGTCACATTTAATTAGTTTTATAAGGTGCCTCATTAATGTGTAAATGTATGTTCCTATATCCTTTTCTATAGTAAAGTAAATGTGTTATTTTTTCAAAGTTGAATTATACTGTATTTCTCAAAGATGTTCTAAATTTATACTCTCCAAAGGTCACATTTGATTAGTTTTATAAGGTGCCTCAGTCATTTGTGATGTTTTGCTCAAAAGCACACATGTAACCTTCTTAGTGCTTCCAGAAATGGTGGGAGTTCATTTATGTACACATCATTTTTGAATAACAAGTATAAGGTAGTTTTACTTATATTGTAGATTATAAGAGAAAATATGTTTGTTTGCTAATATGGGACTAATGAGTTTTCCCCCTAATAAGAATGATGACGATAGATCTTCAGGGCCATACCCTCTAAGGGTGCAGGGAGGGCAACTAACCCCCCCCCCCCTGGAATTCTTTTGTTTTTATCAACTTCCACATTTTCTGGTAACAAACCCCACCAAATTGCCACCCCCCCCCCTCATTGAGAGTATGGCTTTGATCTGTATTAATATTTTGTTAAAGAGACTTAAAAATTATAATACGTATGGAGCAAAGACTTGGAATTAGGAGGTGGAAAGGAATAAACTGATTACTTTTGAGATGATGTGTATAAGAAATGCAATAAGTGGTACAACTATGAAAAAAGAAATGTGGAAACAAGACAAAGAATAGGGGTGGGAAGAAACCTGTCGGATAGGGTAGAACAAGGTCCTTATTTGGTTTGGGCATATGGAAAGAATGGACAAGGAAAGACTAGCAAAGAGTTGAGAAAGCTAAAGTGGATGGAGTGAGCTCAATATTAAGACTAAGAATGCAGTAGATAGATGGGTTGAAGGGAGTTTTGGATGCAGTATGCCTTGCACAAGGAAGCAAGGATGCAAAAGATAGGAGTAAAAGGATGAAGGAATGTTCTTGTGTGTTATATGATTTGTATTTTTTAGCAAGTGATGATAACAGGCCACCATGTGGTAAAATAGTGGGGGAAACCAGATCTGGATGCCAAGCTCTACTGTGGAAAAGCTGTGTCTTACTGCATTGCTTTTGACCAGAGGGGAGTGGTGGGGACAGGGTAACCCTTCATGCATGAGGTGCTTTGGTGGAAGGGGTGGTTGAGTAGGTTTCATTTGTTTATAATATGGATGGGTGCTTTGATGCAGCTATTTCCCATATAAAAGGGAGAGGGCAATTAGTGTGTGTGTGTGTATATATATACACATACATAGAGTGAAAATTCATGGCGAGTTCAGTGTAACATATCAATTTGATGTTTTCTCATGTACTTATAATTTCACTGGCTTTTTCAGGAAGTCTTCCAAATGTTTCACTATGATCTTGCACTATTAAAGCCTGATATGCTTATTTCAATTCTCATGGAAGTTCTTCAGAGACTAAAGTAATAGTCATGGAAAAGAGGTACATAGTAACGCTGAACTCACCATCACTTTTTCAACTTGTATGTGAGAACTTATTATTATATGTGTGTATGTGTATATACATGTATATATATATATATATACAAGATAAATTCTTAATATTAGTTTATATAAGAGACATACATATCCTGATATACAGTGTTAGAAATGGAAATGTTATTTTATTAATTTACACACCAGTAATATCTGCATTATTTAGGATAACTTTTGCACAAAGGAAAGTTTACTTAAAGAATAAATAAAATATCTGTTAACAAATGGCCATAGTGAAGGACACTACAATCCAACCATAGTTTGACCTTAATCATCTATTAGAAGTTCTCTTCTTTGAGTTGGACAATCACAAGCAAATAAATGTTGGGGGGGGATGGGCAAAAAGTGTCATGAGAGTAGATATCTGGGGACGAATGCAAAGAGAAAACAGTATCAGGGGGTGATTGTGGCCATGACTGTATGGAGCAGAAGTGTTTAAGAAGAATGGTGGGGTTGATGAGGGCGGATTGAATAAGAAATGTAGAGGTGAGACAGAGAGTAGGAGTGGGAAGAGAGCTGGCAGATAAGGTTAATCAAAGAATACTGGGATGGTGTCAGCATATAGAAAGAAAATGAAGAAAGATTTGCAAAAAAGTGTGTGGAAGGCAGAGGTGGATGCTAAATGAGAGGTAGATTGTGAATGAGGTGATTGGATGAAAATGGCTTCGGTAACAAGAGGAATATCTGTTGAGGAGGGATGGGTGTGAGTGGAGAGTGGTTGTGAATGGATGATAGTGAATGAATTTCCTCTAGCCTGCTTTGTAAATTCTTGAGTGGTTAAGGGGAGGATGGTCACCATATAATGAAGCAGTGGAGGTAAACCAGCTTCAGCTGTAAGATGCTTCTGTTGAGATGCTGTGTCCTCCTGTGACCTGAGCAGTGGGTGTGAGATGTAGATGACCCTTCATCCACAAGAAAATAAAATACAAGGGACAACAAATGGGTTCTGGATAAATGAGGTGTGCGTGTGTGTGCTTTGAATTGGCCTCCCTAAGGGTTTTTTTAGTCCACATATATACATGTGCACAATCACCTGAAATAATGTTGGACCAAAATATATATATATATATATATATATATATATTTTTTTTTTTTTTTTTTTTTAAGAGAACAAGGTGGAAAACATTGGAAGTTCTGTGGTTATTTCTTTACAGATATCCATATAATTGTTCATGGATTATATCTATTTATGATAATAATAGTGATAATGATAATTGTTGCATGAGATATTGCTAACTTAAAACCCAGACCCCCACAGGAACTAGCATTGGTCTTTGGACCTGCATAGATCTCACTGGGAAGAAACACGGGGTTTTGTCTGCATTATATTTGTGCAAGTCTGTTCCCATATCACTGGGTTGTTGTAGTAATAATTGGAGGAGAGAACCAGGGACGTTGTCACCTATTCTTGTGTGAGGAAGGTGAGGAAATGCAAGTGAAATTGGTAGAGAAAGATCCTGGTCCCAGTCTGCAGTGACTGTCAGCCCTTTATGGCTGTACATTCAGATAGAAATGAGGATGCAGACGGGTTTTGAAGATGGGCATCGCGTAGACGATTCTCACCATCCAGCTTGTAGGACCACCACTTGTAGGTATCCGTCATTGGCCCCTATCACTGTATCATTAGTTAATAACTGTATAGAATGGAATATGATATTTTACTGTTAAAGTCAAATTTTAATGTAAAAGACATTTTTGTATGTTTAATCTCATCTATTATCATTTTCATAAAAAGTTATGAGAATTTTCCTTTCCCATGCCTAGCCACCTCACTTTGCTAATGATGGCTTACTGGATGAAAGAAAATATTTGTGAATTCATGTACATGTAATTGTGTGCCAGTTTCGTTGTTATAGAACAATTTGTTACCAGTCATATCCTAGTCATTAAGGCTAACCCAAGTGGATCAGACTGGTTAGTTTCAAGTTCTTCCTCAATACACTTTTTGAGTTTCTGAATGCAAGCTCTTTATTCTCTGAATTTATCTGTATACAAAGCATTTTTTTCCCCATATGAGGGAGGTAGTCAAATCAAAAGGCATGTACCCACTCCAACCCATTCCACTCCCATCCACCACCCTTTCTTCCCTCTCATCTTAGCTCCTTATGGATGATGAGTCATCCCTATATCCCGCCCACTGCCCTGGGTCACAAGCAATGTAGCAAGACAAAATCAATCTTGGTTCCCAACAATGAATATCAATGCTATTTGGTGGTATCAGGGCTGGTGTTAGGAACTGCTGGGCCTCAATTCTACAATGGTCAGAATTTATGTTTTATTTTCAAGTAGTATGCCAGTCTTAGCCAAAAAACATTAAATGCTTGACATACTAGATATTAAAAGATAATATGAAAGTGTTAATTTTTCAATACAAAGCCTGTCATAAGGTTCTTAGCTCGAAACCTGGCCAGAGAATGTAGTGATTTGTAAAAAAAATGTATTGTGAATCTGCATTTCTCCACTGCATTTGAGGTTTCATTTGTGTAACATTCAATGTTTCCATGTACACTTTACTAAATTGTCCAGTTTTAGTGAAATATAATTATTTTTAGGCACAGGGCCCAATTTGATCAAATCAGTCAAATAGGTTCAAAACCAGCCCTAGCTACAGTTGGTTTACACATACCACTAGAATGGAACTTTTAGGTACCATCTCAATTGTCTGCATGTACTATTGTGCAATGTATCACTTCAGAAAGATAATTATAATAATAGTAATTGTTGCCTCAGGTTTCAGTTACTAGAAATCTGCAAACCCATAACAGCTGGCAAGTCCTGAGGCCTTTTCATAGATGTTTCTGGGAAGAAAATGTGGACTCGTATCTCTGTTGTATCAATGTGGGATTGTTTCTGTGTCACAAGCTTACAATAGTCGCAATGGAACAGTTACCATTTGTTAGCACTCCTTATGTCAAAAGGTGAAGAAAACACACTGAAAGTTGATAGATATCTTTGAAATTGTCTGAAGACCATGTATTAGCCCCTTAGGGTTGAATCTTTAAATGAAAGGTTGTTGATTGGTTTTGAAAACAGGCAACTGAGAGATGAATCTCTCTGGTATCCATCTTGCAGGGCCACCACATGCAGGTAGCAAACCAGTGAGGAGAAATGCAAACTATCCATAGGTCATTGAAATTATCAACTTGTGTCACAAATTATCATCACACTTTCAGTTTCTGAAAATGTATAAATGATGCCAGTCTTTCAATTAGCAAAATTAACAGTATCTTTTAACTTTTTTGAGTAATGTATTTTCTATACAGCATAGAATAGTGACAGTTTGGGAAGGATACAGGATGTTGACTTTTTTTTTTCCTGATAAAGATAAATTATATGAATAACTGTACAGATTAATGTTCACCACAAAAATAATCCCTTCTACCCTGAATATCATTGGCTCTATAAATATCATACTCTTTTTAGGTACACACCTTGAATTGAGATTTCATGCCCTTCCCCCCCCCCCAAAAAAAAAAAAAAAAAAAATTCACTTTAGTCTTTATCACCAAACTCTTTCCTATCTGTACCACCTTATGCTGCCCCCCTCATCCTTTATATTCATCTCTGACTCGCACAGCTTTCTAAGTCCTCGATTCACCCTTTATTTATCTACATCCGATTATGGCCAATCCTTTTTTTTTTTTTTTTTTTTTGCCTCCCACTTCAAATCTGTATCCTTTTACTGGGTGTCATCTCATAGTTGCATCCCCAGTAATGAATGAACTGACAAAGCAGATTGGAGTGCAGCATCAACACCTTTCAATTTTTCTGCCTCACAGCCTACAAACTTCCACTCAACTCCCAAGTCCACACTGCAAAACTTGTAGCAAAAACACTACAAGGAATTCCCAATAAACCATTTAAAGCCTTATCATGGCCCTCTTTCCATCAATGGAACCAACACTATGAGAGCATTGACATACATAAGAACAGGATCTTCTGATCTCACCCTTGACTGTTTTATAAACTAATGATAGACCTGAACCATTCCTTGTGGAGCTCCCCTTAATATATCACACATTACAATAGAATGTCCAATCTGTCAACCCCTCACAACAATCTCCTACTTTCTCACCCCCTTCAAACCAGTCTCACTACAACTCATTGTAGGAAAATAAACAATACCTATATCTTCTCTCATAGTTTCCTCCAGAAGATGGGCCATCTATCTAAATAATGATTACCCCATACCATGCACACACTGGTATGATTCACTGTCATTCCCATGACTTAAGAATATGCTCCCACACCCTACAAACTGACAAAGACCCCCACTTAATATCATGAGCATAAAATAGTTCTTGGTAATGACATCATATCTGTAAGAATAAAAGGTGCTGGTGAATTATTGGCATAAAAATACAATGTACTGTATTTCTTTTAATGTTACTTTCATAAAATAGTATAGATTAAAAATATTCAATGCTACACAGTTGTTTGGAACAATATATGTAAGATTTAGTTCTGGGTGAGAGATCTCTAATTAAACTTAAAACAAAAATCAGTGTGTAGGAATGTAGTGACTCATGAAAAATTTATTGTGAACCTGCATTCCTCCACTGCATTTGAAGTTTCATTTGTATAATATTCAATGTATCTAGGTACACTTTACTAACCTGTGCCATTGTGGTGAAATATAATTATTTTGACCATTACCAGGCAATTTTATTCAGCTAGAGGAAACCTCTAAGGCACTCTTGAGTGTTAATCCTTTCTCAATTAACCTGGTCCTTATTATAAAAGACCAATACATTGTAGTAGTTTCCAGTTTCATTTCACTAAGGAGCCCCTCTTGTTGATTTCCTTTTGTCACAGTTATATAAAATTGCCTGGCATCAGTCAAAATAAAAGTGACACTCAGCACAAAATAGGTTTAACTTGTTTGTTCCAAAAGAGTCACACAATTGAATGTACTGTATTGCCTAGTGGCAGTTAGAATGAAACAGGTTAAATGCAACTCAGTACGAATGGGGTCAAGGATGTGCATTTCATTTTTTAATATCAATCAATCTACTGCCCCATGTCTCTTGCAGGGAATCTACAACCCCCAGATAACCAGCAATGGTCTCTGATTCAGCCCACAAGTCACTCAAAGAAAATTTTGTGTTGTTGGGTGGAGTGAGTATGAGTAAAGCAGTGTGGAATGTGATGCTCTATGTCAGGGGTTCTCAGCCTTACTTGGCCCATTCACCCCTTTCACCATTTGTCAGAATGTCATTCCCCCCCCCTCCTTTCCAAGATTGTCTGTTTCAAAAGGTGCATTCTAAATAATATGCAAATATTACTAAAAACCCTTTTATTTTTTCCAAATTAGTATATATTTTTCCCAAATTAGTATAAATCCAGCCCAGGTGACAGGCCAGATAGGCCAAAACCTATAATTGCTTTCCTCACCCCGTAAGCTGACTGTGGTCATAAATCACCCCCAGAAATCCCAAAATTCCCCCCTGGGGGTGAATTTCACCCCTAATGAAAACCTCTGCTCTATGTCTTCTATGTAGTGGTTGCATGTGGGGCTGCTGGAATCTGTTTTCAGGCCAATTCTGTACTGCTGCTGTTTTAATGCAAAGTGATGACCTAAATGCAATTGCGCCAATATGGTTCTTACTTCTCTTTAGTTATTTCTCAGTTGGGTTGACATCTGGGGATACATGATGAAGTACAGAATTCAAAGATGTTTTGTGATCTGAGTGTATGTGTTTTTGTATGAACATATAGAGTGCTGAGGGCAGGTTATTGTAGATGTTTGAGCAGTATGTTGCTGTTCTTTTTTTTTTTTTTTGGGGGGGGGGCTGTGTTTGTGTGATGTGGTGTGAGAGGTGGGAGTGTTGAAGGGCTTTAGTATACAAGTCTCCTAGTGTATGAGGAAAAATCATGAAGGAAGAATGTGACAAGTGTGTCACTGCCATGAAAATTTCAGTTACCCTCTGATAATAAGTAGCAATCCATCCAAGATCTGTTGTGATTGTTTCCAATAAATGCACAGCACAACCACAAAGTTGTAGAATTATGAAAGTATAAACGGTACAAGTGTATAAATGTTTGTTGTGTACACTGTATTACTGTAGGCAATTTCAATAACTTGTTATATTGTGAGAAATCTATTGGAATCTCTGGTTATGATTTTAACTTATGAAATTTAAACCACAAAAAAGTTCTTATAAATCCAGAATTTACTGTTTTATTGCTCTCCTCAAAGTATCTTATAAAAATATTTACATTTAGAATATAAAAACATTACTACCAATAAATGAACATACAGTATATTGAGGGAATTGCACTTCACACTTATGTTTTACATGGAATGTAACTAAGAGACAGAAATTCTAATATACAAATGCATCTTTTTTGCTAATAATTTGGCATACTGGTCTTTACAATAACTGTCACAAAAAAAAAATTATATAACACTAGACATTTATCTAAATAATTAAAACCTGTACAAGTATTTGGCCAGTACTCTTGACTGGAACTATACCTCTCTTGTGTATATATATAAGATCCATACATAACACATGTAAGATTAAGACCATAGTAACTGCTTAATCTAAATGACTGTCCTTTCAATACAAACATCTGAGTAAAGCTAACAAAACTCTCACAACACCTATAGATGAAGAGTAGTTTTTTCCTGTATATTGCAATTAGGTAAATATTAATGTGTACTAATCTTAACATCAGCACTATACTACATACGAAACAACAACAATACTTATTAAGTCACTATTGTATAAAATTTCAAGTATCACAACAGTTAAAACTACTTTTAACAACAGAATTCAAAATGACTACAACCATAGAGATGAAGTCACAGCATTTTGTAAAATAATTTCCACAAGTTCAGTGTGGTCCCAGAACACTGTTGGTGCAGTAGGTTCAAAGACAATGAGGGGAAATAATTAAAGTGATCAGATCACTAAAGGGGGCGGAAAAGATGAGAGAAAGATATCTTGATTTAAGATAGGGCATCACAAGGAAATAAAAACAAGTTAAAAAATAATACATGTCTAAAGGATGTAAAAAAAATCATACATAAACTCCTAGAATAGCTTAGATAATTGAGCACAAACTGGAACAATATATGAATTCTAAGTGAAATATGATAACTGAAGAGTAAGAGACACTCCACAAGCATAGCTCCTTTCCTATATACTATCTATATACCAACGGCTTTTTTCCCCTTACAAGGGAGGTAGCTAAGTCAAAAAGCAAATACCCACTCCTGTCCACCACCTTTTTTCCCCCTTATCTTAGTACCTCATGAAGACATATACAGCCAAAAAAAAGTTACCTGTATACTACAATTAGATAAATATACATAGTAACATGTGAAATAAATTTGTGACCTAACCTTACCTAAACTATGTTTTGTAGGTTAGTAATTGATCCAAGATATAATAAGAATATACAGTTAGGTTAGGAGGCAACCCCATGCATCATCAGGACCACATTATCTAATTTGTGCCAAATAACCTTGTGCACTTGTGCAAGGATGAAGCTGCTATTACACATGTTCTCAGTATGTTTTTACTTTCCCCTGTGTAGGCACAAAAGTACCATAGATTGCTATAAAGCCACAAATTAAACTGCATATTTGGGGCCACTAGATGTCCAAGATTATATTCCTTAAAATTTCTCTGGGGTTCTGGCTTTCATTTTAAATGTTTGGTATTTTGCCAAGGATATTGAAGCTGTTATTGTTTGCAGCAATTTTCTATTGAATGTAATTTCATTTGCTAGAAGAACTATATCCCCTAAAAGCAAAATAAAAGATAGTGAAAATTCTAGCATGATGGAATGTAAAATAATACTTATTTGTCCTATACTCAAATGAGTCAGTCTGTTACCCCAAATCTCTTGTATGAGACAGAGCTCTCAGGTAAGCTAAATCACCCATGTGGTCTTGTACATGGGATATGCAAATCTCCTAAGTGAAAATTAACCAAAAATTATTTCCTATAAAAAATATCCAATGACTGTAACAGAATCAAACTACTCACATTAAATCTGGTGTGGCTGATCTACTCGTTCATATTCAATCAGTCCAGCATGATAGTCTGTGATTCAGTAATATATACAGAGTACATATCAAACTACATCAGGTCCATTTCCTTTGACTTTTAAACTGGTATGCCATTATTCACTCCAATTACACTACAGAGTAAGGTAAAAAAGGGAGTGCAGCCTGAATGGAGTAGGTGGAGGAGAGTACAGGAATCATCTGTGATAGCTGGGTTTCTGCAAGGATGAAAAGGAAAGTCTACAAGGTGATGGTGAGGCTAGCCATGTTGTATGTTATGGAGTCTGTACCAATGATAAAAAGTTAGGAGGCAGAGCTTGAGGCAGTAGAATTGAATATGTTTTACACTAGGGGTGAAGAAGCTGAACAGAATTAAAAAGGAGCATATTATAGATTGTACATACAAATCAGTTTGGGGACAATGTTAGAGAGGGATTACCGAGTTGATTTAGTCATGTGTCGAGCAGGAATGAAGATGCTAGCGATGGATTCACCTGGCAGATCAATCTAGACCAGCATTTCCCAACCTTCATGGAACTCTTTCAATAATAGTGATGCCCCAAAGAACCCCTACACAAGAATTTTTTTTTTACAATTTTAATTTATCTATTTCTTCTTCATAAAGTAAACATGTTTTTTCTGATAACCAGTTTAGCTAAAACAAATGTCTTTCTTAAGTTTATTGACAATTTTAGAAATAAAATAAACATTTTCTTCTGATGAGCTGTTCCAAACATGTAATCACTGGATATTTTTTCTAGTTTATTCACTTTATCACTATCTCTCAAGTAAACTGAATGGGCTGCAAAAAAAAAAATAATACTGAACTAAATGTGGGCAAATTTGAGCTCATTAAGTATGGAAACAATAGAGACCTTAAGGAAGAAATATCTTACCACAGTAACAACTGAACTTTTGCATAATATATACATGAAATGACAGATCTGTAGCTCATTAAGTATGGAAACAATAGATTAGAGAGCTTAAGGAAGGAATATCTTACCACAGTAACAACTGAACTTTTGCATAATATATACATGAAATGACAGATCTGTAACTGGATTATGAAAACATTCCAAACAAGAGAAAGAAAACCACTAACAATATTATGTAAAACATTAATATTGCCAAGGATTGATAACAAAATTCAAGGTGCACAACATCTGAACCACTGGGAGAAATTCAAACACGTTCAACTGTACTCCCTTCAGAGACAAAGAAAGAAATGCATTGTTATCTATGTATTGAAAATATTTTAAGGAATAGTAACAAATGTACCCAACATCAAAACTCTGAGGGAGGTAGGGGTCTTCGAAGATAGAGCTAGAAGGAGAAACATGCTGGTACCATTGACAGGCAGAATGCCTACTATTGGGAGCTGAAGTAAGAAGTAACAAATGTAAGGTTTCAGGGAAACAAGCATCCTAGAGAAGGAAGGTTATGTTAAACATGGGGTACACAGGGTACCACACAGCAGGTGCAGATACTAGCTCACCACTCCTTCATGCAGTGGAATTTGACTGTTCATTTGTCTACTGTGGGACCTGAGAGAATTCACCACAACATTAACAGGGTCCTTCAACCTCAAATTGGACATGTGGCTACACAAATTGCCAGATGTACTAGGATACTTATGCTGCCACCATAATACCCTGCCTGAAGTTACTCAAAGAGCAAGAAATGGTGAGACACCTGGAACCAATGGAGGTCTACTTCAGCTATGCCAATAATGGCCAAATTCAAAGTAACCCTTTGCAAGTTCTACAGGAACTCTGGGGTTCTATGAAACCCTTGCTGGGAAAGACTAAAATGCCTTACTTCATTATAAATCTATACGTAAGTCAATTAAATTTATTTAGCATGTACAAACTATGAAAAAAAAATGGTTAAAGGACTTAATGTTTTGTTTACTACACTGGAATGTGTAGGAACCATGTGTGTTCACCTACAAAAATATCTTTTCATCTTATCTTGCAGTAGGTCACACCATAGAAATACTATATTTAGATAAAAGTACTGGTGTACACATAACATCAATTAGAAAGACAGTGGATGGGTACATTTTATGGTTTGGTAGTCAATGTTAACATTGATTTGGACAAGGTGACAGAAATTTGTGTATCTTCTTTTGCAATTCCGGAGTCAAAATTGTGTCTATGATTTTCTTCTGCCACTCATCTGATCCATCACAACAATCACAAATTCCATCATTAACCCAAGATGATGGAATGTGTACTGGAAAACCATTCACTGATTGCTTGCACTTAAACTTTACATCAACACAAGCATTAGTCAAAGGTTCATCAGAACCATCTTCTGGACAATCACAGTAATCATCATTCACTTTATCTGCTGATATTACTTGTCCCGATGTGGCACAAGTGAATTCTTCTTTCAAACTAGATGGCTTAGCTGATGACAACTTTATGGCAAGTTTTTTGTTTTCTTTGAGTTTCTTTTCAACAATATCTTCTTTGTTGTCAACGAGTTTATTTTCAATCATATTTTCTTTGTTTTCTATGAATTTCTTCTCAGCCTTCTTTTCTTTATTCTTTATCAACTCCTTTTCAGCAACCTTTTCCAAAACATTTTCACCTTTCTTCGGTGGTTGTTGTGATATCACATGTTTGCTTTTGGATTTATGTTCTGCTTGGCTCAGTTCAGCAACAAATACAAGTTGATACACAAGAAATAAAAGAGCCATGATAAATAACGCACCAATCACAGTTCCACGCCGAAGAGTTAGTCGGCGCCAAAGAACGGTAAATAGCGGCATTGCGGTTTTTTCTTTGCTTTGATATTAGTCCGTCATCAACTCGACGTATTCATTTATTTAGTCATATGACTGCATAACTGAGCGACACTTACATCTGTCATGCCTTGACATATTTTTTATAAAGCTAGTCTTTGTATTTTGTGTCAAAATTAATTTCGGTAGCGTGCTTGTATTAATGTCAACGCCTTTGGTTCTACTCAAATCAGCTGATTGTGTTTACGTGGAGTCGGAGATTACAAGAAATACATGATGGAGAGGAAAAATGAACTGTCGTATACTTTGTATAAATATACAATATAGGATATAAATACACGTGTTTTCGCTGTGTAGGGATTCCCCTTGGGTTGGACAAAATAGTAGACATTAATCAGGATAAGGGCATAAATCGTCCATAGCAGTGAAGCGGGTAATCGACATGGATCTAACTAATTCTGAAACCCTGGAACCAGGGGAGGCCCACCTCAACTGTGCCAATCAATCAATCAATCATTAAAATCAGCCATCCTGAGTCCACTGCTGAACAAAGGCCTCCATAATAGCATTCCATGATTCATACGTCACTCCTGCAAACTTCCCTACTCGTCTCTCCACCTTCTGTCTGGTCTCCCTCTTCCACGCTTCCTATCTCGCGGCGTCCACTCAATAATGTTTGCTATCTATATGAATGACATGGAAGATGAAGTGAACTGTTACATGAGCTTCTTTGCTGACGACGCCAAACTGTGGAAAGTAGAAACTGATAAGGACTGTGAAGCACTGCAAGAATACCTAAATAGGGTATGAAACTGGAGCCAGAAATGGGAAGTGGACTTTAATACTAAGAAGTGTAGCAAAATGGAGTTTGGAAAAAGCAAAAACAGAATATTAGGAAAATATACAATTGGAACCAAGGAAGTAAAGAAAGTAGGATCCGAAAAAGATTTGGGAGTAATTATCACGAACGACTTGTCCTATGATAAACAGAACAAAATTGTCGGGGAGACTTACAACTTGCTAAGATCAATAAAAGTGGCATTTGCATACTTGGACGAAAACATGATAAAAAAAATATTGGTTACATTGATAAGGCCTAGACTAGAGTATGCGGCGACATTGTGGTCCCCCAGTACCAAAAAGAATATAAAGAAAATAGAAAGAATCCAAAGAGCAGCTACAAAAATGGCACCTGCACTTGCAAACCTATCATACGAGGAGAGATTGGCTAAACTGGAGTTACCGACACTGGAGCAAAGAAGAGAGGTGACCTATTGACCATCTACAGAATCATGAAAGGCACAGAGATACTTGATAGAGAGGACTTACTTAGAACTAAAGAAAAACAGTTTTCCACATAGAGTTTTGGACACTTGGAACAAACTGGTTAATGAAATAGTATGCTCAAAAACCATTCGTGAGTTTAAAAGCAAGCTAGACACTGCGAGATACAATGGCGGGACATCTCGAGCATAGCTCCCCTTCCCGCAAAATACAACTAGGTAAATACACACACACACTAGAGCAAAGAAGAGAGAGAGGAGGTTTGATAGCTATTTACAGAATCATGAAAGGCATAGAAATTATTGATAGAGAGGATCTAATAAAATGGGATGGTAGAAATACAAGAGGACACGGAAAGAAAATCAAGAAAGACAGCTATAGAAGAGATCTGAAAAAGAACAGCTTTCCTCACAGAGTAATAGACAGTTGGAACAAGTTAGATGAGAAAGTAGTGTGTGCAAAAACAATACATGAATTTAAAAATAGTTTAGATAAAATGAGATATGAAGACGGGATCCCACGAGCATAGCTCCCCTTCCCGTATAATACAACTAGGTAAATACACACACACACATCTATATATATATATATATATATATAATATATATATATATATATATATATATATATATTAGCCGTTAGTTTTGGGTTATGAAGTGCTATAACTGACGAAGTGAATATGCGAGCTCGGTTGATTATGCTTGGACGCCCATTTTGACACATTGACCCAGCACATGTCCAGGAAATTATGGACACACGGCAACCCTAAATCATATGAACCACAAATGTTAAAAAATAAACGGTAAGGTCGTACCACGGAACTGGTTTCTTCATTTCATTTTTAGTTTACATTCTAATGATATCAAAGTTTACGTTTGCAACTTAGAGCAGGGGTGAGCAAACTACGGCCCGCGTGCAGCACGTCAAAGGTTTTCATGCTGTCCGCCAAGATGAAGTCATATACTCGTATTATTTGAGGACAAATACAATTAAATAAAACAAAATAAATTACTCGGTAACGTCGAATAACATTGTGGGACTTTAAAGCGTTACCCAAAAATGGCGAAACTGGCAACTTTGTTACAGTAGAAATGAATACTGTATTGTTTTTCTTATCAGTGTCCTGGCAGATGCCAAAGGAAAAGGATGTTGTGAGTTAACCTCATCATATACAAACAAACAAAAATGAATTGTCTAAAGCAATTTAAAAAGCGAAAAGTTGATTATGAATGCCGTGTTTTTAACAAAGAGTGGACTAAAAAGTATTTCTTTACTGACGTTGGAGTTAAAGCAGTATGTTTGATTTGCCATGAAACAGTTGCTGTGTTCAAGGAATACAATTTAAAACGGCACTTTCAAACCAAGCACGCTAACTTTGGACTAAATTTATCAAAGCAAGAACTGCACAAAAAAGCAACTGATATGGTAAAAAAATTTAAGCAACAGCAAATTATTTTGGGAGAAACTATACATTTGCAAAAAAACGCGATAAAGGCAAGTTTTGTATTGGCCAATGAAATTGCAAAGCAAAACAAGTCATTTGCAGAAGCAGAATTTATTAAAGATTGCATAGTTGGTGCTGTCAGTGTTGTGTGCCCAGAAGTTAAGTCAAAAGTAGAGGCCATATCTCTGTCAGCAACAACTATTGCTCCTCGCATAGATGAAATTGCAGTGAATATCCAAGAACAGCTGTTAACAACCAGTGGTAGTTTTCATTGGTTTTCTATTGCTTTAGACGAGAGTAATTATATTCAGGATACTACCCAGTTACTCATTTACATCAGAGGTATTGATGGAAACTTTGAGATTACAGAGGAATTGTTATCTATGGAATCTCTCAGAGACACTGTTACTGGGAAATATTTGTACAACAGTGTCATTAATACTCTAATCAGGTCTGGATTAAGTCTGGATAAACTGGCAAGTATTACAACTGATGGTGCTCCTTCACTCACAGGTAAACATTATGATCTTGTGAACTTGGTGAATGATAAAATCAAAGAAAAATTTCCACTGCACAGTGTGTTGTCTCTCCACTACACCATATTTCAAGAAAGCCTTTGGAAGTCTTCTTTAAAACTCAAACATGTTATGGATCCAGTGGTGCATGCAGTGAATTTAATAAGATCGCAGGGACTGGAACACAGGCAATTCCGAAATTTCTTGGAAGACATTGAGGCAGATTTTACTGATGTTCTGTACCACACAAATGTCTGCTGGTTAAGCATGGGAAAAATACTAAAGAAGGTGTGGGACCTCAAAGCCGAGATTGTCACATTTTTGAACGTGAAAGACATCTCTTGTGACTTTTCAAAGGAAATGGAGAATGTTGAATGGGTTTGTGATTTTGCATTTGCTGTAGATATAATGCAAAAGCTGAGTGAACTGAACACGGAACTACAAAGCAAAGGTATATTTGCTCATGAATTGCACCTGGAAGTAAAAGCCTTTCAATTGAAACTTAATCTTTTTGCCAAGCAGATGCATGAGCAAAACTTTGTTCATTTTCCTCTGTTGAAAACACAAGCTGTTACACAAACATTATCAGACAAATACAGTTCCCAGTTGATGGCTTTAAAAGAGGAATTTAACAGAAGATTTGCTGGTTTCAAGGCAATTGAAGGACACTTCGATTTGCTCAGCTCACCTTTTGCCTGTGACATTGAAACCGCTTCAGAAGAACTACAGATGGAACTGATTGATTTGCAAGCTGATAACTCTTTAAGGAGGATGTTTGAAAGTAAACCACTGGTAGAGTTTTATGCATCTTTGCCCTCAGAAAAGTTTCAAGATCTGAAAAAATTTGCAAGAAAGATGCTTGTGTTGTTTGCTTCAACATACATTTGTAAACAGACTTTCTCTATAATGAAAGTTAACAAGTCAAAGAACAGATCTCTTCTCACAGAATCAAATCTTCAGTCAGTATTAAGGATCAGCACAAGCAATTTAACACCTAATTATAACAAACTGGTAAATGTCTGCATTTTGATGCATCAGTCTCGTTGACATCATTCTGTTACTTTGTTTTTCAAATACGTGTTTCTCATGAGTTTCTACATTGAAATATATGTAATTTTTTTTTTTTTTTACCAAGTTACTCTCTTTTTCTTATGCGAGTTAATTTTTTTCTTTTCAAAAAAGTGTTTCATGTGAAATTTCTACACAAATATTAATTGATTTTTTTTTTTTTTTCTAAACCTTTGCAAATTTCTGAATGTGGCACTTGCACTGAAAAAGTTTACCCACCCTTGCACTTTTCCCTATTCTGATTTGCAAAAATTGTACCATAGCACTTTTTTCCAAAATATTTTAACATTTAATGTTCCAGGTTTCAACAACTGACAGTACATCAGCAAGAGGTGAGACTTTGGTAAAGAATCTCTGTAGGAACCAATATAACCACAGAACAAGAAAATATCCTGGTTCTGAAGAAGTCCAAAGTGAGCATAGATTTAGGGATGATGAATATTTGAAAAGAAGAAAAATATTCAAAGTCACAAATTATGAAACTGAACTTCTTGCCCAAAGCAGTCAGTGCAAAGAATCAGAGGTGTATATTGATGTGGCTGAACATCCTGGAAGCTCAAGAAAGAAACTTTCTACTGAGGAAGAAAATAATATTGGAGAAAAAAATATCTCAGTGAACTGGAACTTTAGCCAGCCTTATGAAGAGTTAGTGGTTTTTGAAGGGATCCTTAAAGATAATGATGCATGTGATTCTAGGGTTAAGCAAGAAGTAGACAATTACATAGACCTAATCAAAGAGGAATCTGATAGTGATATCACTGATGTTCACTAGAAGGGAAGGAAAACATAGGACTAGAAATTCCCTTATGAGGTGAACAACCTTACTCCCAAATTATTCACCCAATAAAGGCATTTCCAGTCAAGTATTTACCTTCCCTTGTCTTCCTATACCTGTCTGTACAAATTGTATAATTAGATTATTTGAAATAGCATTATATGTGAACCCTTAGGTTATTTATATTTCATGTGATGAAAATAAATATTTCTACTACTTTGTGTCTGAAGTTTCAACCTCAATGGTCTCAGATTGATGCTCTTGAGATGAACAACACTGAGAATCATTTCCCTGATGCCTGGCCCTAGAAGCTTCCCCCCACAAGGGAAGTAGCCAAAGTCAAAAGGAACAATTCCATTCCCACTCACCACCCCTCCCTCCCTCTTTTCTAGGCATATCCTGTATGACAGGTCATCCCTGCATCTCACCCACTGACCTGGGTCAGAAGCAATGCAGCAAGACAGCACATCCACAGTAAGACCTCTTCATTTATTCAGCAACCCCCCTCCCCTCTGTCCCCTTATGCAGAAAAAGAGAAGACAGCCTTTCAGGCTGCATCAATTTACCTTGCACACGCTCCCTCCCCCACCCACTTCCCCTCATGCATCACAGCATCATCCATACACAACCATTCTCCACTCACCTATCTTGTCTTCTCCCTCCCTTCCTCAGACATTCCCCTCTTTCCCAATGCCCCTTTTACCCCCATCCATCCATCTTATACTTTGCCACCCCCTCATGTTCACTCCATCCACCTCTGCCTTTCACACCTATTTTACTATCTTTCTTCACTCGTTCTTCCTACGTATCCAAACCATCACAATACTTTCATGAACCCTACCTCCCAACTCCTTTTCCACCCCACCTCCTCCTCACCTTGTTTTTCATTATACAGCCAAGTATTCCCTACCATACTTCCGACATTTCATCTCAAACACGTTTAAACTCTTATGCTTCATGTTCCTGCCCCATACAGTGCTGTCGGCACAATCATCCCTTCATACAATCTCCTCTTAGCATCCATCCCCAACTGTGTATCTACACTTTTTAATCCAAGGCATTTACTTGCTTCTAAAAATCTAGATTCCACCTCCACTCCTCTTTCCCACTACATGTGCCCCCAAGTATCTAAAGCTATCCACTTCATCCTCTGTTAATACTCTTATTCAATTCACTGCCATCCTCCCCTTCTATGTTTGATCACCTTTTATCTTTACCTTCAACTTCCTCCTCTCACACTCCCAAACTATCACTTTCTTAATCCCTCCTCTGATCCTGCTACAAGCTCAGTGTCATCAGTAAACAACTGGCTTACCTCCCATTTTTCTCAATTTTCTTAAACCATCTCCAATCCCCTGCCCATCACATTTTCATTTACTTCTTGCACCACCTAACCCCTGTGCACATTGAACAGCCATGGCAACATGAAACATCCCTGGTGAAGTCCCACTTCTACCTCAAACCACTATTTTTAATTCAAACAGGCTATCAAAAATGCTTGATTACTCATAACAGATTTTCTCGCCCATATATTTGCAAAACTTTCCACAGTGCCTTTGTCTGCCATCATAAGGCTTTTCTAAAGCCATCAAGGCCTTAAATACCCTTTGCTAAAGCTTTCTTGCACATTGGCCTTACAAGTGATCCACAACTCTTGCCTTCCTAAACCCACTGTTCCTCACCAATTACTCCTTTCTCAAAACCTTCCCAACCAACTGATCCCTCTATGACTAACATTTGTCCCCCATTCTCTTAATTTGAACTAGACTTCCAGTCCTACCTTATATAAGCACTATACACCAACCTAACCCAGGTGCCTTGTCCGCTCTCGTTTAATCTTTTCCCCATTTTTCTTATCACTCATTTTCTTAGTGCCTCCCATTGCAACCCTTTCCCTCTGTACTCCACATTTAGCAACTCCCTAAAACAGTCCATCTTCCTCTTACTGCTGCCTCTTCCGTTCTCTCCATCTGCACATTATACCTTCTCTATTTGCCTCATTCCTCTTAATTTCTTCAAGATTTCTTCTTTGCTTTCAAAATTTTGTCACTTCCATTTTGCATCTGCTCTCCTTTGTTTTAATTCTATCTTTGCACCCCTCTCATTTATTGTCCTATTTTGCGAACAGTCTGAAAGCTCATTTCTTCACTTCTACAACCTCTTTTGCTTCATCATCCCACCACTCGCTTCCCTTCCTCCCATCGCGCTTGTTTCACACACCTCGAGATTTTGAAACCTCCCCATTCCTCCACTCGCAGCTCTGTCCTTCACTTCCTCTTACTCTTCTCTCAGCTTGTACTCCTTTTCTTTGATTTAATATAAAGGAAATTCTAAAAATTGGTCGAGAATAAAAATCCCACAATAATTCAATTTTTTATTCAAGATTCATAGGAATGCCCAAGGACAAATGGCAGCTATCACAGGGCTGTGGGTTTCCGGTCTGAAACTAGGCAATAACCTTTTATACCTAAATGACAACCCAATCATATCCGCTTCAATAATTACGTAATACAATGCGATGACAAACCAGCTCTAGCTGTTGGGCCCTTGTATGGAAGATTTGTGAATGGATGAGAAATCGATGTGGCCAGGAGGGATTTCTTCTTGCCTGCTATGTAAATTTGAGTGTGCGAGGAGGGAGGGGTTGTCATGCAACAAAGCAGCTGAAGTAAACCAGCTTCGACTATCAGGCCCTGCAATATCTATATTCACAACCAGGTAACTGAACAAGCCCCTCAAGAAAGACCAATCTATAACAAGATTCTAGTCCCTCAGTAAACCATCTTCACCAAATGGGGTAAATATTTGGAGTAGGAAATAAAGGTAAACAAGATTATTCTACTTTATTTAAAATTTTAAGGGAACTACATTTACATTAAGGTATGGTAACAAGTCTTAGAAAATACAAAAACAGAATAGTACTAACAAATATCCTGAAATATCGAGTTTTTACCAATGTAATCATGCACGGGAAACTCGTCTTATAACAATCCCCGAGTGTAGAGAACACTAAATTACAATAATGTATACAGTTGCCAGGTGAAAGAGGAACTTTCAAGCCTCAAGCTTTGTAATAATCAAGTGGCTGACAAAATTAGTTATGCAGGCATAAACACTATGCCAACTTGGCACAAATTAGAGGTGCCACAAATTTTGAACTTAAGACAATTTCTTATCCAAATTACAAAATCTTAGTACTAATGACAGTAATGGTTAGGACTAATACCAGTGTAGAAAAAAAAAAAAAAAAAGCTGGAAACTTTTCCATTTGTACATGCATATATACCAAAGACCCCCCCCCCCCCTTTATAAGGGAGGTAGCCAAAAAAAAAAAAAAAAAAATGGGCATAAAAACCAGTCACCCACCCCATCCCCTCTTATCTTTGCACCTCCTGGATGATGGGTCATCCCTGCATTTTGCCCACTGCCCTGAGTCAGAAGCAGTGTCGCAAGAGAGCACATCCACAGCAAGGCCACTTCATTAAACTGGTGATCCCCTGTCCCCTCAAGCAGAAAAGACCGAAATCCCTTTGGGCTGCATCAATTTATTTCGCACTCCCTGTTGTCAGCAAACGGCTGGCTTCTCCCATTTTCTCCATTTTCTTTAACCATCTATCCCAGACCCACTACCCTTGCATTTGCCTCCACACCACCCCATCCATGTATAAATTGAACAGCCAGGGCAACACATACCTGGTGAAGTCCCACCTTTACCTCAAACCACAATTTCTAATCCTGATGCTCTACTATCATAAAAGCTCCGACTGCTCTTGGCTTTCCTACTATACCATACATCTGCAACACCTTCCAGTGCCTTCCCATCTACCCTGTCTTAAGCCTTTTCCAGATCCATAAAACCCCAAAGAACCAACCATTTCCTATAGCTTTCTTCTTACACAAATCTTATCTACGCAACTCCTACCTGTCCTAAACCCACTGTTCCTTCCCAGTTTCTCCCGTTCCTCTTAATTCTCTCTAGACCCTCCTATAAGCCTTCCCAACTACACTTGAGCCGATCCCTCTGAAACTACAACACTCACTTGTCCCCTTTTCCCTTGCAAGGGAACTATACAGGCACTAGTCCTCCAGCACACTACCCTCTTAACCATTAAATAACCTCACCAGCCAGTCTATTGTACCTCCTTTTTTCAGACATTCTGCATGACATCCATCTAATCCAGGTGCCTTACCTCTCACAACTGCCCTCACTTCACCTTATTTCTCCATTTTCCTCACTCATGGTCATTTTCTTAGAGTTTCCCACTAACTACCTTTCCCGATCCATCTTCCTTCACATTTAGCAACTAGCTTAAATACTCTGCCCATCTTCCTCTTACTGCCTTCTCTTCCATCTGCACCTTTTATCTTTACTTTATTCACCACCCCTTCCTCTTAAATTTTCCAAAACTTATTTTCAAAATTCTGTTGTATTACCACATTTCACATCTGCTCTCCATTGCCTCCTTTATCTTATGCTTTGCTATTGTACCTCCTATTTTGTAACCAATCTGAATGCTCACTTCTACAACCTTCTTTGCTTCCTCATCCCACCACTCCCTACCCTTCCTTCTATTTCCTCCCATCCTTGTTCCACACCATCTTTGCACTCCTTGCGACTCCCTCCTTGAACCATTCCCATTCCTCCTCTACTTAGTTCTACTCTTTCACTCTCTCCCACTCCTCTCAGCTTCTTGTACTCCTTTTCTTCATTTTAAGCAGTTCACTCAAAAAATTCTCATTCCCCACTCACGTCCCCCTTAGAACATATCCAACTCTTCCTACTATACTCCTGGTTACCACTATAGTCCACTAATGCTCTACCACCCTCTCCCATGTGTACTAATACTTTAGTTTCTTCCTAAACTATTTATTACCAACTCTAAACACCAACTCTCCACCGATTTTTTTCCTGGAACTCCACACTTCCCAATATCTATTGGTTCATTTCCTACTCCAGCATTAATGTCTCAATACCACTAGATACAGGTGTCCCTAATCCCTCTATGCACTCATTTACATCCATCCAAAAAGCCTCCCTTTCCTCTACACTCCGTGCTACCAGGCCTATATGCACTTACAAAACCCACATCTCCCTTCCCAGTTTCACCATCCACATCAATCTTGAAGAAACTTCCTTCCACAACACTACACGCTTACCTGTCTATTTACTAGTATAGCCACCCCTCTCTTCACTCCCAAGAACCTCCCAACTACACTTCCAAACTCACACTCGCCCCTCCCTCTCAACTTAGTTTCACTCAATGCCAATGCCAACAATCTTTTTTCCTCAAACGTACTGCCTATCTTCCCTTTTACTCTCATCTGTACCACATCCACTCGCATTAAAAGACCCAAACCTTTTGGTACTGGTTGGGAAACTCGGACACTTATGCCTTTACTTTTTTTTTTTTAGGTTAAGTCCCCTTTGGGGCTACAGGGGGAAGAATGCCTAGTCCTAATCCTTGTCCTGTTTTTGTCGCCCGTTACGACTCAAGTAGAAAGACTATGGCAGTATTCTTTCCCCACTATTATAAAAAGTTAAAATTATGAAAGGAAGATGAATGATAAAATTAAAATCAATTATAAAATGAAACCCAATTTCAATTAAAGGACTGCCTTGCTCATGTATCAAGAGAACTGCATGGTTGGAGGATCTTAGTCCTTTACATTTTAGGAATGTCCCTTTTGTGGCAGTATTCTTTCACCTCCACCTCAAGACGTTTATGGTGTTAGATGAGCTGGGAGTGGATACATGCCTTGGGTAGTTACCTCCCTTACTTGGGAAAGAAGACTATAAAATGACTAGGGGTACATTTCTTGTATCTACTAGCAAATCCCATGATCTGCGAGTATGATCAAACCTGTAGGCTCTCGTCACTTCCCACTTGAATTTTACAGTGATTGTCGTAACTATTTAAACTGACCAACAGTAGCTAGAAGAGGACCATGCAGTTTGTCAAAATTCTCATGCCACTCGAGCAGCGAAATATGCAGAGAATTGCAGAACCAAGGGAGGGGATGTCCTCTTCCAGTCTACCTTATGAAGATGTAGCACCAGTTCTTGGTTACAAGAAATCTGCAAGAATTGGCAGAGGAACGATACCAAAAATTGTTGAAGGGGAGGGATGAGAAACCTGAAATGCTGGAAGTAGAGAAAAGGCTAAAGAAACCAGCATTCAAAACGGGGCTCTATCATCCTGATAATGCCGAATATCTTGTTAGCGAGAGAAAAGGTACCAAAGTTGAATGTGACGCACACTCGTATGAAATAACACAAAACAGCAAAGGTCTGGCATAACGTGTCCTCGACTGCAGGTGTATTAAGCCTGGCCCAAATGAAACCATTCCAATGTCTCGCACTGATGCAGCTCCGATGGGTTCTATTAAGCCAAAAGTAGTAAGAGGGTTCAAAACTACAAAATAAAACCCAAGCACCACTTCAATTTTGGGTCAACTGTCCAAATACAAAGTCCAAAGAAGAATGTAAAGAACAGAAAATGTTTGCAAAGGATCCTACATGCACCAACCTGTTGGCAATGCTGGAATCTACATCTTCAACAGACATCACTGATTCAGTTACCCAGAACAGTTCCCAGGTTAGGACTCCATTAATTCACCCGTTATTGGTGATGTGCATGAAGATCCTACAATCATGCAGTTCTCTTGATCCATGAGATACAAATTCTTAATGTCCTGTGTCAGTAACTCCCAGATCTCGAAGACAAGGCAGTCCTTTGAAATTGGGTTTCATTTCATGTGGTGGGGGGAAAATACTGGCAACAAGTCTTTCCTCTAGTTGTAACAGACAAAAAAGGACAGGGACCAGACTAGGCATCCTTCCCCCTATAACACCAAAGGGGACATTCCTAAAAGAAAAGTAAAGGCATAAGAGGGTCCAGGAGTTTCCCAACCAGTAACCTAAGGTTTGGGTCTTAATGTGCATGGATGTGGTACAGATGAGAGTAAAAGGGAAGAGATAAGCAGCATGCAAGAAGATGGATGTGTTGGCATCGAGTGAAACCAAGTTGAGAGGGAGGGGAGAGTTTGGAAGGGTAGTTGGGAGGTCCTCAGGAATGAAGAGGACAAGGGAGAGAAGGGGTGGCTATACTAGCAAGTGAAGAGATAGGTAAACATGTAGTGAAGTGGAAGGTGGTTTCTTCAAGGTTAATGTGGACGAGTGTGAAACTGGGAAGGGAGATCAGTTTTAAGTGCATATGGGCCTGGTAGTGAGAAGAGTAGGGGAAAGGAAGGCTTTTTGGATGGATTTAAACGAGTGCATAGAGGGATTAGGGAGAAATGTCAATGTAGTGGTATTGGGAGACCTTAATGCTAGGGTAGGAAATGAACCAATAGACAGTGGTTGGGAAGTGTGGAGTTCCAGGAAAAAATATCGTAGTTGAGAGTTGGTGGGAACCTGTCTAGAGAGTTGATAGCAAATACACACAAGAGGGTGGTGGATGGAAATGTGGTAGATAGAGCATTAACTACATAATGGTAACCAGGAGTATAGTAGGAAGAGTTATGGATGTACATGTTCTAAGGGGAGAGTGGGGGGAATATCTGGTCATTTTTGGAAGGCAAGCCGATTGAAAGATGAAGAGGAAAATGAGAGGTGGAGAGGTGCTTAGAGTGAACTGCTTAAATGATCAAAAAGGAGTACAAGAAGCCAAGAGAGGAGTGGGAGGGAGTGAAGGATAGAGTAGAACTAGGAGTGGAGGAATGGGGATGGTTCATGGAGTCACAAGGTGGGCAAAAATGGCATGGAACAATGAGGATGGGAGGAAGAAGGAAGGGTAGCGAGTGGTGGGATGAGGAAGCAAAGGTTGCAAAGAGAAGAGCTTTCACAGACTGGTTACAAAATAGGATGAGGGAATTGTACAAGATGTACAAAGAGAAGAGAAGTAAAGCACAAGATAAAGGAGGCAAATGAGAGCAGGTGTGAAATGTGGTACGAATACAAGAAAATTTTGAAAGTAAAAATTTTGGAAAGATTAAGAGGAAGAGGAATCAAGTAGAGAAAAGGTAAAAGGCGGAGATGGAGAGATGATAATGGAAAAGAAGGGAGTAAGAAGATGGACAGAGTATTTTAGGGAGTTGCTAAATGTGAAGGAGGATAGGGAGGGAAAGGTAGTTGCAGTGGGAAGTGCTAAGAAAGTGACTGATGAGTAAGAAAAATAGAGGAACAAGTAAGATGAAGTAAAGGCAGTTAAGATGAGAGCAGGTAAGTCACCTGGGTTGGATGGATGTCATGTAGAATGTCTGAGGTGGTACAGTGATGGACTGGCTGGTGAGGTTATTTAAGGTTTTAATGTTTAAGATGGTAGAGTGCCAGAGGACTGGAGTGCCTGTATAGTTCCACTTTACAGGGGAAAAGGGGACAAGTGTGAGTAGTAGTTTCAGATGGATCAGCTTTTTAAGTGTAGTTGGGAAGGCTTATGGGAGGGTCTTTATCGAGAGGATTAGGAGAGGACCAGTGTGGGTTTAGGACAAGTAGGGGTTGTGTAGATCAGATTTGTGGTAAGACAGGCAAGAGAGCTACAAGAGGCAAGGACGTTTGAGCTTATGGATCTGAAAAAAGCTTATGACAGTAGACAGGAAGGCACTGTGGGAGGTATTACAGATATGGGATAGGAGGAAAGCTGTTAAGCAGTCTAGAGCTTTTACAAGAGCAGTAGAGCATATGTCAGGATTAGAAATGGAGTGGTTCGAGGCAAGGTGGGACTTCAGGGACGTGTTAGGTTAATTTGGCTATTCAATTTATACATAGATGGGGTGGTGCGAGAGGTAAATGCAAGGGTGGTGGGTCAGGGATTGGAGATGGTTAAAGAAAATTGAGAAAGTGGGAGATAAGCGACCCATTTGCTGACGACAATGAACTTGTAGAAGGATCAGAGGAGGGACCGAGGAAGTTAGCGAATTTGGGAAGGTGTGCGAAGGAAGTTGAAGATAAATGTGGGTAAAAGTAAGGTGATGAGATGTAGATGTACAAGGGGAGAAAGTGGCAGCTGACTGGAAGCGAGTATTAAGGGAGAGACTGGAGGAAGTGGATAGTTTTAGATACTTGGGTGCGAATGTGGCGGGAGTGGTTTACAATTGTTTTTTTGGCTACTTCCCTTGTACAGGGGTAAACCCTTTGGTACATGTACATTTTAATTTTATTTATTTTTGTAACTGCTATTCATAACATCCAAGTAATGGAAAGATACAAGATGGAGCTATCAAAAGTAGAAAAATATTGCAACAATCTTCACTTTAGAGGTGTGGAATGATGCCTCTAATATTTAAACCCAAGATTCCTGGCCTGTTGTAGCTGCAGCAGGTAATGAAGGTGCTTCTATGGAAGTGGCAAGTCTTGTAGCATTCTTCTTAGATCTTCTGGAGGATTACTTACCAGCACTGAAGGTTAGTTGGTACAACTTGACATTTTCAGTCAAATTCTCTTGTGCCGACAACTGTTCTTCAGAGTCCTGAACTGGCTCCTTATGTTTTACCAAAGACTTGTCCACACTATGGGCTCATCTAATTAAAGAAATCACACTTGTTACCATAAAATTCTTCAGAGTGTGAACTAAAGATTTCATATTGCATCTCTGGGTGTTAATTAGCACTGGGGTTTTACAGTACAGTATGTAACAAAGGTTCAAACAAATAGGAGCTACTGTTTTGCATCTACACGAGGCTGCTCTATGGACTGGGAGTGGACAATTGATGGAGCCCCACCCTTCACCAAGATTAGTAAAACAAGTGTGGAAGGCAAGTGGATGGAGTGAATAGGAGGGGGCAACCGAGGACGAGATGGATGGATGGTGTGAAAAGGGCATTGAGCAAAAAGGGATATCTGTTGGAGAAGGGAGACGAGATGAGGGCGAATGGAGAATGGCTCTGTATGGACGATACTGTGTTAGATGGATGGGTGACAGGAGGGTTAAGGAGTGAATGATATTTTGATGCAGCCCGAAGGGATTTCTTCATCTTTTTCTGCACGAGGGGACAGGGGGGGGGGGGGGGAGGGTCACTAAATTAAGCAGCCTTGTTTTTGACCCAGGCTGATGCGAGATGCAGGGATGACCCATCATCCAGGAGAAGCCAAGATGAGAGGGAGGGAGGGGTGAATAATGGCAGTGAAATTATGCCTTGCTACTTGATGTTATATTAACAATCAAGATTAAAGTACTAACAGCTACGCAGCTATCAGAATCCGAATCTATATACCAAGAGCTTTTTTCCCCTTATCCCTGTATCCTGCCCACTGCCCTGGGTTAGAAGCAATATAGCAAGACCCAGTACATCCACAGCAAGGCTGCTTCACTTAATTGGCAAACGTCCTTCTCTATCCCCTCATGCAGAACAAGAGACTAGAAATCCATTCAGGCTGTGTCAAAATATTCACACATTAGCACTTCTACCCCAGTCCCCTGCATAACAGTATCATCTATATACAGGCACTCTCCACCTGTACCTATCTCCTGCCTTCTTCCTTCCTTGCTACACACTTTCTCCATGCCCCTTTCACCCCATCCATCCATCTCGTTCTTTATCCCCACAAGTTTACTCCCTCTACCTCTGCCTTCCACACATCTTTTACAAACCTTTCAATCTTTCTTTCCACGTATCCAAATCATTCCAATACTCCATCACCTTTTCCATTCCCACCCTCCTCACCTCATTTCTCACTATCCAACACTACATGTAATTTCCCAATACCAGATCTTGGGAACTGGTGTTCACATATGCAGATGACCAATAAAATGCAAAGCAACAAGATAGCTTCTAACAACTCCCAAACTTATTTCAACAAACTAGAACAATGGCTTAGAAAGAACGGAACCCCCCCTCAATAGCAACTCACTCCAACCACAAATTATAGGTTAAGTAAATGTTTAAATAAATGGCGATTACCTTTTCTAGCTCATTTTGTAGCTCTCCATAAAACTAGATGCTTCTGCAAGTTTCATTTTTTTGGTTTCAAGCTTTTCTTTTACTTTTGTGAAATCTGCTTCAAGCATTTTCTGCAAATTTAAAAAAAGACAATAAATATGGTCTCCAGTTCTCTGCAAGTTAAATGCGATATAAAGAGAGGGAGAAGGGAGTAAATACATATCCACCTAGGCAAATCTACTATTTCAAGTACGTTTGCTTTTTGCCAAAAAGGTGAACAAGTTATATCAATTGTTTAATCACTCCAGGTCTCTCTTGCAAAAGACTAAGACTTCAAGTAATCAGGTATGGCCACCCAGGGAAGATGGAAGATAGGAAGGGTCACCACAAGTGAAGCAGCCATGCTGTGGATGTACTGCTTCTGATCCAGGTTTACTAGTAACATGTTAAACTGGTCTACTCACCTGATGCTTTGCCAAACACTGCATTTGACGCTTGAGAAGCGAGAGCTGCTGTTTGGCATCCATTGACCGGATATCGGATAAAACTGCATCGGCAAAGACCTCATCAAGCAAAATATTGTTCCTCGAGTTCTGTCCACGAGATGCATGGCTTACATTTTCATCACCGTGATCTGTCGGGGACAATTCATAAGTTATCGATTTTGACACTACTTAGGAAGGAATGAAGGGTACCTCCATGTGGTGGTCCTGCAAGATGGGCAGTAGCTCTGCCCATTTTCAAAACTGGTTAACCCCCTCATCTCTATCAGGTGCAGCCCTGAGGGGTTGACACTGTCTCTGGACTGGGATTAAGATATCTATCAACCTCAACTAAATCTCATTGTTCTCTTGGAGAGAGAGAAAAAAAAAAAAAAAAAAAAAAAAAAAAAGAGGCCCCATACTCCTCCAATACAAACGAGTCCAAAGTTTCTTCCTACAGATCTGTGGGAGGGCCTAAGAATCAATGTCAGCCACTGCAGAGCTGCAACTTTTCAATTTAGTGATACACAAGGCACCAATTTATATCAACACTAAAGCATGTACAGTACTGCCATTCCCCAATTTAACAAAGGTGGGGGAGGGAACAGATTGTCACTGGTCTGATGAATGAATGCAACATTCACTAAAATATAAAATCAAACAAGTAGTGAAAATGGGGTCTATGTATCATACAATGGGATGACCAAAATTATTGTCACCTCTAAAATCAGTTATATCAAGGGCTTTGTGTATTATGGTGACAATTTTCTATTGCAATTATAGAAAATTTGTTTTGAAGCCTATCAAGTACATTGAAACTCAAATTGGTTATTCCAAAGTTCTTTAATTTTATGCATCTGACTACTAATATACAAGGTAAGTTATGCTTGTGGGGTCTCATTTCTGTTGATCCAGAAATCAAACTATTTTAATAAACTTGTTTATGCCATCTGACTGAATTACTTCCAGGTTATTCCAAGAATGAATACATCTGTACAGAAACTTCCTAATGCCTTTGTCCTTGTTAGTGTCTTTCCACATCTTTAGTCCCTGTACTGTATGCTCTAATAAACTTATGTAAAAAGTATATTAGCAATACCAACTAAAAAAACATGCTACATACCTTGGTTATCCTCTGCTGGCTGGATATCAACATTTGCACTTGGTGCCAAGGCCGAAGCCCCGTGCGTTTCCTCCCCAGTTGCTGCCACACTCGTTTCTGAAGCTAAGTATTACAAAGGTTATTCGTTTCAATCCATTAAATTTTCAGCAAAAAAAAAAAAAAAAAAAAAAAAAAAAATACATACATACACCAAGGCTTTTTCCCCCTTCCAAGGGAGGTAGCCAAAAAGGGAAAGGCATAAAAACACTCCCACCCATTTCATCCCTAAATACACTCCACACCCCTCCCACCCTCCCTCTCATCTGAGCACCTCCTGGATGACGGGTCATCCCTGCACCCTGCCCACCGCCCTGGGTCAGAAGCAGTGTCGCAAGACACAGCACATCCACAGCAAGGCCGCTTCATTTAATCGGCGACCCCCCCTCTCCGTCCCCCCCTTGCATATAAGGAGAGGACGGAGAGGACGGGGAGAAATCCCTTCGGGCTGCGTCAAAATTTACTCGCACATACTACCCCCCCCACCCCCCCGCCCATTCCTCCTCATGCAATCACATCCATATACAACCATTCTCTACTCACCTCTGTCTTCCGTCCTCTCCCTTCCTTCCTCAACAGACATTCCCCTCTTCCCCAAAGCCCCCTTCACCCCATCCATCCACCTCATCCTAGGACGTCCCCTCATGTTCACTCCCTCCACATCTGCCTTCCATACCTCTTTTACTAGTCTTTCTTCACTCATTCTTTCCATGTGTCCAAACCATCCTAATATTCTTTCATCAACCCTATCTCCCAAATCCTTTTTCACCCCTGTTCTCCTCACCTCATTTCTCACTCTATCCAGCCTAGTAACCCCCACCATACTTCTCAGACACCTCATCTCAAACACATTCAAACTCCTCCTCTCTTCTTCTCTTATGTTCCACGTTTCTGCCCCATACAGTGCTGTTGGCACAATCACTCCTTCATACAGTCTCCTCTTCGCATCCATTCCCAAATGTCTATTCCTCATTACACTCTTTAATCCACCAAGGCATTTACTCGCTTCTCTCAATCTACATTCTACCTCCACCTTCACTCCACCTTTTCCTGCTACACTTGCACCCAAGTATCTAAAACTATCCACTTCCTCCAGTCGCTCTCCCTTAATGTTCATTTCCAGTCTACTGCCACTTTCACCCCTTGTACATCTCATCACCTTACATTTACCCCACATTTATCTTTAGCTTTCTTCTATCACATACTCTCCCAAACTCTGCCACCAGCTTCCTCAATCCCTCCTCTGACCCTGCCACAAGTGCATTGTCGTCCGCAAACAACAGCTGGCTCACCTCCCACTTTTCTCCATTTTCTTTAACCATCTCCAATCCCTGACCCACTACCCTAGCATTCACCTCTCGCACCACCCCATCCATGTATAAGTTGAACAGCCAGGGTGACATAACGCATCCTTGACGAAGTCCCACCTTTACTTCAAACCACTCACTCTCTCCATTTCTAATCCTGACAAGCTCTACTACTCATAAAAACCCTTGACAGCTCCCAAAAGCTTTCCTCCTATCCCATAAATCTGCATAACCTCCCACAGTGCCTTTCTGTCTACCCTATCATAAGCCTTTTCCAGATCCATAAAAGCCTAAAAAACATCCTTCCCCTTTCCTATAGCTTTCTCACATATCTGTCTTACCACAAAGATCTGATCTACACAACCTCTACCTGTCCTAAATCCACACTGTTCCTCACCAATTACTCCTTCTGTTCCTCTCCTAATCCTCTCAATTAAGATCCTCCCATAAGCCTTCCCTACTACACTTAACAGGCTAATCCCTCTGAAACTACTACATTCACACTTGTCCCCTTTTCCCTTGTAAAGAGGAACTATACAGGCACTTCTCCAGTCCTCCGGTACTCTACCCTCTCTCCAGCAAACATTAACCCCTTCCATACGGTGCCGCACACGTAGGCGTCATGAGGAGCAAGTGGATTCGCGACGCTGCCATATCGGCGTCTTGATTATATTTATTGTAGTCGCCCCTGTGTTTTTACATTCTCCCAAATGCACCCTGAATCCCATTCTCTGTGGTTTTCAAAATTCGCGGGTGAAAGAGAGAACGATCGATATAAGCGGCGACTATTTTATGATAAGAATATTATTACGTGACGTCATACGGCTGGCATTGGCTGCTGCCCGCAAGATTTAAGTCCCGTACTGAAGTGGTTAAATAACCTCACCAACCAGTCCATCACTGAACCTCCCTTTTTCCGACATTCTGCATGGCATCCATCCAGACCAGGTGCCTTACCTGCTTTCATCATCTTTACAACTGCCTTCACCTCATCCTTCCTTATTTCTCCTCCATTCTCCTCACTCATCACTCATTTTCTTCGCATTTCCCACTGCAGCTATCTTTCCTTCCCTATCCTCCTTCACATTTAGCAACTCCCTAAAATATTCTGCCCATCTTCCCCTTACTGCCATCTCTTCCATTATCATCTCTCCATCTGTACCTTTTACCTTTTCTTCCCTACTTGATTCGCCTCTCTTCCTCTTAATTTCTTTCCAAAACATCTGCAGTTTTCTATGCAAGAGTGTGCAGTATAGAAATACCTACCAATGAATCCTTCAATGTGGAATGCTAAGTTAATTACTATCAATAATCTCATCTACATACACATATACCAAGGCTTTTTCCCCCTTACAAGGAAGGTAGCCAAAAAGGAAAAGTCATAAAAACATTCCCACCCATTCCATCCCTGAATACACTCCACACCCCTCCACCCTCCCTCTCATCTTAGCACCTCGTGGATGACGGGTCATCCCTGCACCTTGTCCACTGCCCTGGGTCAGAAGCATGTCACAAGACAGCACATCCATAGCAAGGCCGCTTCATTAAATCGGCGACCCCCCCCCTATCCATCCCCCCATGCATAAAGGAGAAGACGGGGAGAAATCCCTTTGGGCTGCGTCAAAAATTGCTCACACATACCACCTCACCCCCCATCCCCCAGCCCATTCCACCTCATGCATCACATCCATATACAACCATCCTCTCATTTAATTTGTGAATATATAAAGACCAATCTCAAATTGATAACTCCTGTGTGGCAATCCGAGTTTAGGGAACTCTCTCCTGGTTCCATGTATTCCTAAATCCATTCACAAAACATTCCATTCCTCACCGTCATTTCATAACTCCATACACCTCAAGCACCAATTTTCCATTACCTACATTCTTTTTCCTGTACACATTACCCAGATCTCTCCCATACATAATTGGCACAACTATTGCTTCATAAATTTCCTTCATTCCACTTGATTTGAATAGCATCTTACATACTTCTAGCAAGCATCAACTTTGTGAAAATGTGGAAACCCTTACCTTCGCTCATTGCAATTGAATAGGCCCGATAGGCGGGCGATTCATAGTAAGTTTTCATTGCTTCTTCATATTCAACCTGCAAGACAAAATGAACAAGATATCTAATAACTAGGATTGAAGGGAGCCATGGATAAGCAAGGAATTAATTTGAAATAGGAAAGGCAGAAAGACAAAGATCATTTGTAAAGACAAAAGATGAATTTTTTTTACAAACATGCATTCTTGTATCTACATACAAAGGGCTTCTTCCTCCTTATAAGGATACACAATCACCCCTTTATATGATCTATTTGTATCCATTCCCAGATGCCTACAAATAGAATTAGGAAATAGACACCAATTACTATACATATACCAAAGGCTTTTCCCCCCTTACAAGGTAAATGGTAAATTCATAAGGTACATACCCACTCCCATTCCACAACCCTTTCCTCCCTCTCACCTTCGTTTAAGAACTTTTATCAACTGCCACTCAAAGTAACAAGTTTAAATTCCCAATACAGTTTGATACTTGCATGGAAAAGACCATCCAATTATCTATTACAATCCTGAGACCTTCCAACCCTAATACTTTTGTTTACGAGTACCCGAGTAACTCTTACTGCATTGCTTCTGACCTGGACAGTGGGCAAGAGACTGACGACCTTCATTCATGAAGAGCCAAGATGTGAGGCAAAGAAGGGTGGTGGGTGGGGGTAGAATGGGTGAAGCGGGTGTATTTCTCAGACTTTGCTACCTCCCTCATAAGGGGAAGAAGCTCAAAGTGTACAGATAGACAAGTACAAGAATGAGCTAAGCCAATACCTTACCTTTTCAGATTCGTATTCTTCAGTAAATTTTCTTCTTTCAGCTTGAGGCAAATTCCTCCACATCATTCCAATGATCTTGCCAATCTCCACAAGCTTGAGGTCTGGATGGTCAGCTTTCACTTGATCCCGGACCTTGAATGTGGAAACTATTGTAGCACTCTAGACATGTAGTGATCAACCCTCATATCAAAGATATGACAGTGGAAATCGAAACATCTAAAACCAATCACAACTACAGACGTAACAAAAAACTACCTTCAAGCACTTCATAGGAATTACCCTTGTATAGTTCCCAACTATCAGCAAAACAAAACTAGAAACTCTACAGAAAACTAGAGCAATTAAAGGATATACCCAAACCACCACAATTTGACACCTGCACACCGAAACAAATCTTCCTCAAAGATTACACCAAAATGATAGGTATACAGTTCTATGACAGAACTAAGTACCACCCACCCATCTTGTCACACCTTTATAGCACCAAGAAATGAACACCCTAGCAGCCTACTACAAAAAAAATATAAATAAATAAATAAAAATAAAAATAAAATATACATACATATACCAAGGCTTCTTCCCCTTTACAAGGGAGGTAGCCAAAAAGGCAAAATCATTCCCACCCATTCCATCCCTAAATACACTCCACTCCCATCCACCCTCCCTCCCACCTTAGCACCTCCTGGATGACGGGTTATCCCTGCACCTTGTCCACTTGGATCACTAAAACTCCAAAACAGGACTATCAAACTCAATACTCAAACACCAGTGTAGATATCTTTTGACAAAACTTAACAAGTATTGTGTATATTGCCACCATTACTGTTCTCTGCCGACTTGAAGCTTTCTAGTACACGTTAGGTGAAGTTTGTAACAAGTTGGTGAAATGACAATCTTTGAAACGGCTTAACATTTAAGTTAATAAAACATTTCTATAAACTGCAAGCATTCTCCCTACTCGTACCATTATCAATTAACACTACATACAAGTGCTAAATACATCAAGTTCAAGTGAAGACCAACATGGATACACGTGGCTAGCACAGCATTACCTTACGACAGAACCTCAAGAAGGGTGCAAGGGGCCTGGCAGGAGCTTTGGGAGGCTTAGGAGTACGACGATTTCCCTGCGGGAGGAAGAAAGTTGCACATTACTGGTGTACCGTTACCTACTTCGGTGCTAAATGCATCTTTGGGAAGGGAATGTCAGTTGATAGAAGTACTATTCCGAGTAAACAAGTAAGACTGTAGAAGTTTGGGGGATTAGTTGAATATGAATGGCAAGGTGAACAAAGCACATGTCAAGGGGATCAGTAAGGGAAGTAAGGAAGACTGAAGAGAAATATTGCAGACAGTTTCAAATACATTGACAGTATTGTGAATTGTTGCTAATATGGAATAGGGCAAAATCTACTAATGGTTAAGAGTTGTCACAAGTATACCAAGGTCTTCTTCCCCATTATAAGAGGTAGCTAATCAAGGCACGCACCAAGTCGTACCAATTCTCGTCCCATCCACCACCCTTGTTTACCCCTCAATGGTAACCGATGGCCTACCCCGACATCTCTCCAGTCCCTTGGCTTCCCACACTGACAACATTTCATCATCCTAGGCAACTTCACCTGCTGTAGTCACCCCTGAATTCCCAAGGTTCCTTTTCTATTGGCCAGTGGACCCCATCCCTGTGACTCACTACCCCTCTCCTTGTGGAAATCATATCTGCATCTTGATCTTTGGTCTAGTGAAAGGCATATTAATTGCTCAGCTGTTTTAACTAAATATTTATTCTCGTCAGTGAAAATTATCACACGGGCTACCAGCAAGTCTTTATATTGGTATCTTCCTCTTTGGTCTAAAGGTCTATCAATTGCTTGGCCATTATCTCTACTTATTTATCCTTGCCAGTTTCCATGAAAATTCTCAGGGCTACCAAAGTGACTGATTACCAACTTCACATTTTGTATTTGTTGCAGTCCCGCAGATGTGGTCTGGGAAGACCTTCACAGGTGCCAGTTTAATTATTTGTTCCAAGCTTGTTTGTAAATCTCGCCTGCCAAACACCGACCCGTTTGCCTGCCCAAAGTATTCTGGCTAGCCAATCAAATGAAAAACATGCTCCACATTAAAGCCTGTCACTCTTTTCCTCACCCGTGTCTGCATCATTCATTTCTACGGTTAATACATCCTCTTCTAGATTAAGGGCTATGTAACTAGCTATTCTAGATTAAGGGCTATGTAACTAGCTATGTCACCAATGCTGGTAAACTTAACCCCTAAGCCTGCCCGTTTTAGCCAGGTGACAACCTCTCCACTGCCATCAAACGCCATTAGGGTTACAATACTCATCTTGAATGGTTCCCCCACTTGTGCTAGGTGCCTTCTCCATTGCCTAGTTTGTGACAGGTGTGGAACTCCTACCTTAGCACTGTTCTTCCTTCTCTTCATTGTCCAGACAGTGACAATCTATTTAAACTACTCACTGGTAATGCTCATCTATTCCTATCAATTAGATCCAACTTGTTTACATTTCCACTTTTCACTCTCCATTCACGACATCCCCTAAACCGGTGCCCTGTCCTCGCATTCTGTGGGTGACCTTTGCCCGTGTTGGGGCTGGGGGTGCCAACTGCTCCCCCATATTCTACGTTCACCCCACGATAAGTACAAATGTTAATGTATCCAAGACTAAAATTTACATTTAATGTAGGAAGAGAGCATGGTAAAAGAATATATATAATATACATTGCATTTAACCTATACCTCCATTACTTACACCCATCTCTTGAGGATTAACAGCTGGGTTGCTGTGAGGAGCTGGAGGATGGGGGTTTGATGCATTGGATTCCTCCATTTCTGATGAATCGGCAGAAACCAGGCAATCTAGTTGTATTGTATCAAACATTAGAATCTTCATTTCTGCAAATTCTCTAAAATACAATCATATCAATAAAAACATGTTTTACATGTACGAACGCTCCCAATAACCACTTACAACTTTTCCCCAAGTACACATCTTCAATGCAACTTAAAAGAACCTCTCCAATACAAGTTGAATACTCACGCATTGTAGGCCACCTGATGTACAATAATTCAACATCACAATATGCACATTATAAAATAAAGTTAGTTGTAATACCAATTTTCACCCTGAATGTTAACCACAAAACTTGATCAAGCCTGTTCACACAATACTGGGGGTTACTCAGCTACAATTACAAAATACATGAACAGGACAGATCAGTATTCTCATATACCCACTCACACATGCCAACATCAGCATCATATGCTAAAGGTTATGGTAAAAATGCCTTCAAGCATTCAATATACATGTACAGCAGATGTGAAGTACTAAATACATCTTAAAGTCACTTATGTTCTAGCAAGAAACTGACGAGATACCATGTAAGCTACATTATGGATTTAAACGATAGTCCACAAGAAATTCCTTTTTATTTGGATTAGTGGAAGTGTTGGAGGTTTAGACTTGTGTGCTATTATAGTTAAAGCTATCTTCCCTAAAGCCACTACCGACATCTTCCTCTTCAAGTAATGGACATTCCAAAAGAGTGAAAATGAAAAAGGAATAGGAAAACCAAAGTAGTGGGCCCATCTCTTATATATCTTTCCCGACGTTTATTTAATTCAGTCATGTATGATCGTGTATGCATCAGTCATCAAGATGTACAAGAGGAGAGGATGGCAGCAAATTGGAAGCAAGTATTAAGGGAGACTGGAGGAAGTGGATAGCTTTAGATACTTGGGGGCATATGTTTCAGGAAAGGGAGGAGTGGAGGTGGAGGTAGATGTAGAATGTAGATCGAGATGAACTAGTAAATGCCTTGGAGGAATAAAGTGCAACTAGAAATAGACATTTGGGAATGGATGCCAAGAGGATATCGCATGAAAGGGAGTGTGCCGATAGCACTGTATGGGGGAAAAAACATGGTGGCTTGTGTCAATCTATCCAGATGTTGAGAACTCCCCAAGTTCAAAAGAGCAGCTAAGGGAGTGACCAGGTCTATGAACTCATGTTCCATGATGACCTAATAGGCATTAGCCCAATACTTCATATTTCATGGGAGATCCATTTCAAAAGTTTTGGTGGAAAACCCACAGTCCTACAGTGACTAGCACCATTCTTCAGATCTCTGCGAGAAGAAACTTACCGACGTCTGTTGCGTCAATGTGGGACCATGTTGGGGTATAAAGCATCACTCAAACTGGCTAAGTTTTGGCCCAGGGGCAAACCCAGGACTTCCCATCTGTTGGGTAGGCACTTCCTGATTACAACATGTCACCCCCAGTGACCACGCATTTAATAGAGGCCAGTCTGGTTGCATGCACCACTATGGGATTCTACTCTTATGCACCATATTGGGGGAGCAAGTGTCACTGAAAAGCTGGCACTATAGTTGGGCAAACCTCAGACCTCCCACTTAGGGCAGTGCTCATCAATTATACTAGAGTTGCCTTCAGCGACCACCCACACCAATTGTTCCTACGTCTCTGGCTGAATTTTGTAGGGAGGAAGGAGCAGTTGGTGGCTGTCAACTCTACGTGAAAAAGTGCAAGAAATAGTTTAAATTGAGAGATACCTTCAACCTTGGACCCTGTCAAGATACCAAGTGTCCGGCCATTAGATTCATACCTTCTAATGGAGGTGCGGGGGTTGAAGAGTTCATTCCAATTAATTTTGATGCGATTGGGAGATTAATGCACTGCCCCTATAAAAAATAAACTTTCATTGACAATACCTCATCTAGCCCTCCCGTACTGGTTGCATTCACCACATTCTATACAGTGGGACAACCTAAATTCTGAAGTCCTTAAAACAAATTCCAACTTACGAGATGGCTCAGAAGTGCCCTGTGGGGTCATTTCCATCTCACTATTGTTGGGTGCAACAGACCTGAAAAGAGATCAGACTAAACACTATCAGTCAGGATAGGTTTGAATGTTTTTCCACACAGATTATAGAAAAGAACTAAATTACTTTAGTTCTTCAAAATTAATCCATTCATTGTTCCAGATCCCTTTTACTGGATACCCACTGCCACAAACTAACCAGTAATATCCACCAGTTCCGGAAAGTTCTTCAGTGTTATTCAGTTTCTTCAATGTCCAGTGTCAAGTGACAAGTGGTAGGGTTTTGACCACAAGCCAAAAAATTTACCAAAGAGCTGAAATATACAAACTCCAGTCCCAGTAATCGCAAGCACCGATAGATAATTACTTTATACAAGACATACATATAACCGTGCATAAAAATTTATAAACTTACAACATAAGGGCGTAACATTTTAAAGTCCCATATATTACACGAGTAGAGATTACTTTATTGCCTAAAAGTTTATGTATGCCCATTACAGCCTATCTGAAAACTTAAGTTTTTAATCCAACACACAAATTTGCCACCGCACACACATTAAAGAAATAATTCAACTGGGCGGAGGCGTTGTTATCCAAGCTTTCTTTTGTGTCGAGACTTTAGACCCGATAACATGAAACCCATCATTAATCACATATACTCTTCAAACAAGATGACGTTAAGTCCTATCATATACCACGCATACTCACCGTTATCTATTATATCGTCTAACAACAAAATATAGAAATGTTATACTCCGTATATAATACCTTCCCGATACACTTCCTTCCCGAGTAAGATGGCGATGTGTACTGAGGTCAACTGTACGAAGGAAGGACTGGAAGGTATTTTCATCGCACGGTGATTTTAAACAAGTGTTATTTTCACTGGAGGACGATTACATTTTAGTAATACATAGTTCAAGAAAAACCCCGATAGTAAGGAGCGCTTTAGAGTCAAAACACCAATCACGGCAAACGACCCACTCACACACGCCTCCAGCATCAGCAACTTTGGGAGAATAGGTCATTTGCCTCACTTCACACAAACTGGGTCGAATGCAGTACAGCGTTGCACAATCTTCCGCATGGTTAATCCCCACCGCTTCACCAGTCATCGCATCCCCTTCAGTATTCCTTTAACTAGATAACAAATATAGGGAACACCTATTTGGCTAGCGCCATTCTTGTTTCTCTTCCCGCAATACTGTTTTTTGTATTTATTGAACAATTCCGTAATTAGTTGGGGCAATCACATTTTTTTACACAGATTATGCCCTGGTTTTCAAATGTAATCTAAAAACAACTTTTTTTTTTGTCCCGATTAATCGATTATTTTACAGCTACTAGATATATTCAATTTTTCTTTAACTGCTAATTTGAATATCTCTGGCAGTTACTAGATACATTCAATTTTTCTATTTAACTGCTAATTTGAATATCTCTAGCAGGCAATTTCACGTTTTTCTCCTGGCGATTTTTGCTCATATAGTTATCTAGTATGAAGTACATTATATGTGGAGGAATAATTTAAATGAATATTGGATACTTTTAAAGTGTAAATGTGAAAAACTTGGATATTCCTATATTTTTCTCAATGGAAACAGCGCAGTTGGCAAGTAGCATTAGGAGTCAGTCCACACAAAAGTATGAAAAAATTAAGATAAAAATCAATGCTTGCACAGAAACATTCAAACATGTTATTACTGTTCGTCCAATTTTTTGCACCTATATAATGTAGTTTTCCGTGATCATGAAGGTTGCACCTTAGACTCCGTGAAATATAGTCTTTCTTGTCTTTGTGAGTTTGTCTCGCCAGGAACTTGGAGTCCTCTTGTTCTTCTTCCAGAAATATTCAGCCCTTTTACTAAAAGTATTTATGATATCCAGAAGATATCGAACTGCATTAGTGCCGTGAACTTTAATTCTACTTGTCTAGGAGAAAACCTCCAGCCAAAATGCACTCGTATATATACACATACGGCTCGGTGGTGTATTGGTTACAGTTCCTGGCCGCCACTACGGCCGTCCGGGTTCGAATCCCACACAGGGCTGAAACTATTTCAGTATCGCTGCGCTGCGAGTCGTTACTCCAGTTTTCGTGGGCGGATAGTTGGATGTGAGTGTGCGTATAAGGGCATACAGCATTAGCCACAGATCAGTCATATATGAGCTCTGAGCTCTCTTGAGGGAGGGAAATAGCTGTCGATCACGAGTCCAACACGTGATTCAATACTATGGTGAATAGGTATACTTATATATATCACACTGGGCAATTTTTCCTTCTGCATCTTACCGTCAACCTCCATTTGAATAATTAGAATATGACTTCGCTTAAAGAAATCTATATTATCTAAGAACATTTCAACAGTATGTCTAACATTCGTATAAATTTACAATCTTTTAGTTCATCATTCAGTTTTGCTATATATGACGGAAAGATATTTTAATATTTGGATATTCGAAAATTCAAATATTGCAACCGAAGTCGTTTCTATTCAAACGAACTCTCAACTGTCGACGCTGGTGAAGCCCAGTGTGATAATCACAGTCCAAGTGTATTGGGTAGCTATACGCCTCTCCCTTCTTGTGTTTCACCATGGTCTTGGAATACGTGTTGGACTCGTGATCGACAGCTATTACCCTCCCGGAGGAGAGCTCGTAAATACCCGATCTATGGGTAATGCTGTGATCTTGCACACATAGATCGGTTATATACGAGCTCTGAGGTCTCTTCCAGGAGGGAAATAGCTGTCGATCACGAGTCCAGCACGTGATCCAAAAGACCATGGTGAATCACATACACAATACTCCCCTGCTCACGTGAGTTGGAGCGATACGGAAATTATTTCATCCCTGGATGGGATTCAAACTCGGACCGCTGGAGTAGCAGTTGCGAACGCTACCACTACGACACCATGTGTGTATCACATTCACCACAATCTCAGATCACCTGCTAGACTCGTGATCGACAGCTATTAACCTCCCGGATGAGTTCAAAGCTCATATATCACCCGATCTATGAGTACTGCTGTAACATTACACACAACTCCTTGCCCACCAGAGTCGGGGTGCATGCTCGCAGTGCAGCGATGCTGAATCTTCAGCCCCAAGGAGGACTCGAACTCGGATTGTTGAATTAGCGGCCGAGAGCAGTACTACTGTACCATCAAGTCATGTGTGTTGGCGTGTGCAAAAGAGAGTAAAGGTGAGAGCACAAAAGAGTAAGAGTGCATAGACTATTTTCCTTTTTCTTCCAAGCTCTTTGTGGAGCACCTCTTCTTTGTTCCAGCCTGGTTAGGTTCACTTGGATAAGTACATACATGCATATAGTACCAAGGGTTCCCCCCCCCTTACAAGTCAGGTAGCCAAAGTCAAAAGCATAAATCCACTCCCACTCATTTTATCCCCACATACTCCACTCCTCCCTCCCTCTTTTCTTGGCTCCTGGATGATGGGTCATCCCTGCATCTCAGCCACTGCCCTGGGTCAGAAGCAATGTAGAAAGACACAGCACATCCACAACAAGGCCACTTCATTTAATTGGCAACATCCCCTCATGCAGAAAAAGAGAAGACTGCATGAGAATATCATTCACATATACTCCCTAACCCGCCCTATTCCCACTCACTCCTTTCCATGCATCACTGCATCAACCATACATCTTTCTCCACTCACCCCTATCTTCTGTCCTCTCCCTTTCTTCCCAATGTCCCTTTTACTCCATCCATCTCATTCTTGGTCACCCCCTCATGTTCACTCCATCCACCTCTGCCTTCCACACTTCTTTTACTAATTTTTCTTCACTCATTCTTTCCATGTGTCCATGGATAAGTATGCTCATTAATATCCTTTAAATAAACACATAAACAACATGCAGAACAAAGGTTGACACAATTAGCTGGTTTCTTTTTCCAGAATACATACTCACAAGGATGGATGACATTTGAACTATGCTCTTTTATGACATGCTCAATGCTCATTCTATTTTTCTACCTATAATATTTCACCATCTTAGGGACAATCAGTCAAAAGAGCTTCAAATTACATTTTAATACAAAAATCAAGCAATTTACATATATTACAAAGTGGTGTACATTCTCACTGTAGCCTGAGCCAAAATAAATCGAGCCCCTCAATGTCTATCTTCCAAAAATTTCTTTGTTAATGTTTTGGTGCTAACCTAATTCTTACAAATACTGATTTAAAGTAGACAGGGAGCTAATTTTGAACATGTTCTTATTTTCTTGGAAAGATGTTCAATACATTTTGAATATGTAATATTTCATTCTGTTTTGGTACAAAAAAAAAATTAAATGCATAACATTATATACATATATACTAAAAATTCACATCCGGTGCTTGACGGCTCTGTTTAATGAGTGATCTCTCCTTCTTTTGACGAAGCCTTTCTCGAACGGCTGCCTCATGCCTGTTGGATACACGTTAAATTATTATCTCATGGAGGAGCAGTATATGTAAATACTAATATTTGCTGTCAGATAGTGTTGACCACAGACAGTTGAGATGGTTTGCACTTATGGAAAGACTGACAGAAGAAAGACTAACAAAAAGAATGTAGAGTATAAGTGGATGAAGGGACCTATACGGAAGACCAAAAAATGGGGTGAAGGGGGCACTGAATGCAAAATAAATGTTTGCCAAGTAAGGAAAAGAGTGTAAAAAATAGGAGTGAATGGAGAGTGGTTGTAACAAATAATACTATTAATAATTGTTACCTAGTTTCATTAATGGAAAACCTGCAGCCTCACAGTGGTGGGCATTGGTTCTTGGGCTTTCTCACATATCTCTCCGAGAAGAAACTTTAAACTGTTGTCTGTGTTGTACTGATGTGAAATTGTTTCTAAGTCACCAATTGAAAGTGGTAGTGAGTGAGCAATTGCTGGATGTCTGTTCTCCATGTGTGAAAAACTGTAAGAGATACTAATAAAATTGAGAGACACCAAGAGATAGAGAGATCTTGGGCCCAGTCCAAGGCACCTCCTGATGGCGGTGAGGTGTTGACGGGCTTTGAAAATGGGCAGTTTTGCTGTCTGCCTTACAGGATCACCCTGTGGTTGTAAATGAACGAGGAAATGACATGACCTGAAGGTATTTCTCTTTGTCTGATTGGTATGTTTCTCAAGTGGATGAAGGGGGAAGGGAGTCACCATGTAATAAAACACTGGGAGTATAACAGGTCTGTCAGGCCCTGCTGTGAAAGAGCTGTGTCTTGCTGCATTGCCTCTGACCACAAGCAGCTATAGAGGAAAAGGTCTTTTGGTATGTGTGTGTATGTTACAGACTGTACTAAACTTAGGACCCCCACTGAAATACCCAGAACAACATTGGTAACTACCAACTGATAAGTTTGCTATCAAACATATAGTGTTTTTTAAGATTATTACAAAGAGGAACAGGTAAAGTTTTAGATGAAATCCACCCAAGAGAACAGGCAGGCTTTAGAAACAGATACTCCACTACAGACTATATGCAGACAATGACTCAATCAACTGAAAAGATGACAGAACACAACAAACTCTTGTGTTTAGCTTCTATAGATTATGTCATTTTGAATAGCTTGACTGCCAGAAAAGTGGCTAACTATTCTTGTCAATGCTTTGCATTTGATTCCAATTATATATGACATGTATCTTGTATCTGTGATGCTTGATCTACATCTGAATTATTTAGCACAGCTCAAAGACATACCATCATACTTCTTGGGCATAAAAAAATGTGCAACAATGTCATAAAATGATTAATACATTTCATTACATGGTGCCTGAGTTAAGTAATTTAAATCCAAAATATCTCAACTGATATTATATCTATTTTCAGTCATAACAATTTAATCTAAATGTTACAAATATACTTACTTTCGGCGTGCTCTCTCGACATTTTCCTTCGAGGGTGGAGGGGTTACATAAGTAGCTTCTTGAATAAAGAATCTTAACTTGTCTAATGCATCTGCCAAATTAAGTTGTTGAGATCTAGTCTTGTCTGAGCGAATCACCAGAAATCCTTCATTTGTCAGGCGTGACTTGTACTAGAAAGAAAAAACATACAATACTTGATATAGTGATAATAAATAAACAATTAGACCCTACAGTAAAAAAATAAATAAATAATGTGAGCAGGAAATGTTTATGTACGAGTAATAATAACTGTTGTCTTAGTCTTATTGATTGGAAACATGCAGTCCCACAGCAGCTGATATTGATCATTGTGTCCTTCCATAGACTTCTCTGGAAATAAACTTTGTGTTTTTGTTTTTTGTGTTTTAATAGTGTGGGATTTTCTTTGCCACTGGTTTCCAGTACGAGCAAGAGGATTGGAGCAGTCACTAGTTATCTCTCCTTGCATAAAAAAGGTGGGAGGGAATACAACTGAAATCTGAGAAAGACCCACCCTGAACTTCAGTCTTACACCTCCATATAGAGGAGAAGGAGTTGACAGACTCTGAAGATGGACGGCAGGGAGACAGTTCTCCTTGACATCCATCCCATAGTACCACCACCTACAGATACCCATCACTGGTCCTAACATCTCAGTAGAAGTAATGAAATAACACAATTTGTAATCAGTCAGGAATATTTTAATTTGATTTAAACAAACTGAGAGAGATCTTCGATTCAAGGCTGCACCTTTAGATGGAGATGAGGAAGTTGATGGGATTTGACGACAGGTGGTAGGAAGATGATTCCCTCTGATGTCTATTTTGTTGGACACCCATTTGTAGGTACCAATTACTATTTCTAAGAAATGACTAATTCCAGTTAAATAAAACCATATACTGTTTGTCACAGTGAATGCTATACAGAGTATCACCAAACCAAAGAATTCTCCACTCTTACTTTTTCCATTAACTTGTGTCTAACAACCTCAGGAAGCCAGTCTGCAGAGCCTACTTGAAATCTGAGGTCCACCTTTGTGTTCACACAATTAACATTTTGTCCTCCTGGGCCTCCACTTCTAGAATATGTAATTTGTAATGCATCTGTTGAGCAAAAGAAAGAAATTGTATATAAAAAAATCATTATGTAAACTATGCTTACACTAAATTCTAACTTCAAACAATATATATTCATGCTTACATAATTTTATTCCTTGAGGTACATGAATATTTTCATTGAAAACAAATGAGCAACCTTACTATACCTTTCTTGAAAATATAAAGAAATTTAAGAGAAACCTAGTTTTCATTTAACAAGATAAACTTTAATATACAGAAATTAAGTTTAAACTTACTCATCGGAATGTAACCTGAAAACTGGTCCCCATTGTTTTTTGGAGGCTGAAAAAGAAAAACAGAACTTATCATAAGTCCCTATAGGACATTGAACCATTCAGTTATCCTAAATATAAGAGCTAATAAATCATTCAAATATGCACAAGAAAATTTGTTGTATCCATCTACCTGTCTCACTGAGGTGACCTAAACCACATCTCAAACACCTTGGGCAGACATAATAGCCTTAACTGACATTTTCAACTACTCTTGGTTACACAGCAATATCCTAAACATCTGGAAAAGAGCTCGCATAATCCTAATCTTGAAACCCAACAACCCCCCTGTAAACCAGTATTATGCAGATCAATCTCAATTCTGTCCACAATATGCAAAAATGGAAAAACTGATGACAGCAAGAATGAAGTCAGAAATGCCTATCTCCTCCAACCAACATAGATTCAAGGAAGGCCACTCTACTAGCACTCTGCTCAAACATAGTTACTGGAAGGATTATATATATACAAAAACACCAGAAAGAGCAATTATGGTAGCCATAAATATAAACAAGGCTTTACAGGGTCCCCTGACACATACTATTCAAAAAGATTACTGGAACATTTACAGTAGCCATAGATATAAACATGGCTTTTGACAAGGTCTCTGGACATATACAATCCAGAGACAATTGGGACAATAATAACAACAAGAAGTGGTTAACAAACATTATAGCAAGAAGACAGTGGAGTAACCCAAAACAATCAAATCTCATGAAGAAAAAAAAAACATTTACAATGGAGCCTCTCAAGGAGCAATATTTTCATCATTACTGTTCAATCTCTTCATGAATAATCTCCCAACTCCAGAACCAGAACTAAAACACTATGGTTCTCTCATGTCTGGGTGACATGACAATAATAACCCAGCTGGTAAATACATCAATATTCCCTATTCTAAAACATAAAATAACCAGAGCTGGGCACTTGCGTTACTAACATACCACCTGTCCGGCAGTAACGCGCCCAGCTCTGATAATTAGGTAAATAGACTACTGTAGCCAGCTGTGGTCCCCCACAAAAGAGGTGAAATTCAGCAATTAGAGGCTGTCCAACGCTCTTACACCAGGCAAATCAGAGGAATGAGGGATTTAAGCTACTGGGGATATCTCAAAAAGTTGAGGCTCTACTCTCAACAACGAACAAGAGAATGTTATCGTGCAATCTATGAATGGAAAATAATTGAAGGAAAGGTACCTAACCCAGCACCCCATTCCCTGCAGCCTTACAGCACTGAATGATCAGGGAGTAAAATAACAAAAGAGGTGAAATTCAGCAATTAGAGGCTGTCCAACGCTCTTACACCAGGCAAATCAGAGGAATGAGGGATTTAAGCTACTGGGGATATCTCAAAAAGTTGAGGCTCTACTCTCAACAACGAACAAGAGAATGTTATCGTGCAATCTATGTATGGAAAATAATTGAAGGAAAGGTACCTAACCCAGCACCCCATTCCCTGCAGCCTTACAGCACTGAATGATCAGGGAGGAAAATAACAAGAAAAACAATACCAACCAGAGCTCCGGAAAGGATCAAGACCCTGCTAGTGAATAGCCTGAGCCATGAGGGTCCAAAGATCTTTAATGCCCTCCCGAGGGATATAAGAGATATCACCGGCTGTACAGTGGACAGACTGAAGGCTGGACTGGATATATTCCTATCATCAATACCAGACGAACCACCTGTACCGATCGACAAACACCATTATACCATGCCAGACCAGGTGACCTTAAATAAATTGGACACCAGGAATGGTAACAGTGGCGGATCACCGTGGCTGTGAAGAGGTCTTCTAGACATATCCAAGTAAGTGATCATTTGATGTTATTGACAATTACAAAAGAAAACCGAGAACCGACAGATGTTTACTTAGTTTACTTAGTGAAGTTACGAGGACGATCCTCACAGCCGTAGTGGACTACCGCTGCTGCCAGTCCTGTTGTCCCTCCTCACAAGGGCCAGTTGGTCTGGTACTGAGTTTGGAGAAAACCTACTGATGGCGGTGTAGCCTGGCACTGGAGGCTCGTCTGGCACCTTCCGCAGAAACCTGTCCAGTGCATGTTTGAAGCTGTCCACCAAGCATTTGGTTTTCTCTCTCACCTCTTTTGGGAGGGCATTGAAGATTTTTGGACCCTCATGGCCTAGGCTGGTTGCCAATAGGGTCTTAATCCTTTCCAGGGCTCTTGGTGGGAGAGTTTGTCTCTCACACTTACGCCCATGCCTTACATTGTGGTATGGCTTGATTGTTGAGGGCTTGGGGTCCGGAACAAGTCCCTCTAGGATTTTCCATGTGTAAATGGCCCTATATCTTTTTCTCATTTGTAAGGAGTAGAGACCTAGTGCTCCCAGGCGATCCCAATAGTTGAGATTTTGCATCCCTCTGATATGCCTGGTGTAATTCCTTTGGACAGCTTCAAGCATCTGGATGTCTCCGCGTTTGTGTGGCGACCAGAGTTGGCTACAATAGTCCAGGATCGGTTGAATAAGCATCACTTGAACCTCTCTTCAGGAGAAAGTGACAAAGTCCTTAGTACCCAGCTAGCCATCCCTCTTGCTCTTTTCACAACTTACAGAAGGCAAGATATAAGAGTGCTCCCTAAAGTAACCATATGAATGAATATGCTATTCATATAAGTGTTTAGAACTGGATATATATAAATAAAAGAATATTCCAAAATAAAACTGAGCCTGTGCCCGTGTAAAAGCATCACTGGATTACATGTTGCACGGGAAATTACCTCCACTTTTCTAGTTATATTCAGGTCACTGTTGGGATAAATCTTATCAAGGCTTACGGCGCTTTTATATCCATTGGCTGGAACGGATGTGGTGAGACAGCGTACATTTTGTCGAAAAGATAAGACAGCTACACGCAATGCAGACGAATTCATTGTTGTTTACAAGTCCCACAACCTTGTCGATTTCATTTGTTTAGTAAATGTTAGGGGAAACTGAAGTATCGATAGTTCATATTAGAGCAGCAGTCAAACGTAATAAAAATTATAAATGAATCCAAAGTAATCTATTATATTAAGAAAGTTAAGGGAATTATCTCCAACTCTGCTGAGCGAAAATGTTCAATATCTACATGATACTCAAGTATTTCAGGATTCTATGTTCAGAAGCCGTCGAGAGTAGACAAATTAGCTTTTCCGCTATACATTAATTTACTATTATTATTTTTCAGTCCCAGAAAATACGTCTTTAAAGGAGTTTCCTCAGGGACCACGGTATGTACTGATATGTAAGGCAATAGTTGAAATGGAATTCGAACATACAATATGCTTTTTATGGTTTATACGCTAGGATGGTTAAGGAAAACGGGAAATAAGCCAGTTGTTGTTTGCTGACGACACTGCGCTTATAGCAAGATCATGGGAGGGATTAAGGGAGTCGGTGAAGGAGTTTGGGAAGGTGTGCTAGAGGAGGAATTTTAAGGTAAAAGTAAGTTGATGAGATGTACAAGAGGAGAAAATGGTAGCAAATTGGAAGTATAGAGGGAGAGAGGCAGGAGGCAGTGGATATCTTCAGATAATTGAGGTTGCATGTGGCGGGAAAGGGAGGAGTGGAGGTGAAGGTAGATTGAGAGAAACAAGTAAATACCTTGGAGGATTAAAAAGTGCTATGAGAAATAAGCATTTGGGGTGGATGCTAAAAGCAGATTGTATGAAGAGGTGATTGTGGCGACAACACTGTAAGGGGTAGAAACATGGAATATAAGAGAGGAAGCGTTTAAATGTGTTTGAGATTAAATGACTGAGAAGTATGGTAGAGGTTACTAGGCTGGATAGAGTGAGAAACGAGGAAGTGAGGAGGAGAACGGGGGTGGAAAAGGAGTTGGGAGATAGGGTTTGATGAAAGCGCATTAAGATGGTTTGGACACAGAAAGAATGAGTGATGGAAGATTAGTAAAAGAAGTATGGAAAACAGATATTGATGGAGTGAACAGGTGACCAAGGATGAGAGGAAAGGGGCTTTGAGAAAGAGTGGGGTGTCTGTCGAGGAAGGGAGGGAGAAGACAGAAAATAGAGGTGAGTAGAGATTGGTTGTGTATAGATAATGATGTGATGCATGGAAGGTAGTGGGTGGAGGGTGAGGTGTTAGGGAGTGGTTATGTGTGATTGATATTTTGACGCAGCCCGAAGGGATTTCTCCCCGTTTCCTCTTTTCTGCATGAGGGGATGGGGAGGGGGGTGGGGATCGTTGATTAAATGAAGCGGCCTTGCTGTGGATGTGCTGTGTCTTGCTACGTTGCTTCTGACCCAGGGCAATGGGTGAGATGTAGGGATGGCCAGGAGAAGCCAAGAAAAGAAGGAGGGAGGGGTGGTGAATGGGAGTGGAGTGGAATTATGCCCTTTAACTTTGGCTACCTCCCTCTGCAAGGGGGAAAAGGCCCTTGGTATGTGCATGTAGTATCTTCTATGCGCAACTACAGATCACTCAGTTTGACGTCAGCTATAGGTAGAATGATGGAATCAGTAATAGCAGATAGTACCAGTGACCATATCGAGAGGCACATTTATTTTATTTATTCATTTATTATTTTATCTATTTGTCTGTTTGTTTCTTTAATTATTTTATATGTTTTTTAAATGTGTACGGGGCTGTCGCCCTCCTGGACCTCAACCTTACGGAGATCCGGAAGACTTCACATATGAAACAGGAGGTGGTGCTCACCTGATGCCAATGTTAGCAGTGGCACCAGGGAGCATCCCTCAACCTCAGGCGGCGCCAGGGGAAAGGTGTACCCCCAGGAAGTTTAGGGTTGCCTCGAAAGAGAAGACAATGAGGTATCGCGCCACCCCTGCCGTGATGAATGGCAGGCTGAGGCCTTGGCGAGGAATGACAGTGGTTCTGCAGTAGCAGAGAGTGGTGGAAGGTATGTTACATAAAGGCCCCACATATTTTGCATCATTGCTGATTGCCTCTCCCCGCGTGTAATCCTTACCACTCACAACGACAATTGCATCCTATCATTACTAACCATTACGATATATCACACGCCATGACACATAATCCGCACACATACAAGAAGGCATTAACCTTTAGCAATTTTGATGACCTCACATTTCCTAATCATAAACACCTGACTCAGATAACGCAACACATCATAACATGCTACATCGCACCATCGTCCAACATAAGTACCCAATGTCTCCAGACAGTTCATTAACCTGTCCTTATACCTACCAAGCTACATTATCGTAACTCCAATACATGCACCATGTCTAGCCACATCCACAAATACGACTAAACCCATTACAATATAACTAACACACATATAATATAGATTAATATCACAGACACATTTCCTATGTGGTAATCTACACCAAACATGCTTACCTAAGCTTATTCCCCTATATAACGAGGCGACTGCGTTCGCCAGAGAGAAAAGCCTAGGGGAGACACTCTCCCTGGACTCACCAGGGGAGATTATGTCCCCAAGCTGTAAATCCAGATATCTGTTAAAATAAACCGAGAAAACCCAGAGGGGCGTTATCTGACCCCGCTAAGCCCATTGTGTAGCCCCAACCTTTTAACGGCTACACATCCAAAGCGGATCCTGTGGACGATAGATCCCGCCCTTCTAGCAGGAGACAGGTGGACGGCTTCGTACCTACTGACGAGGTAGCACCGCAGCACTGATTCCGAAGTATGAAGATTGTTGCTATGGTCGGCTCTGGCCATCAGTCTGGTCTTCTTGTTGGTGACGCCCTTGACCTGTGTGATCGTGGGTTCCAGGGACAGTGTGATACTGCTGAACCTCGTCGCTGCCTTGGTAGCATCATTCGTAATAATGTTCCCTGGAATCCCAATATGACTGGGGTTCCAGTGAAACTTTCCAGACCTCTCATGCAAGAGGTTCAACAGAGTGCTGGTTTTAGGTCGTTGTATAGACGTCATCTGTTGTCTTCCCAAACCAAATGACGTCAATGGCACTCCATAAGTCTGTGTGGATCACGACTGAAACTACTACACTCACACTTGTCCCCTTTTCCCTTGTAAAGTGGAACTATACAGGCACTCCTCCAGTCCTCCGGCACTCTACCCTCTCTTAAACAAACATTAAATAACCTCATTATACAGAAAAACACTAGAAGTAATTCATAATCAGGCTGGGCAATGGGAGGGACATTTAGTGTTTTGGATATTTCAAATAAACAACTCTCTCCGGAACGGTCCTATGCTAGCATTTTATTTTCTGTTTTTTGAAATATGCAATAAATATCTATGTTGATAATGGAGATAATGATGATGATATTGATGGTAATAATGATGAATATAAATAAAACATATATAGACACATAGAAGACTTCCTGGAAGAGGCTTACGCCTATGACTCCATATCCACATTTACACTTTGTGGTAGCTTGTGGTGGATCTTTGCTTTATAATCGTATTTTAGTTCTTGGTTTTGCCAGAATTTGTTGTCTACTCTCATATTGGTTGACTGATTTTGCTGCAATCAACCATTCAGGCAGCCGGTTCCAATTATTGACAACCCTACACGGGAAAGCATATTTTCTTACATCCAGCCGTGACCTTGTCTTGAATAATTTCAGTGAGTTTCCCCTTCTTATTGTGGCGAAATTGCATATATGAATGTTGCATAGTGTGCCTGGATGGTTGGTATGCGTGTAAGTGATGCGTGATGTCGGAGAGTCGAAGCATAAGCAAGGGGGTATGTAGCGAGGGTATGATGGGGGGACGCCAGGGGAGGTCCCGGAATCGCCTGCCATACCCTCGCATAGAGAGAGTAAGCCTAGCATTGGTGTTGAACACACGTGTAAAATCCTCTTGTTTGCTAATTACATTAAAGCGAAGAAAACTGAACTCCTGCCTTTCCCTGATCCGGACAATGGTAAGCGTGAACTTGTCTTTAACTCGTGCTCCCATGATCACGGCCCATGTGCAATAGAAAAAGGTGAGTTTAATGTACATGCGAATACGTAACATTATGTTCTCTTCCCTAAGCTTCAATATGCCTTGAGTGCAGTCTCCATCATATTTTCCTGTCAGTATCTTGTAGGTTTCTTCCATGTCTCCCCGTGCTCTTCTATATGCAAAACAAAGATAGAATAATAATGAAAATTACAACAATTATGATGATAATAATAGGTAATGATAACAATGATAATGAAAAAATAATGATGATAACAATAATCATAATAATGATAACGCAGCATCCACTATGGCAGTAAGCCATTTCAAACTTGGCGCTTCAAAGTAAACTGACTATCTTTTTTCTTAATTACTTAAATTCTGAATCATATAATATCGAATTTGCATTAGTTTACATTCTAATCACACCTGAACTGGCGACCTGGTCTATCTTAGCAATAATACGGAGTGACTGCCGATCAATAGGTAAAAAAACAAATGCTAGGTTACATCCGAGTATCTCCGTCTCACCGGCCTCGCAGCTGATCTGGTGGGTACAAGCAGACGAAGACAAAACATCAAAAATGAGCCAACTCGCCACAAAAATCCCTGCCCTAATTAAAGGTAGGTAATTCTTAGTTTATAACAACAATGAAATAATCCTCTTCATCCCATAAACATATAGAGAAAACCCGCTCATCCGAAACAGTTATTAACCTGAACAATTTGTAAGAGTTTGAGTTTCGAACAAGATAGAACTATAGAAATAGACGCATGAAATGGTAGAAAATATCGATTTTTTATACCAATAAACAGTTAACTGTAAGTTGAATTATACTGCCAGTGATGTTTACAGGTTGGAATTTATAGTTTAAGTGATAGTGGCAACCCTGAAATTGAGGAACTTTAAAGGGCATCAGATTCACTGATTCTTGGGATATCCGTCAATAAATTTGGATACAAATTACGGTCATTTTCCAGTCTTTTGTATGCAAGTTGCACAAATGTATTCATTCGATTTGTGTTGATTACATTTCTGTATTTGAGTAAGGCTTTACATAATTTTGCTAGGTAATGTGACTATTTGTATGTTATGCAATCGGTAATGTTCAGGTTTGACCCTCCCAGCCAAGTTCAGGGAGTATGGTTCACCAAAACTAAATCATATGATGATATACTGCTAGTCACACTTGACCCTTTGGAACGACTTGTTGGGTTAGTAGGGAAGAATTATGAGATAGTTTGTCAGCATGGCGTTAATTTAAAACTTAAATATGTTATTCTGAACTTGTTAATAGACTGCGAAAATTATTTAAGTATACTTTTATTTAGTCATGTTTGACATAGGAAGGGTAATAGAGAAAATTGTTTCAGGGTGGGATCAATACAGTTTAAACGTATTGGACAATTTATAGTTTCACCCAACCATAGAATTTGATATGTGACTTGTGTGTTTCTGGTGAGAAGTGTTGTGATATGAACGTTGGTGTACATCATTTGGTCGCAAATGCGTACTTTTGAAGTAATTAAGTATTGAAATTATGCACTTATGCTTACATCTCCCGAACGATCGGGGGGTACGTGTGGGAAATCAGGGTTTTTGGGTGGGGAAGACTAATAAATGGAGTAATGTGCATTGCAAAACATGTTTAAAATGAACAAAAACACTTGAGAAAAATAAAAAAAAATCATATTTTAGGGCCTGAGTCCAGCGGTAGCCATCTTTGACTTTGTTTTTACCAACGATTCGAAAAATGTCTCGCTAGATTTGTTACATTTAGCAAAGTCCACTCCAGCCGCACAAGACTTCCTAACCGTAAACTAACGTTACCTCCGTTAGGTTAGGTTAGTTGAGTTTACGGTTACCAAGTCTTGTGCAAAGGGCTGCCCTTAATCTAGCGCTTCTTCTCACAAATACTTACAATCGTTAGTAAACAAACATGGCGCCGCGGGCGGTACCCGCCGATATTGGATATTTTTGTTTTTATGTGTTTCTTTAGTCTTCTTCATTTTACACCTGTTTGGCAATGCGCATTACCCCGATTTCCCACCCTCCAGATCGTTCGGGAGATGTAGGCATAAGTGCATAACTTCAATACTTAATTACTTCTAAAGTGCGCATTTGCGATGGAAATTATGTACACCATCGTTCATATTACAACATTTCTCACCAGAAACACATAAGCCACATATCAAATTCTATGGTTGGGTGAAACTACAAATTGACCGTACATTTTTTGGAATTTGTGAATTTTTACTTCCCCTAGCCTAAAAGAACCTAACCCAAGTAACCTGACCAAATTAACAGAAATTGCTATGGGATTGGGTGAAATGAAAATTCACAAATACATGCTTTTGTTATGAAGTAGCATTAAAAATGAACAAGTAAAACCAGAGTAATGTTTAACATGAAAGTTCAAACCAAAGAGAAGCAATGGTGAGAATATTGAAGTTAAAGAATATAATTATTTAGGCCAGATGGTGAAAGTGATGAAAGATCATGATAATGAAATAAAAAGGCATATTATACTTGGTTGGAAAGTATGTATAAAAAAAAATCCTGAGAGGGTCTACCTTTATGTTTGAAACGTAAAGTTTACAATCGGTTCATTCTGCCATCAGTAATCTATGGGTGTGAGACTTAAACTGATGAAGCTGATGGAAACTAAGATAAGGAATGCACATAGAAGATGAATGATAGGAATAATGCTAAGAGAGCAAGTTGGGTGAGAGAGCAGATGAGAGTGAAAGATAGTGTGAAGGCAATAAAAGAGAGGAAGTAGAATCACGTAGGTAAGTTTATGTGAATGACTGATGAACGATGGAGCAAGTGTGTTATCAAGTAGCCACTGCGAGGTGAGAAGCATGGAAGAGGGAGACCAGGCAGAAGGTGGAGAGACGAGATAGGTTTGCAGGAGTGATGCAGTAAAGGTTGGCATGGTTGTGTGAAACATGGAATGCTATGAAAGAGGCCTTTGTTCAACAGTGGACTCAAGATGGCTGATTTGAATTTATATATATATATATACAGACGCTCCTCAACTTGCGTTTTAGTTACGTTCCGAACGCAAGTTGAAAATGAACACAAGTTGTTACTGTACTATACATCCGTAAATTCTATTACCGTATCTTATAAAACACCCCTAGATCATTAATTATACACATAACATTGTAAAATAATAACATTAATTTCAAATAAATTAAATTCAAGCAACATAAATTGAGATGGTGGAGGGGGAGGAGGAGGATGAGGCAAGTCGTTTGTGCCATGTAAACAATGGACGCAGCATCATGCATAAGTATCGTTTGAACTACGGAGAGCTCACTAAACTAAAAAATTCACTCAAATTTTTTTTTACAATTTTTTTTTTTTACAGTCAGTTCAAACGTAAAATCGAAAAATAATGAACTTAAGTAGAGGAGCGTCTGTGTATATATATATATATATATATATATATATATATATATATATATATATATAATATAAATTTTGTGAGAAATTCTTTGGGTAAATTTTTATTAGTATACTGCCATTGTACTTTGGAGATGAAATTTTAAGTCTTTCTAGTTTTTGTTGTGGGTCAATTTAACACTTTTGTATTCACTTCAGCACCTCGTTGGGGTGTTGCTAATGACCCAGTTGTACTGGGGTTGTACCCAGTTGTGACCCAAATGTAACTTCTTGTGCAAAGCACGAAATTAGTCATACTTAAGACTGACAAGGACCAACAAGTAACATGTTTTGACTGGCAAGCAGCATATGAATTAACATAATGCTTGTTTTTGTGGTGAAAGTTGTTTGCTACATCATATGAAAGTTATAGGCCACTTGCCAACAAGTAAACTTTGTGCCACTCACTAACAACACTGATAAGTGGTAATTTTGGATGCTTGTAAATGTTTTGTGGTCATGTTACAACAATTATGTATCACGTAAAGTATTTATATACAGATTATTATGTCCTAATTTGGAATTTTGTGGACTTCTTTTGATGGTATAATACATCAGTGCGTAGATGGTGCTCATGTCATTGTCACTAATTCCCAGTGACATGACTTAGGTATTACCACAATGTCTTGTTCATGAATCAAAATGAATAAAAGTGAACAGTATACAAATAAATTTGTCATCAAAGCTGTCATAGAAATAGAGATCCTTACTTTGAAAAAAAAATGTATTAAATGATACTTGTGATAAAATAGAACATGAAGGTTTTGTCACTTTTAGTCTATCACAGAATAGTGAATAAAATTAGTGATTGGCAATATAAATGACCTTCAAATGACCTATAATAACCAAACATAGGCTGGGGACCATGTGAAATTTTGATCAGCCATAGCACTATTTTGTTAGCTCCTACCCAAGACTACAGACACGTTAGAAAAAAAATCATGTGACGTATGACCAAACAGGTTATGCTAGAACATTTTTAGGTTGAAAGGGTTGATCATTTTGTTCATCCAATTATACGAGGTCATATTCTAAGTTGGAATATTCCAACAGGTGCTCTTGAGGCATCTGGTCCCAAGCTGAACACCTTTGTGCATTATGCCAAGGTGGAACTAGTCCCCCCTAGCCCAGGCGAGATTGGAACAGCCGTCCAAGGACTTGGGAACATCGTCAAGAGTGCCCAAACAGGAGCATGGAGGAAGCTCACAGTCAAGGTGAGAATTGCTATAGGGAAATTTGTTCAGAAAATATTGATATAAAGTTGTGACTTGTGTATATTAAGGAATCTAGGTAAATGTGACTTAAGTAGGCACTACAAGGAGTATCTCATAGTAGTATGTTTGTTCATAATGCAGTTATAAATACTTCAGTTTGTTTACATTTAGAACATGTTTAAAATTCTTGTTCTTATATAAATTTAATGTATGCATACTAAAGTGCCTTTCCTCTTGGTGGAGGTGTCCAAAATCAAAGCATACACTCACCCAACAATTATACCACACTCATCCAAACCCATTAATTGCCTCATCCATCTTAGCACCCTGTCTTTAGCATTACCCAACAGTCTGTATACCAATAGGCTTCATGCTCCTTATAAGGGAGGTAGTCAGTCAAGGTGTGCACCTACCACCACCAAGCCCACTTCCATCCATCACCCATTTTTCTCTCATCTTAGCTCCTTGGGGATGAAGGGTCATCACTGCCCATGCCCGCTACCCAGGTCGGAAGCAATGCGGCAAGACACAACATATCCATAGCAGGACCTGCCACTTCATTGACATCTATTTCATACAAAAAAAAGAAGAAGAAAAAAAAACTTTCCATCTTGGCACTTAGTGGTTGAAGGGTCATCAGTTTTAGGAAAAACATTACTATTTCTTAAGACTGACCTTGATGAACACAAGTTTGTTTCATGTTGCAGGAAGCTTGGGTTAACACACTGGTTGCAGGGGAGATTGCTTGCTGGTTCTTCGTTGGTGAATGCATTGGAAAAGGAACTCTTGTTGGCTACCAGGTCTAGTTTGTTGGTAAGGTTTTGTATATGTATAAAATTCTTTGTATAGGCAGGAGTGATCAATTCTGTATAATAAAGATGTAATACTGATGTTAATGAGTTTTTCTACCATCCTCGGTTAATAAATAGCCTTGACTTTCATAGACTGGAAATTTGCACTTTTGCAATAGCAAGCAGCGTTCCTCAGGAAAGAAATGTTGGATTGTTGTCTATATTGTATTAATGTGGGCAAGTACTTGCATGTGATAGTCTTGCAAGATGGATAGCAAAGCTGCCCATTTTCAAAACCTGTAACTCCTCACTTCAATCACATGATTCTCCAGATTCTTCATACAGGTGACCTCCTTTCCTACTACTACTTTCTGCTAGTTACATAGAATCAGTCCAACACTGATACAACACAGACAAGTCTAAAGATTCTCCCCAAAGAGATCTGCGGAAGGACCTGTTGACCCAGATGAGAACAAACTCCATTCCATTAATGTCCAGGGTTGAAGAGCTGATGCTGGTGTCTTCTTGTGCATCCAATACCAAAACTTGGTCTAACCACAGTGACCTCACTGTACCAGGGCCAAGCCTAAACCAAATGCTCTGCTGCCCAGACTAAACCAAACCAAAGCAAATAAAATTGAATGAGCCGACCAGCGACCACGTGAAAGCAACAAAAGAAGAATAAGCGGATCTCGACAATCGACCACTGAACTGAAAGTTATAAATCATACATGATCATGACAAGATAATTCTATTCGTCTCTCTCCAAACACGATGGAGTTGACTTGCATCCTCTCACTTATCTTCAATACAAAGAAGAATGACAATTTTCCTTGAAACAGGCTTTTAAACATCCATGTAACCTTTCATCACCTGCAGTCCACTGTTGCAGCTGGCCTGAAGAAAGTGGAAGGGCAAGGGGCGGGAAAGCAGGACTCGGCCACTTTGCTTGTGTGGTTCTCGTTTCTTGAGAGGGGAAATTTCTACTGGAGTAGTCTTGAGGAACTGAGTGGTTGTTTTCAAATGTTTGACCAAACTTTACCTCAGAAATAAACAGTAACACTACTCACTGTAGACAGCCATAAATCAAAAAGCCACCCCATAGCAAAATTGAATGGCCAAACCCTTCCATTGAATGGAACTAAAAAATTTTGGGTCCTGCATTTGATACCATATGACATTCGGCCTATATATCAAGGACCTTAGAGTAATGATTAACAAGAAAGCAAGCCTATTGAAAACCATCTTTAGCAAAGACTTTGGGAAATAAAGAAACCAATAACCATCTAAAAACAGTTCGTAAGAACCACTCAGGAATACACCTCCATAGCATGGTTCCCAACTATTGGCAAATTGAACATGAACAATTTAGAAAAATTTTGCAGAATGGAACACTAATAACAGGCACCAAAACCACCTTATAGGACTCCCAACATTAAATCATAATCTTCCCAACAAAACATCACATGAAAATGACAGGAACACAATTTTCTGCCAGAACCCTAAACAACACACCCTTCAAACTACATCTCACAAGCACCAACAGAATATAGCAAAAAAAATCGCCAGCAGCGTACATCTCAAACATCTACCACAACCCTCCACTGAAACCATGCAAAACATCCATACAGCAGGGCTGGATTATCCCAAACACCAAGTATGCCATGGTATAGGGCCCCAAGTACTGAAAAGCCCACAAACCTGGTAGATCTGACCCAAAATGAGCAACCCATATGATTTATGAGAATCCCAGATGTCAGTTTAATGGTTTTCACAAGGGGTATTGGCTGCATGTTATTGTGGCAAAGTAGCATGCAATTGATACTTTAGGGTCTATATGGGGTGCCCCTGCAGACCAGAGCCACACATCATTTTGTCTGTGGTAGAGGAAAACTCTGTACATAGAGAAATTATGACACTTTTATACTTTGACTGCCCCTCCGTTATGCTGTCCCCCAACCCCTTGTTACTGTCCTGTACCATTTCTCTGAATATTCATTTCCTCTTTTTGCCTACCTACCCTGTGGTGGGGGAAAAGAATACTGCCACCAAGTATTTCCACTTGAGTCGTAAAAGGCAAAAAAGGGATGGGGGGTGTGATTAGGAGTCCGACTACCTGTAGCCCCAAAAGGGGACATTCCTAAAAAAGAAAGTAAAGGCATAAGAGGGTCTGGGACTTTTCCAACCAGTATCCTAAGGTTTGGGTCTTTTAATGTGTGTGGATGTGGTACATAGAGTAAAAGGGAAGAGATAGGCAGTATGTGAGAAGAAGGATGTACTGGCTTTGAGTGAAACTAAAATGAAAGGAAAGGGCAACTGTGAGTCTGGGGAGGTACTCAGGAGTGAAGAGGGGACAAGGGAGAGAAGGGGTGGCTATACTAGTAAGTGAAGAGATAAGTAAGCGGGTAGTGGAGTGGAAGGTGTCATCAAGGTTGATGTGGATGAAGGTGAAGCTGGGAAAGGAGATGTGGGTTTTTGTAAGTGCGTATGGGCCTGATAGTGAGAAGACCGTAGAGGAAAGGGAGGCATTTTGGGTAGATATATTGAGTGCATAGAGGGATTAGGGAGAAATGTCAATGTATTTGTATTGGGAGACCTAAATGCTAGGGTAGGAAATGAACCAATTGACAGAGTGATTGGGAAGTATGGAGTGTGAGGCAAAAATCGTAGTGGAGAATTGATGATGGAGATGTCTTGAAAGAGAGTTGATGATAGCAAATAGTGTTTAATAAGAAAGTCAAGCATAAGTACACATGGGAGAGGGTGGCAGATAGAGCGTTGATGGACTATATAGTGGTGACCAGGAGTATGGTAGGAAGAGTTAACCCATTCAACTCCGATGACAAGATGTCTTGTCATTTGGTCAAATAAAACAAAAAATCATAAAACACCAAAATGTTTGATCAAACACCAGAAAAATATGACGTCAATCCTCGCTTCGCTCGCAGCGAAGCGAGGACTGACGTCATATTTTTCTGGTGTTTGATCAAACATTTTGGTGTTTTATGATTTTTTGTTTTATTTGACCAAATGACAAGACATCTTGTCATCGGAGTTGAATGGGTTAAGGATGTACATGTTCTAAGGGGAGAGAGTGGGGGAATATCAGATCATTTTCGGTGGAAGGTAAATTGAGAGTGGAGAAAGAGGAAAAGGGCAGAAGGTAGGGAGGTACTTAGAGTGAACTGCTTAAACGAGGAAAAATGTAATTTTCGCAGGAAAATTAATTTTTCCCTGATACAAACCTGAGGTACTCCTTACACTAGGATACTCTCGCGTAGCGCGAATATTTCTACTGCGAAATTAAAATCCTCACTCTGTGGGTCTGGGCAACGCTTATCCTCAGTAAGGGGCCCCATTGAGGCAAGGGCACAAGTCTCGCACACTATAACCATTCTCTGAGCCAGGTATGATTTAAGCACAAGGTTGTCAGGCAAGGAGAAGGAACTGTTTAGAGGGGTGGTTGAGGAGGGCCATTAAAGGTAAGGAGTACCTCAGGTTTGTATCAGGGAAAAATTAATTTTCCTGCGAAAATTACATTTGTTCCGAAGAATACAAACTCTTCGGTACTCCTTACACTAGGAGACTCGGACTTAGGAGGGAAGGAAGTTGTTATCTAGCCTGGGAAACCGCTGTAAGGAAAATCTAGTGTGCTAAGACTATGTTGACCAGACCCCTATACATTCCCCTCACTTTGAAGTGCACCCCTTTCTGTTCCCTGGAGTGGAGACAGAAAGGTTATAATCACTTTTGTACCACTGAAGGGCTTGAATTGATTCCCTTGGAATGCTAGAGAGCCCGCGGGTGAGGTAAGGGAATGTAAGAGTATGAGAAGGACTTTAGAAAGTTATCCCTGCAGTTGCCGAGCCAGAACCTGGATGAGTTGTCAGGGTCGGCTGTGTGCTCTTGAGGAGGGGTATATCATTTTCAGGACTTCTTGGGCGGCCACTATGGGGCCCAAAGATAAGTTCCCTAAAGATTCCCGCATAACTTCTTTGAGGTAAAAGGAAGTGAACGTATTCTGGCTTTTCCATATACCTGCTTGAAGAACCTGGTTGACTGACCGATTCTTTCTGATGACTAGGGAGGTCCCTACTGCCCTCAGGTCATGGGCAATCTGTGTGGTCCATGTCGCAGGCTCTGCGGATGACTTCCATTGTCCAGTAAGAAAAGGAATTCTTAGTGATGGGCTACCTTTAGTAGAGATGAACAACCACTTTAATTCTGGTCGAAGATGTTCGGTTCTCTTGAGGTAGGTCCGGATGGCTTGTACCGGGCATAGAACTGTTTCAGTCTATTCTCCCCCTGCAAATTCGTCTAAGGATGGAACACTAAAGGACCAGAATCTAGGGTCGGATTTGGCAGGATCTTTGTTTTGGCAATGAATTGAGGCATGAAAGTGAAGGAGACCTCTTTCCATCCTTTGGAATGGGCGACTCTATAAGAGATGGCATGTAACTCCCCTACTCTCTTGGAAGATGCCAGGGCTAGCAGAAAAAACTGTCCTCTAGGAGAGGTCCTTCAGATGTGCCTCTCGGAGAGGTTCGTAAGGGGGACCCCTCAGAGAGTTCAGGACTAATGCCACATCCCGCGGAGGAGAACTGATTTCCCTGGGGGGGCATGATCTTTGAAGTGCCTGAAGAGCATGGAAATTTCCTGTGAAAGGGCTAGGACCATGCCCTTCAGAGAAAACACCTGATTTAGAGCTGCCCTATAGCTTTGTACTGCCGAGAGGGAGATCTTCCTGGACTTCCTGAGGACGTGGAAGGAGGCGATCTCAGGAATGGTGGCTCGAACTGGGACTAACTTCCTGGAGTGGCACCATTTGCAAAGGCGCATTTCCCTTGATAAAGGTTAGCTGAGGATGAGCAAATAGGAGCGGACATGTCCTCAACCACTTCTCTGGGAAAACCCTTCTTTAGGAGGATCTGGACCATAGTCTGAACGCGTGAAGATTGAGTGCTGAAGGGTTCTTGTGCCAAGGCCCGTTGATGGGTGGATACAGAAGATCTGGTCTTCCCTGAAGGGCCAGAGGCTCTTCTACTGCTAGCTCGAGGGCGTCCGGAAACCATGGGGCTTCGGGCCACCAAGGAGCGATCAAAGTCATCCGAAGGTAGGATGCGTGTCTTGCTCTGAGGTACCTTCTGGAGCAAGGGAAATGGTGGGAAAGCGTAGGAGTCCAGGTTGTCCCAACTGTGCAGAAGAGCGTTTTCTCCTGCTGTCAGAGGATCCAGGAAAGGGCTGAAATATTGGGAGTTGGTGATTCCATCTCATTGCAAAAAGGTCCACTAGAGGGGAGCCCCATTTGCTGAGGATGAAGTTCGCTACTTCTCGATAGAGGGACCATTCTGTGTTGATTATCTGATTCTTCCTGCCGAGGTGGTCCGCCCAGACATTCCTCTTCCCCGGGATGTAACGGGCTTTGAGTGACACCTGGAGATTCTTGGCTAGGTTGAGGATGTCCATCATCAGAAGGCATAGTTCCTGGGAGACTGTGCCCCCCTTGCTCGTTCAGGTAGGGTACTACCGAGGAGTTGTCCGACATTATGCCCACTACTTTTCCTGAGACTTGATCCTTGAAGTGACGGAGAGCCAGGAGTACTGCTTTCAACTCAAGCCAATTGATATGGGCTGTCCGCTCGACTGTGGACCAGGAACCGCTGATGTGATCGTCGTTGAGGTGGGCTCCCCAGCCCTCCTTGGAGGCATCGGAGAACAGGAGGACTTCGGGGGGAGATGGGCCGAGGGGCATCCCCATGAGAAGGTTGCATGGGCCTTCCACCAGAGAAGAGAATCCTTGACTTCTTCGGTGAGGGAGATGTGTTGTAGGGGTTCTCCCTCTTGCGGGGCCCACTGAGACTTGAGGAGCCACTGTAGCGGTCGCATTCTTTGTCTACTCCAGGGGATTAATTTCTATATGGAGGCCATATGGCCCAGGAGGATTTGGCATTGTGTAGCCGTCAGGAACCTGGTCGATAGTGCCTGTGCAACTAGAGAAGCGAGATTCGGGATCCCCTTTCCTACTAGGAAGGATTCCATTAGGGAGGAGTCCAGGACCATACCCAGGTACGTGACTCTCTGTTCTGGTAAGAAATCTGACTTTTCCGGGTTGACTACTGTGCCCAATTTCAGGACAAAGGTTAGGACCATTCTCAGGTGTTCTGGCATAGCTGGGCGGAATGCATCTTGGAGGTCCAGCGACACCATGAAGTTCCCTTCCCTGATAGACGCCCTTACGGACTCTGGGGAGGCCATTCGGAACTTTGTCAGGGAAAAGGAACTTGTTGAGTGGAGACAAATAGATGACTGGTCTCCACACCCCTGTTGTCTTTTCTACTAGGAATAGCCGTGAGAAGAACCCTGGGTCCGGAGTCGAGACTTCCACTAAAGTTCCTGTCTGGAGCAAAACGGAGGATTCCTCCGCTAGGGCCCGCCCGCGAGCCGAGTCCGGGTGGAAGCTGCTGACTTGGATGGGATAGAGGGAGAGGTTTGGGACAGTGGAAAAGGGAAGACAATAGCCCGTCTTAATGACTCAGTAGGTCCAGTCTTCCGCCCCGGCCTCTTCCCATGCTCTCCAGTAGAGGGAGAGGCAACCCCCTATCCTGTGCAGAGGGGCTGGCGAATTCCTAGGAGTCCTGTGGGGGAGTCCGGAGCCTCTATAATGTTTGCGTCTAGGATCTCGGAGTCCACCATATCCGGGGGAATCAGCGTGTGGGTGAGCATAAATCTCCCTGAGGAGGGGGTCACTGGGGTCCCCGAGGATGGTGTCTCTCCTGCGGGACTCGAAGTTGGCCCAGGACGTTGAGAGACAGGAAACCTGATGCTTCAGGGCTCTGCTCGCGCTTGCCAAAAAGCCTGGAGGTCGCATTCTTCCTGGGGTTGTAGTGCGGGTAAGAACCCCCACGCCGAGGCAAGGAGGCGTTCTAGCCAGGAGTTCACCGCCAGGGACAGAGCCAGTGATTGAAGGTGGTTGCTGACTTCCCTGCCAGAGAGGAGGACGTTTCGTCTGCGCAGCGACTCGGCGTCCGCCTAACCAGCTCTGGTAACCTCGCCGGGATCGAGGCTGCTCCGAGGGTTGACCCCGATGGGGTGTAGAAGCGCTTCTGGTGTTCCAATGGGACCGGAAGCCAACGCGTCTTCTCGGTCGTCCTTGTTGCGAGAGCGTCGGAGGCCTGGGCCATGGCTCTCGCCGTCTGCGTACTCCATGGAAGGTGGAGGGGAGGAGGCTGGGCTTTCTGAGAGTTGGCCGTCATGAAGATGTCAGACTCGAATGTGGCTTCCTCTTCTTTCGGGTGGCCCAGTCGATTCGCCCTCCGAACCCTCGCGAGGACGTCCGAGAAGGAAGGTGGGACCACCATCGAGGATTCCGACTGGGAAACGGGAGGGGAAAGGGAGCGTGGCCCCCCCCCCCCCCTACGGAGCTGTGGACATCGTCGTCGGCGTAGGAGGGGTCGGGACGGGCAGAGAGGAACCTCACGCTACCATCCCGGTCACTGATGGGTACAGAGGGGGGCCGAGCAAGTGGAAGATGGTCGAGGGGGGCCCTTGGGGGCGGTGACTCCTCACGAGCTTCCGTGCGGTGCACGAACCGCGCTTGAGAAGCGCGGAAAAATTCCCGTTGGGCCTCCATCTGTTCCTTCAACGTAGTGACGAGTGAACAGAGTGGGGAGGAGGTCCGGGGAATGTCCGCTTGAGTCCCGCCTGGGTGCGGATGGTCCGGGAGACGCCAAGGGGAGACTGCCTCCTCTGGACGAAGCCGAGTCACCCACGACGAACGCGCGCGTGGGCACATCTCGGGCTTCCTGCCCACCGGGCATAGAAAGGGTTCCGGCGATGACCCGGCTCGTCTGACGACGGGTGGAAGGTGAACGTGGGGGCCACCCGAGGAGGAGAAGAGGCCGACGCGCTCCGAATCTCCGAACTCGGCTCCTTTGTCCGTGGGGGGGCGGAGCCGCCGGCAGCGTCGCGGGGCCGGTGGACGCATCCGGGAAAAATCTCGTACCCGGGGGGGTTCGCGGGGGCCAGCGCGTGCCCGTCGTAGCTAACCACCCTGTGGGCAGGAACAGGAGACAAGTGGCCTGAGACTGACTCGGGGCGGCTATTGTACAACCTTTCCGTTTACTACGCTTAGGAGGGGGGGAGACAACTGCCCGCGTCCTCCGCCGACGTAGCATGCCTTCTCCTTGTGTCGGGTGAGGGGGAAGCCATCTAGAAACACCGCGTCTGCAACCTCGTCCCTGATCTCTGTCCCTGTGAGCAAAGGGCATGGAAAGGGCACCGTTGATCACCCAGCTCTTCCTACGGTGGGTGTTGTGCGTACAGCGGGATTCCTGAGTAGAAGAGACTAAGGGGCTCTTTGCCCCCCCCCCCTTTGTCCGTGCCGGCGTCGAGTTTCGGGGGCAGCCGCAAGCGACCACATCCGGGAAAAATGTCATACAGGAACGGTAGCTAGCGGTGGCTTGACGCGCATGTCCGACTACGCTAACCGTCCTTTGTTGAAGGAAGAGGACAACTTGGCCTGAGAATGACTCGAAGTGGCGTTGTACCACCTTCCTGGCGACTGTTGAGTTTCCGGGATGGGCGAGGGCAAACCGCAAGCGACCTCATCCGGGAAAAGCTCGTACAGGAACGGTAGCTAGCGGTGGCTTGACGCGCATGTCCGACTACGCTAACCGTCCTTTGTTGAAGGAAGAGGACAACTTGGCCTGAGAATGACTCGAAGTGGCGTTGTACCACCTTCCTGGCGACTGTTGAGTTTCTGGGATGGGCGAGGGCAAGCCGCAAGCGACCTCATCCGGGAAAAGCTCGTACAGGAACGGTAGCTAGAGGTGGCCTGAGGCGCATGTCCATCTACGCTAACCGTCCAGGTTTAAAGGAATAAAGGACAACTTGGCTGCCTGTCTACTACGCCGTGGAGGAGGGAGAGAATTGCTCGTCTCCTCCGAAGCCGTAGGCCGCCTTCCCCAGTTTTTGGGGGGGTGAAGAGGGAAGCCATTTTCTATGGCCATTTTCTATGCGGCGAAACCACAACAATACTGGAACCAGATTCCATACTTACAGTGAAGGGTAGGATACCCGGTGGCGGTTAAGGGAATAATACAGGGAATGGAGAAGCACTTAAAATTCCAGGACACAGGATGGCGTAGGGAAAACCCCGATGAAATTGAAGGACGACGAACTCCTTAGCGTCCTTAGAGTGAGCTGGCGACAATCGAAGCGGATTGCTTGATTTTCGGCACCGACGTAAACATGGAGAGATGTTAACGCGGTCACTACTGCGAAGAGAATGGTTATAGTGTGCGAGACTTGTGGTGGAGGGCAAGGGCCCCCCCCCTTGCCCCAATGGGGCCCCTTACTGAGGATAAGCGTTGCCCAGACCCACAGAGTGAGGATTTTAATTTCGCAGTAGAAATATTCGCGCTACGCGAGAGTATCCTAGTGTAAGGAGTACCGAAGAGTTTGTATTCTTCGGAACAAAGGAGAATGAATATAATAAGAAGCTGAGAGAGGAGTGAGAGAGAGTAAGGGATAGAGTAGAACTAGGAGTGGAGGAGGAATGGGGATGGTTCAAGGAGGGAGTCATAAGATGTGCAAAGATGGTGTGTGGAACAAGGAGGGCAGGAGGAAATAGAAATAAGGGTATGAGTGGTGGGATGAGGAAGCAAAGGGGTGTAGAAGAGAAGAAGCAGGCATTCATAGATTGGCTACAAATTAGGACGAGGGAATGGTATGAGAGGTACAAAGTAAAGAGAAAGGAAGTTAAGCATAAGATAAAGGAGAGCAGATGTGAAATGGGGAAAGAGTATGACAAAAAAATTGAAAGTAATAAAAAGATGTTTTGGAAGGAAGTTAAGAGGAAGAGGAGGCTAATCAAGTAGAGAAGAAAAGGTAAAAGGTGCATATGGAGATGATAATGGAAGAGAAGGCAGTGAGAGGAAGGTGGGCAGAGTATTTTAGGGAGTTGCTAAATGTGAAGGAGGATAGGGAGGGAAAGGTTGTTGCAGTGGGAAGTGCTAAGAAAATGAGAGTGATGAGTGAGGAAAATGGAGAAGTAGGGAAGGATGAAGTGAAAGCAGCTGTTAAGGTGATGAGAGCAGGTAAGGCACCTGGGTTGGATGGATGCCATGCAGAATGTCTGAAGAAAGGAGGTACAGTTATGGTGGACTGGCTGGTGAGGTTATTTAATGTTTGTTTAAGAGAGGGTAGAGTGCCAGAGGACTGGAGGAGTGCCTGTATAGTTCCGTTTTACAAAGGAAAGGGAGACAAGTGTGAGTGTAGTAGTGTCAGAGGGATCAGCTTGTTGAGTGTAGTTGGGAAGGCTTATGGGAGGGTCTTGATTGAGAGGATTAGGAGAGGAACAGAGGGAGTAATTGGTGAGGAACAGTGTGGTTTTAGGACAGGTAGGGAATGTGTAGATCAGATTTTTGTGGTAAGACAGATATGTGAGAAAGCTACGAGTATAGGAAAAGGTAAGGATGTTTTTTGGGCTTGTATGGATCTGGAAAAGGCTTTAGACAGGAAGGCACTGTGGGAGGTACTGCAGATATATGGGATAGGAGGAAAGCTGTTAAGAGCAGTCAAGAGTTTTATGAGAGTAGTAGAGCTTGCGTTAGGATTAGAAATGGAGAGATGAATGGTTTGAGGTAAAGGTGGGACTTCGTCAGGGGGTGTGTTATGTTGCCTTGGCTGTTCAATCTTTACATGGATGGGGTGGTGTGAGATGTGAATGCAAGGGTAGTGGGTCGGGTTGGAGATGGTTAAAGAAAATGGAGAAAAGTGGGAGGTGAGCCAGCTGTTGTTTGCTGACAACACTGCACTTGTAGCAGGATCAGAGGAGGGATTGAGGAAGTTAGTGACAGAGTTTGAGGTGTGTGAAAGAAGGAAGCTGAAGATAAATGTGGGCAAAAGTAAGGTGATGAGATGTACAAGGGGAGAGAGTGACAGTAGGCTGGAAGTGAGCATTAAGGGTGAGAAACTGGAGGAAGTGGATAGTTTCAGATACTTTGGTGCGAATGTGACAGGAAAGGGAGGATTAAAAAATGTAATGAGAAATAGACATCTGGGAATGGATGCTAAGAGGAGGTTATATGAAGGAGTGATTGTGCCAACAGCAATGTATGGGGCAGAAACATGGAACATGAGAGGAAGAGAGAGGGAGTTTGAATGTGTTTGAGATTAAATGTCTGAGAAGTATGATAGGGGTTACTAGGCTAGATAGAGTGAGAAATGAGGAGGTGAGGAGAACAGGGGTGGAAAGGGAGTTGGGAGATAGGGTTGATGAAAGAGTATTGGGATGGTTTTGACACATGGAAAGAATGAGTGAAGAAAGATTAGTAAAAAGTGTGGAAGGAGTGAATATGAGGGGGCATCCTAGGATGAGATGGATGGATGGGGTGAAAGGGGCTTTACAAAAGAGAGGAATGTCTGTAGAGGAAGGACGGGAGAGGACAGAAGATAGGGGTGAATGGAGAAGGGTTGTGTATAGATGAGGCTGTGATGTATGAGGGGGAGTGGGTGGGAGATGGGGGGTGAGGAAGTATGTAAGAGAAAAAATTTTGATGCAGCCCGAAGGGATTTCTCCCCGTCTTCTCCTCTCCTGCATGAGGGGACGGAGAGGGGGGGGTTGCCGAGTTTATGAAGCGGCCTTGCTGTGGATGTGCTGTGTCTTGCGACACTGCTTCTGACCCAGGGCAGTGGACAGGATGCGGGGATGACCCGTCATCCAGGAGGTGCCAAGATGGGAGGAGGGTGGAGGGGAGTGGAATATATGGGAAATGAAATGGGTGGGAGTGATTTCTATGCCTTTTTCTTTTTGGCTACACCCCGTGTAAGAGGGAAAAAGCCTTTGGTATATGTATGTATGTATGTACAAGGAAAATCAATGACCAGTCATTGGTGTAGCTATATATATATATGTATGCTGCTAATAGAGGATATAAGGATGAGGACAATCTGTATAAGTATATATATTGTATCATTAAATTCTGATGTTTCAATAAAATGTCAAATTGTTCAAATCTTGTATAATTTATTTAAGGGGATGGGGCCCAATGTAGGCTTATTCTGGCCCTGCTATACAGAAACATATTCACACCCAGATAACTAAAGCCCTCTCAAGAAGGACCACCAAACTACATTCCAACAACAGTACCCAGATATAAATCTTGCTGAGGAAATCCTCCCTCACCAGATAACAACTGCACTAGCACACCTGTGCTCAGGACACCATCCATCATTCAGGCAGTACCAACACAGATTAGGGATTACCAGATTCAAACTGCCTCAGATACAGGACTGCACAGAAGACACAGAACACCTCATAGTACTAGGCCCCACCCTAACAATCCCTAGACAACACAATATCTCTTTTCTATGTGACTTGTGGTTCCAACCAAAGAATATTGCAGCTTTCCTAGAGGCTGTAGGTCTTCTACAAGAGAGAAGGGGCAACAGATAACTTATTTCTTTTGTGACTTGTGAGTGAACGGATTTTTGTATAGATAGGTTGTGTGGTGCAGGGTGGTAGGTTGTAGATGTTTGAGTAGTATGATACTTTTATTGTTCAAATGGTTATGCTTGTGTGATTTAACAGTATGGGTGGGTAGTGTTGAGGGTTCGCACAGAAATGTGTACATATATATAATTATGTGGTTATTCTTTTCATATGTTTTTAATGGGGAGAATTTGCTCCTTTTTGCAGTTGTTCTATTGGTGTGGTTTTGGTGCATCCCATTATTATTAGTGCTTTATTTTGTATAGTTTGTCTGGGTCATTAACTTATCCAAGCTCAGCAGCCAGGTGTCACCTCACGCCCTTCATGTCTAAACAGAGCTATATCCAAGAGGTAAGTACTAAATGGTGGTTAATGACCTGTGCAGATGTTGCCAAATTCCTTTTGCTGAGGAGTACCAGCATGCCCTATGGATGCTACCAGAACAGGATTGATCACTCAATGTGCAGAACTGGGCGCATTACTGCCAGACAGTTAGTGTGTTACAGAATAATCTAGGGTGCATTTCTGTCAATGCATTGCCAATTTTAATTCCTTAGAGCGGTCTTCATTACTGCATATGTGTATATACACATACAGATTTTTCGGTAACGACCTGCCTGTCCAGCGGTAGCACACCCAACTCGGTCAATATTTTGCCCCTAGTCTCCTCTTGGAGAAGATTTGTAGTCTTAAAGTAACTGGCAGCAGCCTCCAGGCAGGACCATAACTCATTCAGAGAAGACATATTTTGTAATCTAAGGATTGTTAGTGTGAGGCATTGTACTTGTAGTATGAGGCATTCTGTGTCTTTTTTGTGGTGGTTGCATCTGGGGCATGTTGATTGTATTCTTCTAGGTTGTTTATATCCTGAATCAATTTGTTGTCCCAGTTTCTCTTGCAGAACTCATGGGCCTTAGCAAACTGGCCTTAGTCACCAGTACAGCCCGCAATTCACTCATTGAAAATATACTGTCTGGATGAGGTGAATGAAAAATGTAGTACAAAGTGCTCTATCTTCTATGTGGTAACTGGAGCCTGTGTGGCATTGCTTTAATGCAAGGTGTTGACCTAAAAGACATGTTAGTGCAATTTAAACTTGTCTTGAAAGTGATTTCTCTACAAAATTGCTTTCTGGGGAGTTTAGTAAAGTACAGAATTTGGCAGTATTGTGGAATGCTTGTTTTATGACACGTGTTTTTGTAAGGACATAGGAAACAATAGATGGATGGGAGTGGGTGTGTGCCTTGGGTAGCCATCTCCCTTGTAAGGAAGAAGAGTCCTTGATGTATAGATAGTAAGGATATCTTTTTGGGGTGCTGGAGGCAGATAATATTAGATGTTTGAGAATAGTCTCAATTCTACTGAATGGGTCTTGTGTACAACTTTCTCATGTGTTGCCTCATAGGAAGGATCTTTGTGTCAGGGTAGATGTTCCATTACTGCTCTAGTCCAACCAGTTATTAATCTTTATTTTTTTTTTTTCCATTTTGTGATGTATAATAACTAAAATCTGCATAAATTTCACTTTTTCATTTTTACCTTAGGCAATCAAACACTTGATTCTCTACAGATTTACTTACACCAGAATCATTTTACAACAAGATACCACACTATAATTCTATATTTTCAAAAAATTCATATATATGTATATACAATAAATTACACAACTAAACCTCATAACAAGGTAGAGAGTGGTATCATCCACAATGAAGTACTGTAATGTAAAACTTTAACACATACAAATGAAAAACTTGTGCTCAATAGATCATTCACACAAAAAAATAAACATAAACAACCACAACCGAGAATCAATTCATGTTCAGAATATGACAAAATGATACACAACAACTTTTATAGTCTATTATATCTTATATTTTTCCTATCCTTCAAAATTATACAAATCTATTTAACTTGTGCAAATGATATCCCCATATAAAACTGCACTGCTCTAATTCCTATTTTTCACAATAATACTTAGGTCCATTCAAACCATTACATGAAATGTCTGCCACAGTACTCTGGAATGTTTTCTCTCTCTCTGTTTCTCTCTCACTCTGAAGATGACCAACCATTTTAAAACTTCTCTCCCATTTTGGCCCTGGAAGACTGTAATAGAGAAATTTAATATGAAATACCATAAATAAATAGCCCTCACTGGGGGACATTCATAATGTTAAACACATATACTGTGTAGTACATATATCTGCTTATTTATATACTGAAAGACTTCTTCTTCCCCTTTATGAGGTAGCCAGCCAAGACATGCACCCACCAACCACCCATCCCACATGAATTTTTCTTTTTAAAAACTCTTGGCCATCCTTGACCACTGTCTGGGTCTAAAGCAACGACAGACAGAGCATCATATCAGGGCCTGACAGATTGAAGTTAGTTTACCTCCAACTCTTCATTTACATGGTCCTCCCTCCTCAACTCCTCAAGAGTAAATACAAAATATAAGGAGAAATACCTTTGGGCTGTATCAAACTATTATCTATTTACAACCATCTTCAACTCATTCCTATTGCCCTCTCCCTTTCCTTACTCAACTGGCATTACCCTTTTATTCAAGGCCTTCCTTCACATCATCCATCCATCCCATTCTCAGTCTTCCCCTTAAGTTCACTCCATCCGGCTCCGCCTTCCACATCTTTTTTGCATATCTGCCTTACTATAAAAATTTCATCCACATGGTCTCTATTCATATGTGCCTTTGACTTGGCTACCTCCCTTATAAGGTGGAAGAAACCCTTGGTATATAGATAGAGATGTATTCTAGCCAACCAATGATACTTTACTTTTCATATCTCTCTGCTAATGGAAACTGAATTAAATATTTTAATCATATTAATGGACGACCTGTCATCCATGAGGAGCTAAGATGAGGAGGAGGAAAGGGTGGTGAATGGGTTGGGGTGGGTATATGCCTGTTTGGGTTTGGCTACCTCCCAGGTTAAGGGGAAAAAGATGTTGGTATATATATATAGAATCATATTAAGATTATTAATTTACCTGCAAAACTCCAACAATGAGTCCAAAAAGTCCAATAGCACTGCCAAAGATTTCAACAATGAGGATTCGCACAAAGAGAGCGCCATCTGCTGCATCAGCAAGAGCTGCAGCAGAACCTGTGGGGTAAGAATAAAAGAAGAGATTATTAATACATCATCTTGACATAGTAAATTGTACATTCTGAAACCACATCAATGAACATATTGAAATTACTTGGAACATTCTTCCAAACTTGGAATAACAGGAAAAATGATTAATGCATCATCATGACACAGTAAGTTATACATTTTGAGAGCAACACATCAATGAACATACTTATATGATAACTGAAAATCAAGGACATAGTTTAAGTTTGAACCATACATGAATTTGAGTCTAGGTATGTTAGGAAATTAGAGAACAGAGACGGGACTCAATGGGCATTCCCCCTTTCCTGTATACTTCAATTAGGCAGAGCTGGGCGCATTCCTCAGTGAGTTTCTAGGTGTGCCCCCTGGTGTCCTGACTGACACATATATATGGTCAGGACACAGAGGAACACACCCAGCTCAGCAATTAGGTGAATACAAAACACACACACACACACAAATACACGCATGCACACAAAATAACTCAAACTTACCCACAATACCGACAGCCAAGCCACAGAACAAGTTTGTAAAACCAACAGTCAGTCCGGATGCAAACATGAAGTAACCTGACATAAGGTTCTGCTCAAAGATTTTACTGTCCTTCGCAGCCTTGTCCTCTGGGTATTCCTGTAAGTACACTTGTGTTAGTACAGCCAAGTTTACCTTCTTTTCATGTGAAACATACACAAGGGTACAGGTATGTGAATTTATATTACATATAATTTATATGTATTTATCATGGATTCAGGACTTTCATATTCTATAATTATGTAAATATATTCCCCCAAATGTTACTGCATTAGGGACTAATATTTCATGACAGATAAACTGTGATTCTTTCCTTAGGAGCACTGTCACCCATAGGAAACTGAAGGAGAGCAGTAGTAGGAGTGATATCAAAAGTTAAGGTATTATATTTTTTTCAAATGGGGATTTGTTAAAAAAAAAATCATCATAACTCTGGTCATATCACGAGTGAGTGAGAGGATGAAATAAAGTAATTATAATGCACATCTCCCTTATGAGCAGAAGTGCTGACTCAGCAACAGTCTAGACAATAACCACTTCATGTGAAAGCAGAGCCCACTCTTGGAAGAAATAAAAGTTTTATGCACTTAAAGTAAAATTCAACAGAGAGGAGAGCCAGAAAAAAAAAAAAAAAAAAAAATGAGACTATTATTACCTCCAGGATGCCAGCAAGAATGATAGCAATGATGAGCCCATAAATGGCAACAGCTTCACAGAAGATGACCGAGATAAGATTCTTCGTCTTAATACGTGGTGCCCTCACTCCTCCACCTACAATACTTACTCCAGTCGTGTAAATACCACTGTAAAATGAAAACGGGTTCATAGTATCATTAATCAATGGAATCTATCACTCAACATGTACATGGAAATGTAATATTTATCACTAATAATAAATTACGTAACCACCAATTCACCCCTACTATACTTCTCAGACATTTCATCTCAAACACATTTCAACTTCTCTCTGCCTCACTTAAATTCCAAGTCCAAGTCCTCACCCCATACAGTGCTGTTGGCACAATCACCCCTTCATATAATCTCTTTACATCCATCCACAGGTGCTTATTTCTCATGACATTTTTTAATCTCCCAAGGCATTTACTTGCTTCTTTCAATCTACAATTTACCTCCACCTCCACTCCTCCCTTTCCTTCCACATGCGATCCTAAATACCTGAAACTATCCCCTTCCTCCAGGTTCTCTCCTTTAAGATTTACTTCCAGCTCGCTGCCATCCTCTCCCCTTGTATATTTTACCTTACTTTTACCCACATTTACTTTCAACCTTCTATCACATATCCTCTCAAATTCCATCACTAACTCCCTTCATACCCCCTCTGACCCTGCTACAAATGCAGCATTATCAGCAAAAAACTGGCTCAGCTCCCACTTTTCTCCATTTTCTTTAAACATCTCCAGTCCCCTGCCCATTACCCTTGCATTTACTTCTTGCACCACCCCATCCATGTACACATTGAACATTCATGGTGACATGATGCATCCCTGATGCAGCCCCACCTTTACTTCAAACCACTCTCTCTCTTCATTTCCAATTCTAACACAGGCTCTCCTACTCTTGTAGAAACTCTTTACCGCCCTTAACCTCTTCAATACGAATCAAGTTCTTGCAGGCAGCATCAGCTGCCTGATGTACAACAATGCATCATAATACTTGCATTATATATAAAATATAAAGTTACACCTGTATTACTCATTTTCTTTCACTCAATATTAATAACCACAGAAAATATGATCAAGCCAGTTCACAGAAAACGGGGGTCACAATACCAACATTAATAATAGAAAAAATACTTACAGTGCAGCACCCACAACAGAGAGTGAAACAACGAGTCCAATGCCAACGGAAGCCCACATGTATGCAGATGCATTTGAAAGGAACCATCCAAAGTCAAGTTGTTCCCCCTTGCCTGTTATTGTATAGCCAATACCTTGAAAACATAAGATGTACAAATTAGTCACCTAAAAATACAAACTGTAACAAAGTTTAAGTCAACAGCCACCTTAATCCATCATGAAAATATTCACTAAAAGAATGACTAGGGTATATGATCATTCTCATTCAAATTTTATGGCAGGTACTCTGGGTATGATTCATCATCATGGTTTTTCAAGGGTGATATTTAAAACCTTATCCTACAGGGAACAAGCCCTTGAATCTATATAAACTAAATGAATAGTAGTAGACAATAAGAGGAAAGGAATCAGAGAAAGGAAGAGGTGAAAATGTGGGAGGAAATGCAAGGAATTACTTGAAATACAATAAATGCCTTACCAATTGCCACAATAACTGCCAGGTAGATGTACAGGGCAGAGTACAAGTATGACTTGACGTAACCCATGGCTAAAAAGAAATTAAAGAATAGTGTAATTATTAACAATAACCTCTTTTATATATATACTGTATATATATATATATATATATGTATATATAAAAAAATAAAAAAATAAAATAAAAATAAATAGATAATAGTATTTCATATGCAAATTTCCATAATTACCTAGGCAAAGAAAACATAGTTCCTTTTGACAAATGACATATCCAAAATTAACAGTGATTATGATTATAATGATGATGATATGGATAACTACTGTTCTGAACTCTACTGAGGGGAAACAACAGCCCTACAGAAGCTAGCAATGGTCCTCTGACCTTCCCATAAGTGGTTGAGGTAAGAAATATTGGTGAGGTCCCGTCTTCTACTCTCCAAAATATCATCCCAAGCTACAACTTCATGTATGGTTCCAATTTGGTTTATATCCTCATTTTCCATTTATTTAGGTTTGAGTTCATGTATTGTTCTAACTTGGGTTATACAACTTTCTAAGCTATTCCAAGTATTTGTGTATCTGTAGTTCTTCACATCCTTTACAGGGGTATTCTTTCTTAATTTGTTCTCATGACCTTTTAAATCCATTCTGTCCCTAATCAAGAGATCTCTTCCTATCTCTTTTAGTGATCTGAATACTATAATCATATCACTTTATCTTTCATCCTTCAATGTTGGCAGACCCAGTGCTTCTAGTCTCTCCTCATATTGTTTTGTTCTCATGACCTCTTAAATCCATTCTATCCCTAATCAAGAGACCTCTTCCTGTCTATCTCCTTTAGTGACGTGAATATTATAATCATATCACTTTATCTTTCATCCTTCAATGTTGGCAGACCCAGTGCTTCTAGTCTCTCCTCATATGGTTTATCTGCCAAGATGGGAGCCAGTTCGGTTGCCCCCTTTTGTATTATTTTGATCTTTCTTCACTCTGCTTGGGGGCCATACCACTGGTGCTTGGGTCTTAGATGGACTCATGGTTTCTATAATTTTTTTTCATCATCTCTTCACCTATTTAATGAAAAAAATCTAATCTTCTGCTGCACTCCATATGCCTCTCCTATAATCCTACTGATTTGCTTCTCAGATGACTCTTGTACTTTTTTAATTAATTAATTTCTCAAGGAATAGTTTAAAGATTGTCTTTAGTAGCTTTTGCCCCTTTCCAGTACTTTGCATCTTTTGGTAATGAAATTCATTTTCCATTCCTGACTCCACGCAAAAATTGTGTCCCGATCTTTTTACAATAGCCTTCAGTCCTCTTCATTTTTCACTGTCATAAAAAAAAAAATTGTATCACCAGCAAACATGTTGACATAGCTTGTTATACCTGCCATTATGTCATTGACATAGATAAGAAACATTATAAATCAGGTGCTAACACTGAACCTTGTGGAACTCCACTGGTCACTTCTCTTTGTCCTGATATCTTATCTTTTACTACTGTCCTCATGTACTTTCCCTTCAAAAACAACATTTCATCCATTCAAAAAGTTTGCCTATTAGTTCTCCTTGAATTAGTGTGGCTGTTTCTCTGTCACTGGCTAAAAAGGAGACAGAGTGCCAGCCACCTTGGGCCTCCACCTCCAAATGTAAGCAAAAACAAAAGTAGAGAGAGGATGTGAAGGTAGACAACAGAGATAATTAACTCTGACATACACCTTGAAAGACCATCACCAATAAATACCTATTGTTGTTCCTTTATACCTAATTTGCATAGAGTATTCCAGGAGCTTGAATTTTCAAGCCATACTCCCTAAAAATACCACTGTGTAATTTCTAATCATGATGATGTGTGATGCATGGTAGGATTTATGTATCCCAACCTCTTATGCCCAGCCAGGTGAGAGCCAAGTTGCCCTATATGGTATTGACTGGCATGTGAGTCATACATATGTACCAACCCTGCAGGTCAGGTGACTGAATACTGCATGTGAATGGTCACAAGACTTGTCTGATGACCTATCAACTACTACTATGGGAAAGTAAAAATTCAACCACAAATTCTTACTCCTCAAATATTGCTCTTTTACTATATAAAATATGCAGAAATTTTAAATAAGGCAGCATCTATTTAGCTATTTACCAATTCCAAATCAATGACATTTTACCATCACTTCTGTTAGACAGGCACAGTGGTAGTATTTTTTTTTTTTTTTTATTTATTTATTTATTATTTTTTTTTTTTTTACAGTATCTTAATGGCTAGCAACTGGGTTAATTTTCTACTCCAAATCCATGGTTGAAGGCACTTACAGATGGGAGAAAAAAAAAATATATATATATATAATATATATAATGGATGCATATCTATATTTATTTTTCACATAATTATATACTTTATTTTGGGTATCTGTTCTTGATTTGATAAGATAAGATAATGATGGGTCAATCAATCAGTCAATCCACTCCACCATATCTCTCTTTTGCAGGAGACCTACAGCTCCAAATTTATTGGCAACAACCACTGGATTGGCCCATAAGTCCCCCAGGGGAAGAGATATTGTGTTGTTGTCTGGGCAAGACTGGGATAAGGCAATATATGATGAAATGTTTGGGGTCTTCTGCATGATGATTACATCTGGGGGAAATCTGATTCTCTGGTCAGGTCTATTCTGTATTGGTATTGCTTTAACCCCTTCGATACGATGACGCCTATGTAGGCGTCATGAGGAGCAAGTGGGTATGCGAGGATGCCGATGTTGGCATCTTGATTATATATATTGTAGTTGTACCTGTGTGACCCCCATACTCTGTAAACTGGCTTCATCATATTTTCTATGGTTATCAAAATTCACGGGTGAAAGAGAACGAGCAATGCAGCGGTAACTTTATTTTTTATAATGCGAGTATTATGATGCAACATCGCACGTCTGGCAGCTAATGCTGCCTGCGAGATTTTGGCCCGTATTGAAGGGGTTAAGGCTGGATGGTGGCCTGGATACAGTCCTGCCCATGCAGATTTAATCTGTAGGGCTAATATCCAAGGGTGCTGAAATATTAAGTTTGGTCTTGGAGCACTTGTTCTGTGTTCTGAGTGTGTACAAATCTCTTTATGGATGTACTGCAAGGTACATATATTATGCTCCCAGTATGTTTTTTGTTACATTCAATTTGTCATACTTTTGTTACACAGTAGGATGGATGGGTGGGGATGAGGGTTCTTGCAAAGAACCTATCTAAAACAACCACTTAGTTTCCATGTGGTATATGTAGATATCACCAGTGTTATGTATGTTTTTAGGATAAAACTTCCAGAAATTTTTATAATACATTTTTTTCCTTCAAAACTTTACTTTCCAATTTCCAAATGATGCAGTCAATGCTTTTGTAATAGCAGTATTATTCACGAAGAGGTAAACCTACCTCAATTTTTTTTCTATTCTAGATAAATTCACCTCACCAATTACCCAGTACATCAACTTTTTTCATCAATTACCCAATACATCAACTTTTTTTCAAGTGAAGATCTCAATATCTATGGTTTTCATGATATGTCTATTTTCTTGGCTCCATATATATGTAATGTACATACACTCCCATTGGTAATACATTTAAACAATGATGACAGAGAGAAGAGGAAGTCTTGAGTTATATATTATTTTAGAATTTAGTTATGCATTTAAGAAACACAAATTGTTCCCACAACCTGATAGTGCTAAACACAGCAAAATTAATTACAAACGCCAACAACAGTCTTATCTCTATCAAAATTTATTATTTTTCACCCAATATAAGAGGCTAGGCAAAATATAATAAAATAATTTGTGGTGCATGCTTATTAACATGAATCACACTATACAACACTGAATTCTGACAGGCTATACCATGGAGAGGGGTGTGGTACACCCATATAAATAAAATGAATTGCCGCAGCACGTTAGCTCATTTACTAATAAACACTGCACATTTCTCCTTTCAGATTTTTCTTTTAATTTAAATTATATTTATCCAATAACATTCTTACCAACTCAACTGAATTTTACATTAGTTTCTACTAAAAATCACTTTGATTCAGATTCCACTTGATGCAATCATCATAGAGGACAATGAGCAATTCATTCTATACTACCCTACGGCTACGCTATCCATAGACAAGAGCACATTATTTCTTCCATGGCCCTGTTCGCTGGGTGGTGCCAGTTAACCAAGAGTTGTGAGTTCCATGCATGAGAGACTAGGGGCAATAGACAGACTGATCAAATATATGTTTCGTATTTCCACCCCCTTCACCCTACAACAGAAATCTGGATCATCATACAGGGAAATCAAGGTTCTGGTTGGGGGAAAATGTGTAAAAACGAATAACTACCATGATTAGGAACAATCATCAGCCAAATACAGGGCCAGGCTATTGCCTATTGTCCTTTTGGCAATCAATCGAAGTAATAAAAGAAACTGGATGTGACACTACAAATAAGACTTGTGGCATCACCATACACAAAAACTGCTACTGCTTATGTCAGTGGTAATGGCAAAATATCAAATAAGAAGAATATCATAATATGGACATTTGGGATTTGGATTTGAACAACCTGTTTACAGAAATTGATGTAGTGAAGGTAATCCACAATGACTGTCATGAAACGAAAAAATAATACCACTGAGCACAAGATGAACTACTCTTCTTTACTTCAAAAGAACACTTCCAGTAAATAATCGATTCTTGCAAGAGAAAAGATGAATAACCAACTCGATATTTTGGTGAAATAAAAATTATTTAATTTGGATTCTTAACTTAATTTGGCCTCAGCTTGTTTACACACACCATGATTAATTGTTACTTTTTATCTCCCTCTCTCACCTGTGGTTTATCCTGTTCACTTAAGTGATTGTCCTACTATATGTGTATGTTTTCTCCTCTCCTGACCCTCACAGACGAATCTTGTCAGATCGATCACCTGACACAACACTGAAAAATAATTGTGGTATTTATATTAAAACTGCGTATCGTGACAAAGCTATATATAAATATTTTATTATTATCTATAGAATCACATTATAACAATATTGCCTAAATTATAAAACAGAATAATATTATACAATAGAATTTGATATACCACGATGCAATATGTACTAAAATGGATGTGAGGGAGGAATTATGTAAATATCAGGCAATAAAATAGAAAAAAATAGTAATACGAAAAGTCAGAAAGAGCAAAATGACATATGTACCACAAAATTTAGATAGTTATATACACATGTTTACTTCATCCAAATGATGTTACCCAGAAAACGATATGGTTAAACACGGATAAGGAATATCATCACTCCTTTCACTTGCCCCTACCTCTTCTTTCCTCTTAAACCATAAGAAAATTACATTTCATAATTTTACTAACAATATTGCCGTTCATTCCCAGTGTACCACTCTAATAGGATAGGTGTTATCGTTTAGTCTACAAATTTTCAACTCTCACCCACGCCCAATTTCGTTCATGCGACATCCTGATTGCGAGGGTGCTGTGGTTCCAAATCCATCCATCCACATTTTCACTGTTCTACCCTGTCCTGAATTATCCTTGAAATAGGAGGGCAAATTTTCTCCAGCTGCTGGATTCCCAATGCACATACAAATGTTGTAGACCCGGGCCTTATAGTAAATGAAATACTTTTATTTTAATTTTGAACATACATACATACATACAATTTATACAATAGCTGAAAAATACCATCTTACTGTTCCCTGCAAAAGCAAAAGAGAGAAAAAAAAATGGGAGTGTTAATAAAAGACAACCTGTCACGTGCCAGCTCTATCAGCAGGATTGCGGGAGAGGCGTACGAAATCCTGCTTAGTATTAAAATGGCTTTTCACTCTATGAATGAAGAAACAATGGTGAAAAAACAAGAGTCCAAAACTGGAATATGCGTCAGTGGGATGGTTCTCACACAGTGAAGGATGTAAACAAAACCGAGAGAATGCAAAGGGTAGCAACCAAACTGGTCCCCAGCCCGGCAGATAAACCATACAAAGAAAGACTAAAAGCACTGGGTCTACCAACTTTGAAAGATCGAAGAGAAAGAGGTGTTATGGATACAATATTCAAATAATTTAAGAGGGTAGGTTACATTGGCAGATGAGATCTCTTGATTATGGATGGGAGGGCTTGAAGAGATCACGGGAACAAATTAAGCAGATAAGCGGGAACACATCCTCAGGAACGTAGTCTACCTTTGTTTGGGACACGATGACTTTCCGTAGGTGGAACTGGATCTCCGCCCGGCGAAACCAGGAGGGAGCGTCGACCGTGGAGAAGGGTGGCAGCTTTAGGGAGATAGCGTTGGTAGCGGGCAGCGTGGCGTCGGGGGTGGCAGCGGTAGATGGGTCCATTGTCGAATGGTCACCAGTGTAGCGGCGGTGCTAATGCGAGAAGAGACAGAGGTTTAGGTGAGTTCGTCTCCTTTGTTTATAAGGTAAGACTAAGCTGAGTTCCCATGCTGCCAGGAACCGATATATATATATATATATATATATATATATATATATATATATATATATATATATATATATATATATATATATCGCGTGGATAGTCACCCGTGGTTCGTAATTACATTATTGCACTGGATTAGGTTAGGTCGGGTCAAGCAGGGTCGCATTGTTATAGGCATGTCAGGTCTAGCCGCGTGGGCGACATAACGCGCGTTCCATGTCACGTGGTTATTGTGGTTTGCTAATCTTCAATGGTTTCCCACTTGTGCTAGCCGCCTTGTCCATTGCCTAGATAGATTGTGGCTTAGGTGCGTAATTCACTTACTTTAACGCTATTCTTCCTTCTCTTCGTCATCGCACGGCACACTGATGGTACATGTTTAATTCTATCACTTAGGCCTAACTATTATCTATATTTCCTCCACCGCACTTCTCTCACTCACTCTTTTTCTCTCCCCTCATTCGCTCGACACTGTTGTGTCCCCTCAACCGAAGCTCCGTCCTCACAATCTACGGGATGATATTTGCCCCTGTGCCAGGGGTGCCAACTGCGTAACCATACTCACCACATTCACACCCGTTCACACCACAATGATACTGTGATGCAAGGGAGGGGATAGGGAGGAATTATATATAAATTATATTTTGAAGCAACCTGAGAGGATTTCTTCCCATCTCCTTTTCTGCATGAGGGGACGGAGAAGGGGGGGGGATCGCAGATTAAGTGAAGCGGCCTTGCTGTGTCTTGCTGAATTGCTTCTGACCCAGGGCAGTGGGTGGGGTATAGGGATAACCCGTCATCAATGAGGAACTAAGATGAGAGGGAGGAAGGGGTGGTGGTGCGTGCCTTTGACTTGGCTCCCTTCCTTATAAAGGTAGGCGCACACTTGTCCGCATCGTACGGACGGCACGCATCGTACGCATCGGATTTTAGTATTCTTTACATTATTTCAAATGGGTCTGCGCGCATTTGACCGCATCGTACGCATCGGACATCGGCAATGCCGACGAGGATCCCCGAAAGAGCATTCAATCCGATGCGTACGAACGATGCGGATGGCCTCTACGGCATTTCAAGGTCTAAATATACAAGTCAGACCGTTTGAATTATTGTGCCCAGCTTCTGACGTCATTAGGCCGGGTCCGTTTTCTCTTTGTGATACACTGAAGAAAACTGTGAAACGCCAAGGAAGACAGGAACTATAATATTTTATATATATATATATATATATATATATATATTATATTCATATATATAGACAGGAACTATGATATTTTATATATATTTATATATATATTTTATATAATATTTGTCAGAATATAACTAATTGCGGGGAGCGGTGCGAGCGAAGGCGACAACATTCCCGAACGACGGACCAGCTTCAACTGACAGCTATAGGACCCGCTAAACCCACTTTGAACAGCCAGGTGACGTTCACGGGCCCGCTGCGCCAACTCCCTCGAAATTCGGTCGGAAGTGGTTAGACCTTATATTCTTAGATCTTGGAGCATTCAATCCGATGCGTACGAACGATGCGGATGGCCTCTACGGCATTTGCCGGCAAATGTGCGACCCCATCGTCAGTTGCAGCCAGAGCGCCGTCGCCGTCGGATACAAACCTTCTTCGGTATTTATTCTATTTTTTCTGTTTTCATAGCTATGCTTTGCTTGTACATAATATATAATGTTATATTAACTCACTGACTGTTTTTAGATATGTTCCTAAATTTTTATCCTATCTACCTGGTAAATTACCTACTCGAACCTATATTGACCTCCTTTACCTTCTCTATCACATTTCACTTCACTCTGGGACTATATAAATCCTTTATACACTAGAAAGATATGGAGTATGTCCTTCCAGAGAGAGCTCAGCTTCACAACTGCGGATGGTGAATGGTCCAATGCCGACAATGTGCGCAGAAAATCCGATCCGTCCGATGCGTGCCGTCCGTACGATGCGGACCAATGTGCGCAGACCCCAAAAACAATCCGATGAGTACGATGCGTGCCGTCCGTACGATGCGGACAAGTGTGCGCCTACCTTGAGGGAGAAAAATCACTTGGCATATGGATAGATAGTAGACCTTGGTAATACCACGATGACATCATCCACATATCTCAACCATGTGCTGCCTCGGCCATGATGCTCATATATCTGTCTGCTTCTAACATTTCCATATAAAGGCATGCCATCACTGCTGAAAGTGGACTTCCCATAGCGAGTCCTCCAACTTGTCTATAAATTGATACTGTAATAAGTGTATGTAATATATAATAGTGTGTGTTGTTTAGATTGCGTAGTTGTGCACATTTGTATAATTGGCTCACGTGTTTCTAGCATTATGCGGTCAGTCACCAACATGTACGCATTCACGCCAACATCTCAGTGCCACATGACAAGGTGTCATGTTGCATATGCATCCCATATGTAGTTTGTTCATATTTTCTTCCCGTATGCATTACAGCATGCAGATGCTTCACATATGTACTTATGACTATAACAAAACCCATGTCAATTGTATAGGTATGACCTGTGACGTTAGGTTATGCCCGCTGTCTTGTATGCCTAAGGGAGCCAAATATGATGAAGCTCTACAACTAAGCATCATTTAGATTCTGACATCCTATGTTGCTGGACAAGTTTGGATCTCGCTCCTGTGTATTTACCTACTTGACCAAAATAAAACCACTAAAGATATAGTGTGTATCATCTAAACATTCACCCACACATCTGAGGTACCCAACCCAGTCCTATTTATCACTCATTTGTTTCCCTTCTATCTTGTTTCCTTTTGCTCTTGCAACATGTTATTGGAACATGGGGCGGGTGATTGACGTCTTGTTTGTGGGTTATGCATACACGGAGCATTATGTGCGCACGTCATGGCAGACTGGTTTGGACTGGCATGAGGGCAAACGTCGCTCGCTACGTGGAGCTAGACGAAGCCACACCTAATACACACGTATAAATAAGGCCTTGTCGGCCGTAATAAAGAGTCCTTGTACTGGAAGCATCACTGATGAGGCACATCACAACACTAGTGCCCTTGCTAGTATCCTATGCTAGAGCACTTTAAAACACTACCCCACAGTTCTCTTGTCTACTGCTCACTGCTTGGGTCAGAAGCAACAATACACAGCAGAACCCCACCAGTTCATTTACATGACAACCCTCTCTCCTTGTGCAAAGATAGAGGAAAAATCCCTCAAGACTGAGTCAATTTATAGTCCATTTACAACCATCTATTACTCACACCTATGTCTTGCCTTCTCCTTTCCTTGCTTGACAGACATTCCCCTTGTACCTAAGGCCCCTTTCATCTCATCTTTTCCATTCTTGGTCTTTCCCTCAAATTCATTACACCTCTGCCTTCCACACTCCCTTTGTTGGTCTTCACTCATTCTTTCCATGTATCCACTTGGGCACTTCAGTCCTTTGTATTATTCGTATCTGGCAACTATCTGGTAGGGTACACCACCATTTTCCACATTATAATTTATGAACGGTAAGAGTGAGTGGTTCGAGGTAAAGGTGGGACTTCGTCAAGGATGCGTTATGTCGCCCCGGTTGTTCAACTTATACATGGATGGGGTAGTGCGAGAGGTAAATGTAAGGGTAGTGGGTCAGGGATTGGAGATGGTTAAAGAAAATGGAGAAAAGTGGGAGGTGAGCCAGCTGTTGTTTGCGGACGACACTGCGCTTGTGGCAGGATCGGAGGAGGGATTGAGGAAGTTGGTGACAGAGTTTGGGAGAGTATGTGATAGAAGAAAGCTAAAGATAAATGTGGGTAAAAGTAAGGTGATGAGATGTACAAGGGGTGAAAGTGGCAGTAGACTGGAAGTGAGCATTAAGGGAGAGCGACTGGAGGAAGTGGATAGTTTTAGATACTTGGGTGCAAATGTGGGAGGAAAAGGTGGAGTGAAAGTGGAGGTAGAATGTAGATTGAGAGAAGCGAGTAAATGCCTTGGTGGATTGAAGAGTGTAATGAGGAATAGACATTTGGGAATGGATGCTAAGAGGAGACTGTATGAAGGAGTGATTGTGCCAACAGCACTGTATGGGGCAGAAACATGGAACATAAGAGAGGAAGAGAGAAGGAGTTTGAATGTGTTTGAGATGAGGTGTCTGAGAAGTATGATGGGGGTTACTAGGCTAGATCGAGTGAGAAATGAGGAGGTGAGGAGGAGAACGGGGGTGGAAAGGGAGTTGGGAGATAGGGTTGATGAAAGAGTATTAGGATGGTTTGGACACATGGAAAGAATGAGTGAAGAAAGACTAGTAAAAGAGGTATGGAAGGCAGATGTGGAGGGAGTGAACATGAGGGGACGTCCTAGGATGAGGTGGATGGATGGGGTGAAGGGGGCTTTGGGGAAGAGGGGAATGTCTGTTGAGGAAGGATGGGAGAGGACAGAAGACAGGGGTGAATGGAGAATGGTTGTATATGGATCATGTTGTGATGCATGAGGTGGAATGGGCGGGGGGATGGGGGGTGAGGTAGTATGTGTGAGCAAAATTTGACGCAGCCTGAAGGGATTTCTCCCCGTCTTCTCCTTTTATGCATGGGGGGACAGAGAGGGGGGGTCGCCGATTTAATGAAGCAGCCTTGCTGTGGATGTGCTGTGTCTTGCAACACTGCTTCTGACCCAGGGCAGTGGACAAGGTGCAGGGATGACCCGTCATCTGGGAGGTGCTAAGGTAAGAGGGAGGGTGGAGGGGTGTGGAGTGTATTCAGGGATGGAATGTGTGGGAATGATTTTATGCCTTTTTCTTTTCGGCTACCTCCCTTGTAAGGGGGAAAAAGCCTTGGTATATGTATGTATGTATGTATTTGGCAACTATCTGGTAGGGTACACCACCATTTTCCACATTATAATTTCTGAATGGTAAGAAAATGGAAAAAGCTTGCGAGCACCCCCAGCACGGGCCTGCTACACACGACCAATACTTAAAACTCTTCACTTCCTCCAGCCTCTCTCCTTACCTCCATTTTAGACACTCTCTCCCCTCATATATCTCATCTCTTTACTTTCAGCTTTCTTTCATGTATAATATTATCCCAAATTCAGCCCCTCCTTTGACTCAGCAGTGTGATCTACAAACAATAACTGGCTCACCTCCCATTTTCTTCCACACTATCTCCACTACCTTCCCACCCACTTACTGAATAAGAATAAATTATATTCAATAAATCAAAATTAATACCCTTGATAGTACTCATTATTTCTTGCAAATTTCAGATCTGTTTTCATTTTCTAAGTGAAATTCCTTCTTGTTTTACTTTATCTTTACAGGGGTCATTTTCATCTTCAAGACATTTATTTCTCTCAGCTCTGGAATTTAATAAAGTGGTGTAACCTACTATACCTCTTTGCAAGTAATCTCCGAACACCAGATACAGAACACATCAAAGTGATCATCTACACAGATGACCTGATGATAACCAAGCATAGCAACTGCAAAGTAGCAGCTAAATATATTCAAGCTTACTTGGAGATAGGGGGTGAGGAAGTACGAGAAAAAATTTGACGTAGCCCGAAGGGATTTCTCCCTGTCTTCTCCTTTTCTGCATGAGGGGATGGAGAGGGGGGATTGCCAATTTTATGAAGCGGCCTAGCTGTGGATGTCCTGTATCTTGCGAAACTGCTTCTGACCCAGGGCAGTGGACAGGATGCAGGGATGACCCGTCATCCAGGAGGTGCCAAGATAAGGGGAGGGAGGAGGGTGGAGGGGAGTGTAATATATAGGAAATGGAATGGGTGGGAGTGGTTTCTATGCCTTTTTCTTTTTGGCTACCCCCTGTGCAAGGGGGAAAAAGCCTTTGATATATGTATGTACTTAGACAAACTAGAACAGTGGCTTAGAAATAATAGAATGGAGGCCTCCCCACAAAAATCAGTAACATTACTCACTCCAGACACCCAATGGTGAAATTAAATGTCCAAACCCATTTAAAAATAACCTAAAAATTCTGGGCCTCACATTTGATACCCCACATGACCCTCAGCCCATGTGTCAAAGATCTGACTGTGAAAATGACTGTACTCTCTAAATTACTCTATCCATCTTTCCCTCACCATTTTCACTTCCATTACATCTGTAAATATTACATTTTCCTCTCTACCTGACTCACACCCTCAATCTCTTCAGTTCCTTCCAAAACATTTTATCTTTTCCAAAAATTTCTGACATTTTTAAGTCATAGCAGCCCAATTAAAACCCTTCCCATATCAGCATCTTACAGCAGAAGAGTACTCCAACATGCAGCTCTGGTTAAGGACAATGCAGTAAGGCATAGCACTTTCACATCTGGGTCTAACAGTCAGTTAGTTTATCCCCTTTCTTCATCATATGGCAACCCTCCCCTAAAGTCTGGTTCTCAATTAAGTTTCAATTTAAGAATGACAATATATGAGTACACAACTAAGTAATTTCACTAGATCTTCATTTACTGACTTGTGTCAATAAAACAAAGTTTTGAAATTACACTGATAAACCTTTGTTGGACAAACTTTATTTTATGTAATACATTTTCTGAACTGAAAGTATTTACACGCATTTTCCAGCATATGCATAATTACCATGGCAAACAAAGCCATTTCCTTTTACTCATTTGTTGTTACTCAAAAAATTATTTTTGTCGAGAGAATTCAGTAAAATAGAAACATCCATGAACCTTTAAAATGTAACGTACAACTCCACATGAAGGGAAGAAAAATCATGATATAAGAACAAAATGTCTATTACATTTCATTTATCAACATGTACATTCACAGAAATGTAGCAATATGTACCTCTTCATACTGAGAATCAATACTGGTCAATCAATTAATAAAAAGTTTTGAAACCTGGGATATGCTAATTATTTATGAAAACGACGCAGCCAAAACTTGACACAGTCTTATTTGACTCATCCATTTATCTAAAGATTTGCCTTTGTCCCCATACATATGGCAAATCACATTAACATGTTCATGATCCAGTCCCTTCTTATCCAGTCAACAACTGTTTCTATTCGCAACATAGTTTGTTCCCTGTCTAATAAATCTGGAAAATTTTATATATATATATTATATATATATATATATACACACATATATATATATACATATACACACACATATATATATATGGTCTAAAGACAGTCAAATGCTATAGTTACTTTTCCAAATGTTCCAGCCCATATTTGCTAATACTCATTTTTAATTGTACCTCTCATAATCAAATAGGCAATAAGGCAAAATAATTTGTTCTTCAGTAAGGGTAGAATCTGACTTTTGTTCAAATATTCTTATCGGATCTACTCTACTCCATCCTTAAATTTTGTGTTCATAATACTTGTAAGCCTTTGTATATAAGAATTATTTCACATTTAGAAACATATATGCCATCACAAATGTATCCTCATATTCAAAATATTGGTACACTGTAAGGATGATCTTAAGCAGACCTGTACAATATTGACAATCATTATAACAAAACCACCAAAACTGTAATAATAATAATAATAATAATAATAATAATAATAAATAAAAAAAAAAAAAAAAAAAAAAAAAAAAAAAAAAAAAATTATTTCGCATATTTCTCTATTGCTGTGAATAGGTCCAGGGTGCAGAATTGAGTTATGTCATGTGAATACACCTGTTCCTATGCAACATAAGGAACATCCCGCTTCCTTTTTATATCCCAGTCTCTTGTAGCATTCAATTTTCATCACTATTCTCAATTCACATAATTGATCAAGTTTCCTCATCTCTCAAACTACTCTACAATTTCCTACCTTTTTCAGTAAATCCTTTCCTTACTAATTCTACTTATCCCTGCCATATCTACACTATGGTTATCTAAACAACTACTTGAAATTAAAACATAAAAAAGAAAAGAAAAAAAAAATGTATCACTATTCTGATGTGCAACTAGACACTTTAAAGAAAGCCAACACAGAAGAATTCAGCTTTCATCTTCAGGTCACTTGTATAATGAAAAATAGCCCTTGGGATTTGTTCACACTTCATAATAACTGAGGGCAATATAAAACATAAGGGCACATCAGCTTAATATTTAAGGCATAACTGAATTTGTCTCAACCTGTTAGACAAAAAGTGAACCGCTTTCATTATTGTTATAACTGCAAAGCTAACAAATTTTCAAATTCACAAATACTCGCGCTTGATTTCACTGTTGAACAAGCATATAGTTTCCTTTAATATACTGCAAGAACTAGCACCATTTTTATTTATTTCAATTTACTTAACATTATTTGTCAATAACACTATCGTCACTAGCTTCTAAGTTTCACCTACAGACTCACTCAATCCTTTTCATTAAGGTTCTAGTAAAACATCTTAACCATCTTCCATCTTAATTCAACCCTTTTAAGTGGCAGTACTTTTGTATTGGTTACTAGAATATGAGAAGAGGTACAGTACATAACAGCCCTGGTAGCTGCTATAGAGGCAGAGAACATACATATCTACAAAGGGTGAATACACTTACAATTCTGCCAAAATAAACAGTCCTCCTTCATTTGCACAACAACCTGTTGTTGATATTCACTGAATACTCTTAATAACCAGAAAAAAAAAAGTTCAATGGAAACTAAGAATCATAGTCTTCATCAACTTCCATGGTTCCTGACTTCTTCCGCGACTTTTGTATTGAATGCAATGAAGTTATAACTGAGACTGGAACACCAATGGAAGGCTTAATGTCCGAACTCAGACTTTCAGATCTGATATCTGACCCAGGAGATGCAATTGCACTGCTTTTAATACTTCTGTCAAATGTTAAGGTGTATGCAGGTTTCGTATCTTGGCTTGTTTTGGTAGGCTTCACATCACTTATTGCCTGGTCTGGACTTGAAGCAACTATGACTGGTTTATCCTGGCCTGATGTTACAATAAAAGATTTACTGTCCTGCCCTGATTTCTGTGGGGAAGTCACAACCACAGGGTGACTGCTGGTTGCACTGGACGAAGTGTTCAAAGTCGGAGCTTGCACAGAAGCTTGTAACCCTGGGAACTTTATAACAATCCCAGATACTCCATTATTCCCAGATTCATTGGAAGAAGACCCAGTGGCACCAGGGAAGGCAGATGGTTTAGCTCCAGTTAGACTAGGTGTTCTTGCCCCAGGTAGTGTCTGAATTACTCCAGGTGTGCTCGGCGTTCTGAGTGCCCCTGGAGTAGGAGGTGACGATATTGGCCCTCCAACAGATATCTGGAGACCTGGGGTTTTGGGAGCACCACCTACACTCTGGATTGTGACTGCCGAAGACGAGGAGGGTGATGCCAGGTTCTTGTGATTCAATTCTGCTGCAGCAATAACTTCTTCATCTGTTTCAGAGTCCTACAAAAGTACCAAAGATAAGGATAAGTAAGAATCCATTTACAGTGTACAATGTATGTTAGTGTAAACAACAAAAGCAAGTATTTCAGCATCATGGAGGTAAAAAAAAAAAAAAAAAAAAAAAAAAAAAAAACAATGTGGTAATAGTAAATAGAGAGGACAACACTTAACAGACTTATAACATTAATACACAACAGCTTACCCTCCTTTGTCAAAACAACAGAAACTACACAAACACATACAAACACCACAATTGAAACAATCACGATCCAAACACAGATAAAGAAGACTTCCATCACAAATATTTATATACCACTTTACCACATCAACCTCCTGGGTATACAGCCTTCAACTCCAACCTTTCAACTCACTAGAGAACAATACATTGGCAGGTGATATGACCACACTCCTTCTATTTTAGCTAAATATACATACACCAGACCAAAGAGGCAGCAAAGTATTAGAGCAACTCTTAAAACTAAACAAATTAAATTTCAGCAACCACCCCACCAGATCCTTAACACAATCAACAAGCAACTTCCCAACATAAAAATATTCTCATCCTCATTCCAAACACAAATAGCATGATCACACAAACCACTTTCCAATAAAGATTACCAAATAGGAAATGGCAGGTAACTCCGTGAAGCGTTCCTGCAAGATGGACAGCAAAGCTGCCTATTTTCAAAACCCATCAACACCCTTACCTTCACCAAGAGGTGCAACCCTGAGAGGTTGATGCCCAGTCTCTGAACTGGGCCTAACTCCAGTGTATTTCTTACATTTTTTTTTCATATTTGGTGAGATAACAACTGGTGACTGCTCTCCTTTTCCTACAATTTTCAGTTAGTGATGAAAACAGACCCACATTGAGACAACAGAAACAAGAGTCCAAAGTTTCTTCCTCGAGGCAATGACTGATTGATTAACATAGAAATAAAAGGAAAAATAAAACCTCCATAAGAAAAACATTCATAAACTTTGAAAAGTTTTGCCACAGACCAATTCCCACCTATTGACACAGCAGTGACCATTTAGGTGAGCAAGAGATATATATCAAAAGGCTACAGGATAAATTAAAATCAAAACTACACAAGAATGGAAGAGAGAGATAGAGAGAGATAATCAAATCCCTCCAGACATTAGCACCACAGAAAAATATTTCCCAAAATAATGAAGAACCACACTTGCACGACAGTGTTCAGGTCACCATCCAGCACTAAGACAATATCAACACAGAATAGGCTGGCCATAGAGACAAACTGCCTCAAATGCAACCATCACATAGAGGACAACGAATACTTCATCTTACACTGCCCCAACCTAGCCACATCCAGACATCAACACAATATTTCTTCCTTGAGTTTAATCCAATCCAGTGGCTGGTGCCAATTACCTGGGAGGCATGGGTCTCCTGCAAGAGAGACCTGAGGCAACAGATTCATTGACTGATAAAAAACTGCTACGAATATATGAACACTTCTGATCCCTGAATTAAAGATAGTACAATATTCATTATTATTTTCTTTTAATCAACACAGCTATATCCATACAAAACAAGAAAAACAGAAGACGTAAACATACTCCAACTCAATAAAAAGAACACGTGAATAAGCCCTTCTAATAAAAGTTTGATCACTAACTACACACATCTAAAATCAGCTCTAATGATATATATGAAAAGAAAACTAAATGATCCTGTCTTCACCTTTGCATTCATGCATTACTGCAAAAGTCCTAATCATAATGCTATAGTTACTTCCAGTCAGTAAACAGGAAAAATTTAAGTTAAAAGACAGATCTTATCGTAGCCTATATTCACAAAACAATTCAAATCAATATTGATATCCAAGATATTATTGTTTATCACAAACACTACAATTCTAATTGGTACAATTACAGAGTGACTTAGTAATACATGAGTGAATTGAGGAAGGTTGTGGATGGATAAAAGGAGCACATAGTTCAAAGGGATTTTCTTCACATTTGCTCTGCAAAATTTTTGCGTTGATGAAGAGGGGAGTCACAATATAATGAAGCAGTAGAAATAAATCAGCTTTGGCTGTCAGGTCCTGCTGTGAAAGTGCTGTGTCCTATTGCAATGCCTTTGACTTGAGCAGTGGGGGAGGGGACAGGGATTTACTGAGATTGGAGGGTCATTAAGTTGGTTTTAATGTGCGGATTATGGGTGCATGTTTTGACTTAGCTAAACCCCTTGTAAGAGGAAAGGGTTTTTAGTGTGTACAGTAAATCCTGAGCCATACCCAGATAAGCCAGACTCTATATATATATATATATATATATGAATAAATAATAAGAATAATAATCTGGATTATTGGTTAAGATGCCATCTCACAAAAGAGAGAGAGAGAGAGAGAGAGAGAGAGAGAGAGAGATATAAGAATGTCAATCCTAAAAGGAGTCAAGCCCAGGTCACATGATGACACTTCTCCCACACAATGCAAATTTGCCAGCCAAAAGCCATCTGCACTCCCCATTCTAGGTAATTATTATACATAATATGTGACACAACATTATCTATTATCAAATCTACACATGTAATATCAAAGAATGCCAAACACATTTTTATTGTTTGCTGATGACACTGCACTTGTGGCAGGGTCAGAGGAGGGATTGAGGGAGTTTGAGACAGAATTGAAGGTAAATGTGGGTAAATGTAAGGATGACGAGATGTACATGGGAAGGGGATGGCAGCAAGTTGGAAGTAAGTCTTAAAATGTGAGAGGCTGGTGGAAGTGGTTTGCTTTAGATATTTGGGGTCACATGTGGCAGGAAAGGGAGGAATGGAGGTGGAGGTAAATTGTAGACTGAAAGAAGCAAGCAAATGCCTCTATGACAGGCCTAGGAAGCCGGTAGTGGATGGAAACCTGCTCGAGAACTGCATGCTTATCAACAAGTATTACAAGAGAGACGGTACGATGGCCGCACTGACTGGAGGAGGCTGATGCAGACTGACAGGTCTACACAGACCTACCAGGCGGATGGTGAGAAAGTGAGAATGAGAAATAGACATTTGGGAATGGATGCAAAGGGGATACTATATGAAGGGGTGATTGTGCTGATGGCATATGGGGCAGAAACATGGAATTTAGAAATGAGGAGTTGAGGAGGAGAGCTGGAGTGGAAAAGGAGATAGCAGACAGGGCTGACGAAAGAGTATTGGGATGGTTTGGACACATGGAAAGAATGAGTGAAGAAAGACTAGTAACAAAGGTGTGGAAGATAGAGGTGGAAGGAGTGAACTTGAGGAGACAACCAAGGAGGAGATGGATGGGTGGGGTGAAAGGGGTGTTGAGCAAGAAGCGAATGTCTATTGAACAAGGGAGAAGGCAGGAGATAGGGGTGAGTGTAAATGGCTATATAGAGATGATACTGTGATGCAAAGAAGGATTGGGGATAGGGGGTAGGGAGTGGGTATGTATTTTGATGCAGCCTGAAGAGATTTCTCTCTGTCTTCTCTTTTTTCTGCATGAGGGGATGGAGAGGGAGGTCACTGATTAAGTGAAGCAGCCTTGCTATGGATGTGCTGTGTCTTGCTGTGTTTCTTCTGACACAGGGTAGTGGGTGGGATAAAGGGATGATCTGTCATCCATGAGGAGCTAAGATGAGAGGGAGGAAAGGGTGGTGGATGGGTGGGAGTGGGTACTTGCCTTTTGACTTTCCTACCTCCCTTGTAAGGGGGGAAAAAGCCCTTGGTATATAGATAGACAGCATAAAAAAATTTCAATCCTCAATTTGACCAGACTATTAGTTAAGATATTCAAGTATTCCCCCACACTTAGAGAGTCCACTGTATGTATAATTGTACTTTGTAATAACTACTGTACTACTGTACTAAGTAGTGATTTCATGATTGCAACACATTGATGGAGATGACAACATAACTAACAAATATCGAAGCATTTTATATCTATTTTCATATAGGTACCTCTCATGTTTCCAATAACGAAATTTATCTGACATTTCTTATTCTCTCATTGTACTCAAAACTGGAGTCAATTGTATTACACTATTGACTGGGGAGAAAATTGAGTAATGTTGACAAAAATTTGGTGATAACAATGGAAAAGAGAACACTGCAAATTGTATCATAAGGAAAGAATGAAACAAAATATTTTCAGATTTGAACTGGATCTTGTGATAGGTGAATACTTGGAAATATAACATACTGATGGCTACAAGGAAGGTAGATGATGCACCTCAGGAATTGGGGGAAGGTTCACAATCTGAGCAAAGTTGGGAGGGTTGGGAGTATACCGGATTCTAGAACATTCAATGGAACCGAGTTATGGATGCTAAAAGCTGTGCTGAGGAAACAGACAAACGTTCTGAAGATATCCTGCTTGGGGTATTTGTGTCAAAGGCATAAATCCACTCCCACCTGTTTCATCCCTACACACTCCACTCATTGTGTACAATGATGACAATGGATAAATTATTATATAACACAAGGGAAAAGTGTAAAATGGCGCAAGTGTGGTATCAGGATGAAGAAAGTCTTCATGATAGTTTTGGGCAATAGGGAGAAAAAGGTAAAGGTAGTTGGCTTACATGTTGCAAGGAGAATATCAATCTACATACACAATGGAAATGCCCTTATCAAAAGAAAGAAGAGGTGGAAATGGAAGAAGAAAAAGAAGAATGTAAAGCAGAATGTGAAGAAGAAGAATGTGAAGAAAAAGAAAAATGCGAAGAAGAATGTGAAGAGGAAGAAGAATGCGAAGAAGAATGTGAAGGGGAAGAAGAATGCAAAGAAAAAGAAGAAGAATGCAAAGAAGAAGAAAAAGAAGAAGAAAGAAATGAGAGAGAGAGAGAGAGAGTAATCACAAAGTGTCCAATCCTAAAGCCACATGTCATAAATATAAAATGAGTGAAAATAAATAATTGTTCAATAATTAATCAATTCTCAACAATCAGCACTTCTATCTTGGATGACACTACTGTGTTAAAGAAAAGAGTCACTGTGGTAGTAAAGGAGAGATTTAAAGAGGTTGGCAGATATGAATGATGTTAAAAGTAATCAGCATCTGTCTTTGAGTCTAGAATAATCTCCAATCAATAAAAATCTCATTATGGATCAAAAGTTCTCTTGTCAGACTTGACTGATTTATCAACAATGTCATTCATTAAGTGCTGCATGACTGCCATATGGCATAATTGGAAATGTGCTGGTCTTGCATTTATTTAGTTGTGGGGAAAGATGATGCCTTCCGCCACAGCTATGCAAACACTAAAAAAAAAAAACACACATGCACACACACACACACTACTTGAGATGGTCTTGGGAGCTGGACATGAGAATCACCTCCCTGTCACTCATCTTCAAAACCTGTCAAGTTCCTCACCTCCATCTCTAGGTGCAACTTGTGAGATTGAAACCTACCCGAGGAGGCCCAGCACCTTTCTCTATCAAGCTCAATTGTACTTTTTCTATCTTTCAACATAGAGCTGAAAACTGACAATTACTCCCCTTTTTCTACTTCTACATGCCAGTAACACAGAAAGAGTCCTGCACTAATACAACACAGATATCTAATATAACACAGCTATCAATCAGAATTTTTTCCCCACAGAGATCTATGGGGACAGATGCTGACAAGTCTATGAAACGAAATACCAGTTGAGGATGGAGCCTTTAATAGTATAACATTTCACTTGTTAAGAGCTTTTTCTCAATAAAACTAAGTAGCAAAACATTGTACTAATAAAGGCACTGCCCTCACATGGTGTTTCTTTTGATGGCATAAAAAAAAAAAAAAAAAAATCCTTATATAAATCCTTGGAAGAGAAAGATTTATATTAGGAAAGTTTTCTTTTAAAAAAATACAACCATAGGATTCTTATAGTGGTACTCTTAAAAAATTCTTTCCTTACATAAATCTTTCCCTTCCAAGGATTTATAGAAGATTTATACAGTATAAGGAAAGAATGTTTTAAGAATACCACTATTACACCCTTGCCAGCTGCTGTGGGGCTGCTTATTTCCGGTTGGAAAAACCTGAGGCGACAATAGTAGTAAATACTGTGGTGCAGGTCTGGAGTGGTGGGGGGATAGAGTTTGAAGTTAGGGCAATCGGCTTTAAAAAGTCCTTCATCAGGAGGCACTGTCCTAGTCTTTTATGACATTAAACCAAATAAGCTGTTATTACTTCATACATTACATATATATATATATATATATATATACATATATATATACATACATGTATACATCCAACAGGAGCCAAGAAAAGAGGGAGTGAGGGGTGGTGAATGGGAGTGGAGTATGTGGGGAAGAAATGGGTGGGAGTGGATTTATGCCTTCGACTATGGCTACCTCCGTTGTAAAGGGGAAAAGCCCTTGGCATATGTATGTATATATGCGAGTACATACACATATAGATTGATTAATTCAGTTTAATGTTGTAAACTCCCCCTATCAGGAGGTTAGGACAGTGACCCTTACAAAGGACTTTATACCATGGAATCTAATGAACAATGCCCTTGGTTCAACTTGCTGCCGGCAGAGTTCAAACTGTCGTCACCACTTCCAATGCAAGTAGTGACGCTCTAACTCACTTGGATGAAGAAGATGGGAAGGAACAGAAGAAGCAGTGAATGATGGGATGAAGAGGTGAAGACAGTGATTGTTGAAAGGAAATGAAGATATGAAGATTGGTTGCAAGGTAAAACTTATGAAGCATATAAAAGGTACAGAAGAAAGAAGGTTGAAGCAAAGCACATGGTGAGAGAGACAAAATGGAGAGTAGATGCAAGGTAGGGTGGGTGTTTGATGGATTGGTCAATCAATCCATTGCCTCAAGTCTCTCTTGTAAAAGATTTATGGCTTCCAAGACTCTGGGAACAGGATAATAATAAAAATAATAATAAATAAAATAAAAAACAAATAAATAAGTAAAAAATAAAACAAATAAAAATAAATAAAAGGATGTTTGGAAGGAAGGGAAAAGAAGTAAAGTGATATATGGATAGAATGTTTCAGGGATTTGCTGAATGTAGAAGGGGACAGGGAGGCTTTGACTATAACAGTGGGAAATGCCTGGAAAATAACCATGATAAGAAAGGAGGATGAGAGGGGTACAATAAAATAGGAGATACAAAGAGCATTGAAAAAAAAAAAAAAAAAAAAAAAAAAAAAAAAAAAAAAAAAAAAAAAAAAAAAAAATGAAAGCTGGTAATGTACCTGGGTTAACTGGTTGTCATATGCAGTGTGTGACGAAGGAAGCGCTAGTTACTGTGCAATGGTTAAGGGGATTGTTTAATATGTGCCTATGAAAGGGCAGTGTTACAGTGGACTGGCAGAGTATATTTATAGTTCAGCTGTGTATTGGGATGGTTTGGACACATGGAAAGAATGAGTGAAGAAAGACTAATAAAAGAGGTGTGGAAAGCAGATGTGGAAGGAGGGGGCGACCTAGGATGAGATGGATGGGGTTAAAGGAGCTTTGGGGATGAGGGGAATGTCTGTTGAGGAAGAATGAGAGAGGACAGAAGACAGGAGTGAATGGAGAATGGTTGTGTATGGATGATGATGTGATCCATGAGGTGGAACGGGTGGGGGGGTGGGGGGAGAGGGGATATGTGTGAGAAAAATTTGACACAGCCCAAAGGTATTACTCCCCATCTTCTCCTTTTCTGCATGAGGGGATGGAGAGGGGGGGGGTGTCATCGATTGGATGAAGTGGCCTTGCTGTGGATGTGCTGTGTCTTGCAACACTGCTTCTGACCCAGGGAAGTCGACAAGATGCAGGGATGACCCATCATCCAGGAGGTGCCAAGATAAGAGGGAAGGAAGGGAGTGGAAGGGGATGGAGTGTGGTAGGGATTGAACGGGCAGGAGTGGTTTTTATGCCTTTGTTTTTTGGCTACCTCCCTTGTAAGGGGAAAAAAAGCCTTTGGTATATGTATGTGTCTTGCTGTATTGCCTCTTATCAGAGCAGTGTAGCAGTGAACAGGGATGATTCTCAATATATGAGGGACAATGAATACGTATTAGGATAGGTATGAGTATATGGTTTGACCGGGTCATCCCCATTATAAGGAGGTAAGGGCCCTTTGAGATGACCTCATATACATTTCTTTCTTTTGTACTACAATTAAGTAAATATATACACAGACACATATACACTCCATACACAAATAAATTAATTATTGCCTCAAGTTTCACTAACTAGAAACCCACAACCCCATAATGGCTTTGACTCAGCCACTCTGTTTATAAGGGGAGAGGGCTTTTGGTATGTGTATATACAGTGTATTTATATACATATATATTTCCTGATTCCACTAAACACCTAGTCATACACAAATAAGTGAATGAAGTTTTAATACTCACCATATTACCATAATGAAGCAGTAAAGCGAAGAAATTTTGTTGTAAAGCTGGAAGACCTTTGCCATCTTTACAACATTTATCTCTTAATTATCTAATACAAAGGTTGTATATAGGGCTTGCTAAGCAGTGGCGAAATATTAAGAATATAAAAGAATAATCTCTGCAATTTACAAGATTACTTGACACACTAGTGATAAATGTGTATCACATATATGTGACTGACAGTATGGGTAAATTACTATTAATTCTGCTGTGATAATGCAGCATAAATATGTATAAAATCTTTAGTTCTATTTCTTAATAACTAATCATCATTTTTTCAAAATATGATTTCCTACAATACTGCCATTTAGGCCCTTTTCAGTGTACATTTATCTCATAAGAAAGTAAGCTGAGAGACAAATGTCATTGTTAACCTTGACTATCATCCTGAAATGGTTAGTAATCATAATGATGGCCACAATCTCCTCCTATAGGGAATGACTGAGTCAAAGCACTCAAAAAAAAATAAAATAAAAAATAAATAAATAAATAAATAAATAAATAAATAAAATAAAATAAATAAACAAATAAAATAAATCCACCCCTCCCATTTCAACGCCTTCTGGGTAAAAGGGTGTACTTTCAAACACAGAACCCAACAGTCAATGCACGCCAACAACACAACATATATCTTTTAAGGGATTTGTGGGAAAACCCCATTCCAGCCATGATGTTCCTCAGGGATGTGGGACGGCTCAGCCCAAAGATTTAGGGAATGACAATGACAACAGTCAACACTGTTTTACCCCCTCACCACTCCATCACACACAGTGCTCGACATAGGATTGGTTATGCAGAGCTGCAGATTTGTGTTGTGAGTGTCATCGCCTCTCGACCCCAACCTGCTGCCTCTTCTATCCACCTCAGTGTTGTGAATATGGGCTCTAGTAAGGATTTATCACTGGAAACCATTGCCCAGACTGTAGCCCTAAAGAAATCCAGATATACAACAAAGGAAATAGCCTCTGTTTAAAGGTGATAAGAGGCTTCTTGATGGGTCAATAACTCGTGTACCCAAGTGCCACAATCCCACAATTCAGTTTGGACTGACACTGCCAAACAGTTCTGGGTTACTTTCCTTGATTTTCCTTTCAGTCATTTGCAAATTTGACTCGGCCTGAGTTTTACAACTGTCTGGGTCCTTTTACTGGTTTTCAGTGGCTTTCCAGACTTCTTTTTCTGAGTGAGGGGAGAGGCCATTCTCCCGGTGAAACTTGGCAACACAGCATCTATCACTTCATGAACACATGCCAACCTGTTCAGCTATTTCCTTTGTTATATGACCATATTTCTTTAGGGCTATTATCTGGGCAATGGTTTCCTGCAATAAATCCTTACTAGTGACCATATCCACAACACTAGGGGGGTAAGAAGAGGCAGGGACACACAGCACACTCGTGACACAAATCCTCTCCCCACAGAAGTAAGACAACGGAGTGTGTTGGTCTCCGGGGGGGGTTATTAGCTCCGCCCACAATACTACGATGGTAAGTGGCACATTCAAATGGCATGAAAATTCACCCCCTTACAGATGCTTCTATTTTTGACATTGCATTGGTCCACCGCAGCCCTGGCAGACCAGTCCTATGTTGAGCATTGTAGTGACCTCCTACCAAGTCCACTCATCTGTACCAGATGGGGAGAACAAGTGAAGTGTCATCCACAACCAACAACTGATTTACTTCCTTTTTTACTTTATCTACATATCAAACAACTACGGAGATATCATACAACCCTGATGCAATCCTACATTCAACTCAAACCATTTACTTTCATTTCTATTGACCCTCACAAATATCCTACCACTCGTTATATTTTCTTGACCACTTTCAAAAGACTTCCTCCTACTCCACCTATATACCAAGAGCTTTTTCCCTCTTATGAGGGAGGTAGCCAAGTCAAAGGCATGTACCTACTCCCACCCATTCCACTCCCCTCCACCACCCCTTCCTCCTCCTCATCTTAGTTCCTCATGGGTGACAGGTCATCGCTGTATCCCACCCACTGCCCTGGGTCAGAGGCAACGTAACAAGACGCAGTACATCCAAAGTAAGGCTCCTTCACTTAATCGGCAACCCCATCTCTCCATCCCTTCATGCAGAAAAAGAGATGATTGGGAGAAATCCCTTCGGGCTGCATCAAAATATCATTCATACATAAGCACATATTCACACACTCCTACTCTATACCTTTGTAAAATGTTCCATCACATTTCTCAATAAATCCTGTCAAACACTTTCTACACATACAAAAATGCTTAAAATGCATCCTTACTTTTTGCTAAGTACTTCCTATACCTTTCTCTCCAAATACTTAATCCATACCACCTTTTCTTCTTATAAAACCTACAACACTCTCCCCCTCTTCTGTTCTTCTCCTATTCCTCACAAATCATTACATGTCCACACACATACCTCCCTACCAATATTCAACATACCAATCCTTCTAAAGATATTACATTCATACTTTCCTACCTTTCACTGGTATAGTGAGACTATACATGTACTCAAATCAATTAGGACTCTCCTTTCACTGAAACAGGTGTTGAAAAAACTCACCAACCACTCCACTATTACTATTTCACCTTCTGTCACCTTCCACATGAAATACCTTTTAGTACCTTACCAGCTTTACTTTTCTTAATGGCATCCCATATAGGATAGTGACTGCAATGTTTGATACCAGCAATACATTTCAGACTTTTAGTTCCACCTCTACTGACCAGAGTCATACAGCATTCTTTTATGACTGGAGACCATATCTACTCAAAGAAGAATGACAATCACTTTCAACTTCTAAAATCTCTCCTTTCTGTTCACACTCCTTTATCACCTCAGTGACTCAGTTTTCTGTACAAATGCAATGCACTGTCAGTGGAATAACATGAAAAATTAATATCAAACAACCTAAACAAATTTGAAACCAAGTTTGACCAATGGAAGCAGAGCTGGGACCCCATGAGCATAGCTCTTACACTTGTAGCTTTTACATACGTACACACACACACACACATTCTTGTCTATGGCAATGACATGATGAAAAGAACAAGCTATGCCAACATGTTTGCTTTACTAATGATGCAAAAATCATGAGAAGAGTGATAAAGGATGAGGATGGTAGACTACTGCAAAAAAGATCTAGATACTATTTTTGTATGGAACCAAGAATGGGAAATGAAGTTCAATACCAACAAATACAGAGTACTGGAAATGGGCAATAACAGGAAAAGGCCATCCTTAAACTAATCCTTGGAAAGTGAACCCATTACAAGAGCAAAAGAGGAGAAAGACTTAGGAGTGTTGATAAAAGATAACCTGTCACCTGATACATCAGCAGGTTTGTGGGAGAGACATACGGACTACTATATGAATGAAGAGATGACGAAAATACTCAATGAAACCCTGATACGTTCAAGACTGGAATATGCGTCAGTAGTATGGTCCCCACACAGAGTGAAGGTTATAATATAAGCAAGATTGAGAGAATACAAAGGGCAACAATCAAACTGGTCCCCAGCTTGGCAGATAAACCATACAAGGAAAGACTTAAGTACAGGTTCTGCCAACTTTGAAAGATTGAAGAGAAAGAGGCGATATGATTACAGTATTCAGGTCACTAAAGGGGATAGATTGCATTTACATAAGAGATCTTCTGATTAAAGATGGAAGGGCTTTAAGAGGTCATGGAAGTTAATTAAGAAAGACCACTTGTTGAAAGAATGTGAAGAAATATTTTTCATATAGATAAATATGTGGAATAGCTTAGAGGGTGATATAGCCCAAGCTCAAACAATACACGAGTTCAAATCTAAGTATGGTAATTATATAATCTACATGCTCCTGTGACTCTCCTAGTACTTATATTAATTCCAGTTTTAAGCCTATTTAACTGATACGATCAAACTGGGCCCTGTGCTGCAAGGGGGTCCCATGCAGAAGTGTTTGAACCCAGGCCTTGAGTAGAGAGTACAGTGACAGACTTTGTTTAAACTGTTAAGAAAATAATAATGCTGTAGGCCTTATAACTGAGGGATTTCTCAATGAACTTGTTAAGTTATTGCCCTTCATTGATAGTATTATCTCAGTATAGGCTCTTAAGTTAAAGTTGCTGGGTTTCAGTTCCAATATCAGTCTTCTCCAAGACTCTCCTCAGAATATCAGCCAAGACAAGCCTCAACCATCTCACCATGGTGTCCAGCCCCCACGGCAGTCACCTCCCCCCCAGTGAATAGCTTAAGCTCACTGGCCTGGGCAGGGCTCGATCTGTTTACCTTGTGAATACGATGCCAATGCACTACTATAAATTTTCTAACTGGGCCTCAGAACTTCTAGCACCAGCCCTGATTACTTCCCTTCCTTATTTACCTTAATTTCAGCGCCTACCCGATGCCCCCTATTCAAACTGCCTTCCACCCAATGATGAAGAGACATTCCACCAGTCTTTCACTTCAACACATTTATATACAGTGCTTTTCCATACATTGTTTGGACACCACAACATAATCTAATAATGCCCTACCAACTACCCTCCCATCAACTACTGTGACATCTATATATGTACATTTTTCCTTATAATCAATCGATCTATTGCCCCAGATCTCTTTTCCAGCAGACCCACAGCTCTCCTGCAACTGGAAACAGCCACCAGAGTAGCCAGTAAATCATTCCAGAATGAAATATTATATTGTTGTCTGTGTATCTACGCATGGTTTGGGTGGAACAAAGCAAGATGAGGTGTTTGGTGTTTTGTGTGATTATTATTGCACCTTGGGCAGTTCATTTCAGTGGCCAGGCCCATTCTGTTTTGGGACGGTTTCAGTGATGGATGGTGACCCATACAAAGTCGTGCTAGCATGGTTCTTGCTTCTTTTGGGAGGAATTTTTTCTATGGGGCTAATATTTGGAGGGGTTTGTTGGGGTAAGGGTTTTGTGGTCAGTTTTGAAGTGCCCATTTTTTTTTTTTTTTTTTTTTTGGGGGGGGGCATGAATGTGTTATTGCATGGACAAAAAATACAAACACAAGAAGTTAAAATAAAAGGGAAACAAATTGGTGATGAATGTGAATGGGATGGGTGGGGCAAGTGCATGCCTTGGAGGCATAATAAACATAATAAAAAGTTTCACTCAATCCTATGAAATTTGCTTACGTAACTCTACACAAACACACATACACATGGCTCAATGGTGTGGTGGTACAACACTTGACCACTAATTTAGCAATCCAAGTTCAAACCTTGTCCAAAGTTGAAAATTTCAGTATCATTGCACTGCAAGCAGGCACTCCAACTCTGGTGGGCAGGCATTTCCTTATTTATTCTTTGCAACCGTTCCGCCAATACACACCTCTTTAACGCCATCACCACATTCACTTCTTCCCTAATCATTTTCTCATCTCTCACAATTTTCGTAAAATTTAATAATTCCTTCTTGAAACATGTTTATTCTTCTTCTATTACCCTTCACCATCCCCATCTTTCACTACATTCCAGTTGTCGCTCAGTTTTCCCTGGTGTTCATTCTCTTTCAGCTCGTATACTTTGAAGCTTATCTACTTTCTTCCATTTTCTTTATTCTCAGACCTTACATTAACCTGGTACCAATATCAGGAGCATGTTGGTCTCACATTCACTTAATTGTGGGTTCGAAACCCGCACTTCTCTCCAATTCCCAGGAGTGACTGTTACCTGCCCCAACAGTCCAAGCTCATTTGGCAAAGGGGACAGATTCAGCTGCAGCTATTCAGTGCTTCCTGGTGTAGGCTCCTCACCATCACCTTCTTAGTCACTTTCAATCTACTCCAATGCATTCACATCCAAATCTTTTCCCACCACTGTTCTGAATATTTGACTAATGCTCTCCCAAGTACTCTCCCACCAATTACCATGGTCCAAGTATACTTATGTACACCCTTCTTCTTATACACTGCATTCACTATCATCAATTCTCTGTTAATGTAAATATCCAACATTTGCTCTCAACTTTCATCATTTCCTGGCACACCATACTTGCCTCTTGTCTATCACCTCCATCCACTGGCTTATCTGTACCTCTGGCATGAAGATCCTTCAACACAACTACATTCATTCCAAAACTCTCCACACTCATTCAACTCAGTCTAAAACTCTTCTCACTATCAGGTTCATACACACACACTCATACTTCCCAATTTCTTCTTATATCAACACACATTATCCTTAATAACACTTCCATTCAACCTCAACCATGTCTCACCACTTAACAATAGAGCCACTCCTCTCTCTTGCCCTCCTCCACTTGTGACAACCTACCTAACACTCTCAAACCCAAACTCACTGTTTCCTTATAGTCTAGTAAGACCCAATGCTAACACATCCATTTCTTTTTTCACAAACATATTACCAATGTCTTCATTTTCTGAACTTGCTTGTTCCACATTCCTGGACATTCAAAGAACCAATTACTAAAATTCTAGTTTCAGAATTCCCCTCACATCATCTTTTGCCTAGACTCTTTGCAGGAGACTTATATTGATTCACATGATGGAATCACATCTTTCTATACATCTATAACATCCATGGCAATAAGTGTATACAAGTTGTATTCACATAACAATGGCACAAGGGGCAGAAGGGAGGGAATGAAGAGAATGAATGACAAAGGGAAGAAGTGAAAATAGGTGTCTGAAAATTCTTCTCAATTAAATACCAAACTTGATTAATCAAACAAAATTTTCCTAGCAGTCGAGATAATTGGGACTGCTTTATACATGTACAGAAACTATGACTAAAACTAACCTCTTCTTCATCAGCTGACCCCAAATCAAGCTCCAAGGCATGGTCTGAATCTGCATCTTCCTCCAGACGTTCTACAACCTTCTTAGGTCGACCTCTGTATTGGAAGAAGACAAACCATTGTTATTAAGCTATAGAAATAACTCTCATGTCTCATTCTCATTAACTTTGTCCTGAAAGCCTGTTGGAAGAAAAAAAATATATATGTGTGTGTGTGTGTGTGTATATATACTCATATGTATATACATATGCAGAAAAACCACTAGGAAAATAACAGAAAGGAGATCGAGCGCTTTCGTCTTTTCAGACATTTTCAAAGGTATTTTCCCCCTTACAAGGGTGGTAGATACAAGCACAGTGTCATCAGCAAACAACAATTGTCTTATCTCTCATTTCTCTCCCTTTTCTTTAACTATTTTTAGGACCACTGCTCTAGTTTGTAGTCAGTCTCACTGCTATCAAGTTTTTGGATTTATTACTATGGATAGTTCTTCCTAAACGTAAGTAATTTTGAGCCAATCATGGTGCATTAACCATGAAATCACTAAATGTGGACTACGCCTGTGATGGGAGAGAGGGGCTACACAAGGAGTAATACAAATTCATTTGATTTTTTTTATCTAACACATTTTGTTGGCTAAAGATGACCACGTCTGGAAAGACCTGCCCGTATACAACACAAACTGACCAAATCATTCAGACACCCACAAGAGGATTCCTTTCTACTTATGCTTATGGCAAAGTTGAACTTACATGTACATACAAACATATACCAAAGGCTTTCTTCCCCCTTACATGGGGGGTAGCCAAAAAACAAAGGCACAGAAACTACTCCCACCCATTTCATCCCCAACATACCCCACTCCTCTCTACCCTCTTCCCTACTTCTTATCTTGGCACCTCCTGGATGACAGGTCACCCCTGCATCTTGTCCACTGCCCTGGGTCAGAAGCAGTGTCGCAAGACACACACACACTTACATGTACTTTACACTAAAGTCATTGTATACAATACATTGATGAGATAAACACCATATGAGGACGGAGCCTTTATTTGTACGACGTTTCGCTTATTACAGCTTTTTCAAGTACAAGTTGAGATACAAATGCTTGAGATTAAATAAGGGGAAAGGAGGGAACGGGGAGAGAAAAGGGGGGGAAGGAAGAGGAGGAGGAGGAGGGGGGGTTGGACACTGGGAAATGATGAGAATGCTGGCCCAAACGTCCGTGGGTGAAATGTCCACAAAGGGTGGTTTAGATATTTAATATTTTGCTGGCCTTTCCCCTTATTTAATCTCAAGCATTTGTATCTCAACTTGTACTTGAAAAAGCTGTAATAAGCGAAACGTACAAATAAAGGCTCCGTCCTCATATGGTGTTTATCTTGTCAATCTTGTCGGCAAACTGCCACTTTTAAAGTATACAATACATCCCATCCTACCTTGTTCGAGTTGGACCTCCTCTTCCACGTGGTGCTGTGCTCCCTGGTGGTCGTCCTCTCCCTCTTCCTCTACCTCGTCCTCGGCCCCTTCCTCCACTTGCACCTTGTTCCACTGTAATATATTCATAACATTTAATGGATCTGTGAGTCTTCACTCCATTGGTTTCTTGCCCCAGGTCTCCAGGTGCCCATAAGTCACTCAGAGAAGAGATTTTGAACATCTTGAGAGTAGGGCACTGTAGAAAGTGGTGATCAGTCTTCTGTGAGGTGACTGACTCTACAGCTGTTCAAGGTGGTGCTCTTGGTCATGATGATTACCTGAAATTCTCATTCTAGACACACCTAGACAGCAATACAATATTTCTTCCTCAATCAACTTATGGGCCAATCTAGTGATTGTTGCTAGTTGTACAACTATGGTGTGGAAAAAGTCAAGCCATGGGTAATTAAGAGGAATAAAAAAGCATTGGTTCAACAGGTACAATGTAGAAAAAAAAGGAAAAAGGGCAGAAAAAGAAAAAAACATGAAATAAAATAAAATAAAAATTAGGGGGGGGGGAGAAATTAATACTATCTATATATACCAACAGGTCTCTTTCCCCTTATAAGGGAGGAAGCCAGACAAGGTATGTAATCCCACCCATCTCATTCCCATCCATGTCCAATTTCCCTTTTATCTTCGCTCCTTAGAAATGAATATGTGAAGATAAAAATCTATCAATCTATTTATATACCAAGCTCCCATTCAAGGACGAAGAAGACAGAAAAAAAAAATATATATATATATATATATATATATATATATATATTGAACATACCCAACATATATATATATGTTCACTATAAACCCACTATTGGAGAAATAATAACGGAAGTACAGGGAAACTGTATGTTTCAACTACTATCTGTAGTCCTCTTCTGCTGAAGAGGACTACAGATAGTAGTCGAAATATACAGTTTCCCTGTACTTCCGTTACTATTTCTCCGATAGTGGGTTTATAGTGAACATTTACAAATGTGTTATAACATACCAATTTCCAATATATATATATATAAATAAATTACATACATACATATACCAAGGCTTTTTCCCCCTTACAAGGGAGGTAGCCAAAAAGGAAAAGGCATAAAATCATTCCCACCCATTCCATCCCTGAATACACTCCACACCCCTCACCCTCCCTCTTATCTTAGCACCTCCCTGCACCTTGTCCACTGCCCTGGGTCAGAAGACACAGCACATCCACAGCAAGGCCGCTTCATTAAATCGGCGACCCCCCCCTCTCTGTTCCCCCATATAAAGGAGAAGCCAGGGAGAAATCCCTTCGGGCTGCGTCAAATTTTGCTCACACATACTACCTCACCCCCCATCCCCCCGCCCATTAATACAAATAAATAAAATAAAAATAAATAAATAAATCATCATCCTTGGTAAGCCAAGATGGCAGGGACAATGAATGTGGAATGCCTATCATCTATATACCAAGAGCTCTTTCCTCCTTATACGGAAGGTAGCCAAATCAAAGGCACTGTCGCACCTACTCCCACCCATTTCACTCCCCTCTACCACCCCTTCCTCCCTCTCATCTTAGCTTCTCATGGATGACAGGTCATCCCTGTATCCCGCCCACTGCCCTGGGTCAGAGGCAATGCAGCAAGACACTGTACATCCACAGCAAGGCTGCTTCACTTAATTGGCGAACCTCACCTCTCTGTCCCCTTATGCAGAAAAAGAGAAGATGGGGAGGGAAATCCCTTCGGAGTGCTATATCGGTATGTGTATGACATACCCTCATAACGGAGTTGACATTCCACACAAAAAATTGTGTGGAATGTCACCTTCATAAAGGTGCCATACACATATGAAATACAGTGAACCCTCAATATAATGGATCTTGATATACCGGATATCGGATATGATGGACAAAAAGTCTGACTGGAGAAACCCTCACTATAACGGATTTTCATCCGTTATAGCAAGAGATCCTCAGTTATAACAGATCTTCGGACATAACAACAGACCCCTGTCCCCACATTGTCCGTTATAGTGAGGGTTTACTGTAATTTCTAATCCTATTAATTTCTAATACTGGACACACTTCAGGATATAACAGATCTGTCTGATATTTCCATTGGATATAACAGATCTTCGGGTATAATGACAAACCCCTGTCCCATATTGTCCGTTATATCCAGGGTTTACTAAATCATCACTCTTAAAACAATCAAAGCAAGGATAAAAAAGAAAGCCAAATCAGAATATAAAGACTCAAAAGTAAAAATACTGTGATGCAAGGAAGGAAGGTGATGGGGGGGGTGGTGGTGCTTATTTATAAATGTTTTGATGCAGCCCAAAGAGATTTCTACCATCTTCTCTTTTTCAGCACGAGGGGATAAAGAGGGTGGTTGTCAATTAAATGAAGCGGCATTGCTGTGAATGTGCTGTGTCTTGCTGCACTGCTTCTGACCCAGGGCCGTGAGCAGGATACAGGGATGACGCGTCATCCATAAGGAGCTAAGATGAGAGGGAAGAAAGGGTGGTGGATGGGAGTGGAATGGGTGGGAGTAGGTACTTACCTTTTAACTTGGCTACCTCCCATATGTGGGGGGAAAACCCTTGGTATAGAGATAGATAGATAAGAAAAGTGTGTTCTCATATAACCATCAAGAACACATTGTTACATTCTGCATTTAGCATCTTCTTGAAAGTACAGAAATAAAAGAATTTTCCAACATTCCATAAGGTTAATTTTAGCTCCCTTGGTTAAGAAATGCTACTATAGGAAATTGATGGTACTATAGCATGCTATCTCATCAGGTCAATCGTGAGTATAGAAACACACTATAAGCTTTGGCAATGAAGATGCTATTGATCCATCTACATATCTATTTACATACACACATACACCAAAGGCTTTTTCCCCCTTACACAGGAGGTAGCCAAAAAACAAAGGCATAGAAACCACTCTCACCCATTCCATCACCTACCTACTCCACTCCCCTCCCTCTTATCTTGGCACCTCCTGGATGACAGGTCATCTCTGCATTTTGTCCACTGCCCTGGGTCAGAAGCAGTGTTACAAGACACAGCACATCCACAGCAAGGCTGCTTCATTAAATCTGTGACCTCCCCCCTCTCTGTCCCCTCATGCAGAAAAGGAGAAGATGGGGAGAAATCCCTTCAGGCTGCATCAATTTATTTCTCATACGTACTCTATATATAAAAGAGTCTCTTCCCCTTTATAAGAGAAGAAGCCAATCAAGGAAGGCACCAATCCTCCACCCATTTATTTCCCTTTTAAAATATCTTAGCTCCTTGAGATGCCGACACAAGAAAACGCAACAATAATCATCTCCTTACACTGACTATTAGAACTCGGGCTATTTGAAGATGGTGATTCACTAGACTGATTCAGGCTGAGGTTCAGGGGTTGTGAAGGAGAACCTTGAGAAACGTAGCTGATGTCCATATCTCCGTCACCACTGACGTCTGCTATGGAAGAGACCAGCTCCTTCAGGAAGTCAAACCTGCCTTCTGCCATAATGCACTGTTTTCTGTAATCATATATGTATTTTGAAATGTGTGGTTGGTAAACACTATACCTACGTTAACTCTTAAATATGAATTACATGTTGGACTTAGCAAGTATTTCAGGTTTCACTAGTAATTACATTATCTTGAAAAATGCTCATTAGCTGTACTGTATATCTAAAAAGTTAACATGATCATATGGATGGCTGTCAATCAATCAATCAATCTGTTGTCTCGTATTGCTCTTGCTGTTGCCCTGAGGAATCTTAGCCACCAGGCTTGCCCACATTGAGGAGATTTTGTGAAATTATCTGGTATGCAGATATTGTGTTCCGAGTCTTCTATGTAGTGACCATACCTGGGCCACTTGGTGTCTGACACCAGACCAGTTTTATATTAGTACTGCTTCAATGTTGGGTGTGATGAACTGACTGTAGGCATGCTAGTACCACTCAGTTGGCAACAGCTTCAGTCTGTTCCCAAAATTACAGTCACCCGCAATCAACTGGTTCACCCCACATGTCCTTCCAATGTCATCCACAAAGTCCAAACTTCTATCTAGCAATCTCATGTTAAACACTTTTTTTTTCCAATCTACCCATGCATGAACATGGACAAATACTGCATTGCAGGTTTCTGTCCTTGATGTAACAGTTCATCTCATACTATACAACACATTATGGAAGCTGCATTGTAGGCAATTATGCAAGCCAATATCACAATATATACACTATAAGAGATTTGTGGGAAAACCCTGTTCTGGCCATAACGTTCCTCAGGGAGATGCAACTGCTTTGCCACAGTATAGGTAGAGACAATAACAACAACCACCACCACATTAAAACATATGCTTCCATTTCTCATTAGGTGACAAATTGGGTGTCTGGTTTTCTTACATAACTAAAGAATTTCTATTTCCTCATTAAAATATAAAGTTATTACTTACAAATGTCCTGGAGTTAATGTTCTTGCATGCCGAGCAGCTGTGACGCTTCCTGCTCTTGAAAGCAAGGACTCCACAAAGAGTTCCAATGCTCTAGGTGTTCATAAATTAAGGTTAACAATAGTATTTTGAAAAGACTCTAAAGATTATATACATATTTATACCTGTATATACAAACATAACAAATACATACATGTACCAAATGACCTTTTTCTCACTTATAAGAAGAGGAAGGCCTGGTCAATTCATACATCCAGCTTTCATCCATCGCACACAAATCCAAAAAACCATCTGTTGTCCCTCCCATCTAAGCTTCTTGTGGATGAAGAATCATCCCTCTCCCATACTCATTGATTGGGTCAAAGACAATACAGTACAACACAGCACAACCAATGTTCTGAGTGTACAAGGTGTAATGTACATACCCAAGATGGTTGTAAAAAATACACTACAAATATAAAGTTAACCCAGCCATTCAATGTGGTGTGAACAATTTATGCAATTGTGCTGGAATATTACTTTACAACCTTTCTTATCTACTGCTCAAAACACCCAATATCAATAACCATCCTTTACTACCAACATATGGCACATGCCAGTGCAAAAATACATGAATATGTACTTGTATGCATAAACATCTGAATAGGAATAGTCAATCTTTAACATCTCAAACCCAAAACAAAACACAGAGAATAACAACAGGATCCAACAAAACCACCCAAATACAGAAACCAAAATCTTCCCCAGTGAATATCACATGAAACTTATGAAAATGACAGATACACAGTTCTATGCATGAGCCCTCAACATTCATTATCCATTTAATTACATAATACAAGAACAACTGACTGAATGCAATGAAGAACCAACACCAGCACCATATTACTCAAATATGTACAACGAAGAGCCCACACCATACCATACATCCATATAAAAACACATTCACATTACACCCCCACATTGAGAAAAAAAGACAAGAAAAAAAAAAAAAAAAAAAGACACACTAACACAACTATATTCATATCCTCATCTACCACTAAAATATTACAAAGACAAACTACCCCTGTTGCAACCATCATACAGAGAATGTAAAACACTTCAACTGAAACTACCCACCCTAGGTGTCCCACAGCCCCCAAGAGGTAGTAACAATCATTAGATTGGCCCGTGAGTCACTCAAGGAAGAAATATTGTGTTATTGTCTGGGTATGGTTAGGATGGGTCAATTTGTTTCAGTGTTGGTTAATCTATGTTAGTATTGTTTAAGTACTAGAGGATGATCTGAACACATTCATGTATGTATGTGTGGTTCTTGTTTCTCTTGGGGAGAGATTTTTCTGTGAGGCTTATGTTTGGTGGGGTATGTTGAAACAGGGAATGGAGTGGTCTGTCTTGAAGTTTCTGTTTTGTGATACGAGTGTGAATGTCTCTTTGTATGGATGTGCATGGTGCAGATAGAAGGTTGTTTGAGTTGTATGCTGCTCCTTTTTTTCAGTTCACTGTGCTCGTGTGATGTAATGGGATGGGTGAGTAGGGCTGAAGGCTTTTGCGTAGAACTGTGAACCTATTATGTGTTCTCTGGGTAGGACTTTGGTTTCTGCATACAATGTTCTATTGGGGTGTTTATGGCACATTCTGTAACTATTACCAATGCTCTCTTTTGTGTGCTTTGTAGGGCATCTATGTTGGTTTTCTTGATTATTGGAAACCATACTTTGGAGGCATATTTGAGTGTAATTCTTAAGAACTTTATAGACGATGATTAGGGTTTCCCTCTGCTGACCAAAGCCTAATACAACTACTGATCTTAATTTATTTTTGTTGATTTTCTTTGTCAGGTCTTTGATGTGTAGGCTGAAGACCATATGAATATCAAGGTGAGTGCCAGGATTTTTTGGATTCTTTTCCAATGGAAGGGGTTCACTGTTCAATTCTACCATTAGATGTTTCTTTGATTCATAGTTGTCTGGAGTGAGCAGTGTAATGATAATCTGGACAACAGTCCACTGCCTCTTCCTATTGAGATCTATAACAACTAAGGACTGTTGTTTGCTATTTTGGAATTCAAGGTTGTCCATGAGATTAAAGGCACTGATTCTACATAACATTTGCACAAATTACTACTATAGACCCTTTCTAAGATTATGTGGTAGAATTCAAAACAATGAACAAATATTTACAATGCCTACATCACTTATCTAGACCTTTTCCAAGAGTATGTGGTAGAATTCAAAACAATGGACAAACATCTACACTGTCTACATCACTTATCTAGCTGCCAGGTTCAAATAAAGCATGAACAATTTCTTATAAAGATGATGATGGAATGAAATTACAAAATTTATCACAAGTCATATACAGTGGAGCCTTGAATAACAAATGTCCCATCTAACAAAGAAGTTTTGTGAAAACTTTTTGTATGTTAATGAATGATACTTCAGGGTACGAACACAGGCGTATGCCTGTACATACAATCCCACTGGATCAGTGGTGTTTTGGCATGCTTGCCATAACAATTTTGGTTATTGAACATTTCAGTTTAAGAATGGAATCATGAAATGGGTTAAGTTAGTTATCCAAGGTTCCACTGCATTTCACTACCATGTGTAAATTCAATTAACATAAAAGGATATATATAATAACTGGAACGGCTGCTGCAACTTTACCCACTTCTTCATCAGTCTGCATGATTTTCTTGATACGAGACTGAAATAAGAAATAACCTATTAGTTTCACTTAATACATCTACAACAATAACATATAATTCTCAAGGGACCACAGAGGTAATGCTATTACATCCTATGATCAGAAGAGGAAGTATATGACAAAACTGAGAAAACATAAACACACCAAAAGCTCTCTCCCCTTTATAAAGTGGATGGCAGAGTCAAAACACTCACCTATTTTATACATATTTAAAACCTTTTTTTGCACTTATTCCATCTTAGCACCACATAGATGAAGGATTATCCTTCCCCCTGACCACACCACTCAGATCAAGGGCAATGCAATGAGGCACAACACTCCCACACAAGGACTTGATGGCTAGGGGTGGGCTCCACAATCACAATTAATCAATCCAATGCCCCAGCTCTATCTTGTAATAGACCTTTGGCCCAAAGGTAACTGGCCACAGGTACAGCTTCAGCCCCCAAATCACTATGTGAAGTGATTCTTTGCTGTTGCTTGGAAAACTGAAAAATTTGGGAAGGACTGTTGAGCCCATGTCCTCTCCATTACCAAGAGGTACATAGGTCAATCTGTTGCCCCTGGTCTCTCTTGCAGAAGACCTGTGGCTTTCTGGTAACTGGGAACAGCCTCTGAGCAGGACCGTCAGTCACTCAGGGAAGATATATTGTCATTTGTTAGTGTGAGGTGTTCTTTGGATATAGGTATCCCTTTATAACTCATTCCAGTTGTTTCAATATGGTGGCTACATGGATGTGTAAAGTTTACAACTGTTCGCAAGTTGAATACAAACTGGATACAAATTGTTATGCAGATGAATACTCCTACAATAAATGATGCACACTGATCAAACATTGGGCTAGAATGTTGTCCCATACCAGAAGGCACAGACCACCACCCAACTCACCATCAAACAAATTGGGGATTATTCTTAAATCAGTCAAGAGAGTGCTCGACTCTACACCAATGTGACATGGGTTTGAATCCTGGCAGTTGCATGGTTTCACTACAAACTATCTCCACACCTTTTAACCACTTCAGTATGACTCAAGTTCTTGCATGCAGCATCGGCTGCCATATGTAATTTACATCACACTTCTTGCATTATAAAATATAAAATAACTGCTGTATTATTTTCTTTTACTCTGAGTAATAATAAACACAGAAAACATGATCAAGACGCTGATGCCGGCATCCTTTTGTACCCACTCGTGCCTCATGGCACCTATGTAACCATCATTTTACTGAAGTGGTTAATACAAAATAATATTTCAAGTAACGTGTGTGATCAGTGAGTGTCCTTTGCTGTGTGTTAACTTGAGTAAAGATTCATATTCAGTAGTTATACGTTTTCACAAGGTGAATTAAAGCTAAAAACATATGGTGCATAAGAATACACTTGTGGCAAAGGGTGTACATTGATCACTTGTGGGGCTAAAAGTGCCTCAAGCCAGCCAGATGAAGCAGTTAACTCATAGTGAAAACATAATCACTTGGATTTGAACCCATATCATGTTGGCATAAGTCCATTGCTCTACTGAATGAACTAAAAATCACTCCCCAACTTGGTAGATAGTGGATTGGGTGGCTGCAGTGGCAGAAATAACTCCACACCTTCCTGTACAGGACAAAATTCTAGCCCCACATCTGATCAATGTGCATCTTTTGCCGCACGTCTATTCAATTGCATATTAATTTGTGATCAACTTGCAAATGCCTGTGGGCCTCACATATCCAAGTGGTCACCTTACTGAAACAAATGAAAGGAACTAATGATGGGTGCCAGTATACCTTCTGAGTGGGGGGGGGGGCATTATGCCCCCGTAACTCCGCCAGTGATGCCTATCATTCTTGTATGCTCCTCTATGGAAAGGGTTTTGGTCTCTTGTGTGTAAATGTCCTGTCAGTTGTTTTAGTGCAGCCAGTTATTATTCATATGGTTTTATTTTCTGCAGTATGTAAGATGTCCGTTTTCTTAATTGTTGAGTGTTATGGATGTGTTGTCTAATGTAGTTTTTGCAAACTGTATTAAAGTATGATTTATTTTTTCTAACATTGTTCTCCAATTCCAGTACCTACAACTGCCCTATATTTAGTATCTTATTTGTCTTTGCTGTCACATCTTTACAAGTGTGTCTGTTGGGTGTTTCTTAGATTCATAGCAGTTGAGGGTAAGCAATGACTCTGCGGACTTCTAAGGGAATTTAGATATCCTGTTTTGTGTTAGCCATAGCTTGAACTTGCTGAAATAAATCTATGCCATTTTTCTGCTGCAGTGCTGGCCTATTATTGTTAGATTATCTGTATAAATGGTAGTTTTATTCCTTGAAGGGCCCCATTGTGCAATCTTTTGAATCCTTAGAGATGGTTATTCTGTGACAATTCTGCAAGCCTGAAGGCTAGTCAACTGTTTCCCATTAATGTTAAAGTGCCCTCACTGTGGCAATTTAAATCTAGGCTCAATTCCTTCATGAAGCACATTTTTACTGACCCCTAAAAGAACACGAGAATACATATGATCAACTTTTCATTTGGCACAAAGACCAGCCCAATCAAAGTATTTATTTACCACAATTTTATACATCTTACTGGCTGTTCATCAGAGTCTCTTTTGCCTGATGGGTGGCCCTACCATGTGAAAAATTACTGTAAATATCCGTTACTGTTATCTCTTTTGACAGGATGTGTCTACAATCTGTCACGAGCCATTTATTTTACACCATTATCAGTTTTATCTTGTGGCACTTTCTTGTTGAGGCTTTCCAGTACTTGTAAGGTGAACCTTGTGGACAATGAAAAATAAAATTGATATGGAACAGTAACAATGTGGTGTTGGCATCACTATGGCAGTTTCTTGAAAACAATATGGCATTTGTGGGTGTATAGAAACCCACAAATAAAACTTCAGTCTCACTCAGACATGGGAAATAAATAACTGGAATATTCAAAGTACATATTTTTTTTATTCATTTTATTACAATATATAAAAAAAAAAAAAAAAAAAAAAAAAAAGGGGGGGGGGGGAGCTTAACTTCACTGTCTTGCCATCCATTATTAACCATAATAGTTCACTGTCATCTGATAATAACTAATTTTCCTCAAAACATTCCACTAGGTATTATCCCCCCCAAAAAATATTTTTATAATAATAATAATAATAATACACATAAATATAGCACTTTTAATCAATTTGGATGGCAAACATCAATTTTTGCATTATCAAATCTAAAATAAACAACTTTTCACACAAACCTATAAATGACCAAGTAACAAAGTGAACAGTAAGGTGATATGAGTTATAGTCAGACACCCAAAATAAACTAATACATTAAGAAATGAGTATTACTGCTAAGATGAAGCTACTGCCAGCATTATGTAGTTTTCTGAGGCTTTCAATTAAGTAAGGTTAGGTTTAATTAGATTAGGTTAGATTTGGTTAGGTTTGCTTAGATCAGGATGAGACAAGTGCTGTCAATATTGGCTACAACTTACAGAATACAACTGCACTGATGGCAATAATGAATGTTTACATAACGCAAACAGTAAACATTACTTTTTTTTTTTACATTTAATACTTTCTCTATGTCAGAGTTCAAATTTTAAAAATACTATCTACTATATGGCTGGTGATGTATTCAGAAAGGTATTGGTCTCGTATTTGCTTAGTTGTCAATTAAAATCCCACAAACTTAATTCCTAGCAGTGGCTGTTACCTGCACCAAAAGCCTAAATACACAGGGCAAAGGTGACAGCTTAAGTCGCAGCTACACGCCTCCAAGCATAGGCTCCTCACCATTTTGTATATATGGCTTTCCTATCATATCCTACTCTAACACAACCTAACTAAAAAATGTTGAGCTATGTATGCTTAACCTCTTCAATATGAGTCAAATTCTCGCAGGCAGTTGATGCTACCTGATATGCGATGATTCAATAATGCATCACAGTACTTGTATCATAAAACATAAAGTTACATCTGTACTACTCATTCCCTTTCACTATGAATATCAATAATCACAGAAAATATGATCAAGCTAGTTCAGGGTCACTCAGCTACAACTACAAAATAAATATAATCTAGACTCTAAAGCCAAAATCTTCATATACCCACTCACGCCTCGTGATGCCTACAAAGGCATCATTGTACAGAAGGGATTAATTAAACACACAATACAACAAACAGACCACGCTGATTTACTGGCTGGCACATCTAATTGGTGGGAATCAAAACAAGAAACTTGCTTCTTATTTCTTGTAACTCTTGAACAGGCAAGCTTGAATAAGTAAAGGATACTTAGGAAATATAGCATTCCTATCTAACAATACAAGTTTCTCTCCCTCCCCTTACATGCTAAACATGACAAAATAAATAACTGAAAATCTGTTCAATAACCAAATGTTGAATATTTTGAGAATAAAAGGGTAAAAATCCACAATCACACAAACACAGATATCTAACATGAAACTTATGTTGTCCAGCAGCCCATAACCTAACTTGGTATTACCTAATGCAACCGCTCCATAGAAAAAAATATAGTTTTCAAATGAAAAAAAAAGTGAAAATGTGTTAGTATGATACTAGAATTAAAAAAAAAAAAAAAAAAAAAAAAAAAATGTCAGCCTAATTCTACCTTCTGGTTTGTTTTATGTAAAAATCATGTCCATATTAACAATTTCAATTGCTACCAGAAGTACAAGGCTTGTGCCAGCTCTGCAATTTTCCAATTTGTAACCAGTAGCTTGTAATGCAAACCAATATCAACAGTATTTCCTGTACAGAGTTGTTTGGACAATGACACATTGAATAGCATTTCCAGGTCTAAATCAGTGGCTAACAGGTTGTTGGAGGAATGTCAAGACAAACTGTTCCAGACATTTACATATTCTGTTTTACAGAATATATGCTGATATCTTGCTTCTTATTCAGCCAATTCCTTTTGAATCTCTGTCATAATCTACTTTGCTGTTTACTTATTTTTTCTACTTCTCTATTTTCTTCACATTTTTTCATTTACTTGTATTTTTGTGAATGTATCATATGAGGAGGGGTTACTTCCCAGTAACTTATAGGTAGTGCCTGTACTCTTCCATCTATCTCATAAGGCCTCTGCGCAACAACAATAATAATAGTAATAATATAAATATTGTATTCTAATGGACTGATTAACTTCATTCCACAGATTTTGATAGTGTCATTCAAATGCCATAACCAAAAATGCTACTACAGATACCAAACAGAAGCGATGGCAAAATATCAAAATAAATCAAGATTCAAGAATCAAGGACTGCAAGACACAGCCACAAGTGACAAGGTACTCCTTACTAAAGCAGTTACAGACAGCAAAGACGTAGGAAGACTTAAGAGAACCATGACTAACAAAGCGAGACACACCTATGTCTACATACTTCTGTTAGATATTAGGATGCTAGGATCACAATCACAGCTATACAGAAACAAACAACTCCAACACAAGCAAGTGTCAAACTTTTCAATTCAGGTTTATTCAGATTGTTTGTTGGTAAATGTGACTTAATAAGTTACTTTCGTGTTTCGAATGTGCTCTCAAAATGCATTACAACACTAAACAAACTTGCAAGGTCCTCATTACACAAACCTTAACACAACTATACATTGCAATAGCCCTCAAGAAGACCTAAGGAAATTCAAGTCTCTATCTTTCACAACTAAGAACACATGTATCCATGATTGCAATATATCAAAGGTACTTACTGGCGGAAATCTGGCATTGTACTTTTTCTTTTTACTGGGCATTTTTTATACAATTTTAATAAACGTCAATTGCAATCCTCTTTTATTTGTAAGGAGGTCTGTTAAGTTTACACTACGAACGTTGTGCGTTTTCTATATTATCTTTTTTGCACGGTAAATAAATCTTAAACTCGAATAAAAAATAATTACAACTTACATTTATTTTTTAAGTATTATATTATTCTAACTTTAATCTTAAATATGAATATTCTTTGTTACTTTGTAAACTAGTATTATTTTCCACGTTAATATCACTGACCATCAAACTTCCTGCAAGCCATGAAAGAAGAGGGTTAACAGTGTGAAATAAGCGGGTAACTCTTCATGTGCCTTACTTCAGTTATAAAAACTATTATTATAACAACATAAAAAATCCCTGTGCAAATGAAATTATAATTTTTTGAAACAATCGAATGATTGATAACTATTTGCGTAGGGTTAACAAGCGTGTATGTGTTCGCGCGTGTACACACGAGGTCGAATGCAAGACTTCACATTATACAGTGTACTTTCACATGCGTTTTGCGAAATTGCTAGCAAGGTGACTATGGGCAAAAAGGAATGAAAATGCATAGGGGCCTGCTAATAATCAGCTCTTGAGTGAAGAGTAATTTAGCCGGTTTGATGTAGGACAATTATGAATAGTGTAAATTGACAAAATGGACGTAAACCTATTCTAATGTGCGGGCATCATTTCATTTGGTTACCGCCAGGTAGTTTTATTTACTTAGGAGAAAATCCCACTTCAAAGGAGTGAAACTCGCCTCAATTTTATTTATTGAAAGAAAGAATGGTCGATTGGTGATTGATTACTTTCACCTGTATGCAGTGGTATATATGTAGATTATATATTATCATTTATGGTTTAACTGTCGTCTCTCTTTCCTCTGTGTGTGTTGAAACGGTTACGGTCGTCCTTTCACTCTGCCCACTCCCCTCACCACCACCACCACGATCCAAACACCCTGGCGATGCTTTTATGCCTTCCCGTCCCCTGCAGCAGCTCTGCTCGCCCACTGATCTTCCCACCCAGAGTCAGTTCGCTCTCAACCTTGGACGATTCACGCCATGGATTGGACGTTTCGCCCCATTGACATAAGACAAGTCTAATGCAATAGTTGTCTTAAATCATGTTTAAAACGTTTATGGATAAATACAGTAATTTCAATGGGTTTGGTTTGGTGGATGGATGCTGCTGTAATGTAATACGATATCCTTATAAGGAACTGTCGATATAAAAACTATATAGCTCCGATGGTAAATTATTGCTATGTTTATTCATATACGTTTTACACACGATTTAAGGCAACTGCTGCACCAGTAAAGTGTATTATTTCAATAGGGCGAATCGTCCATGGTTGGGATCGAATTGACTGGGACGAAAAAGACCAGATAATCCTGGCGATAACGGGCGTGATGGAGTGAGTAAATATGCGCCTGACTTTTTTTTAAACAAATACAGTAATAAGGAACAATGTTTCACAATCAATCATTCGTACAAGAAATAACTTGCGTTATTTTACGGAGTTGAAAAAATGTCGTGGTGAGTTGTGTTTGAAATTTATTGAGTAATTGTTTGGGAATTGATTACTGGGAATTTCACGCTGTAATCGATGACGCCCCACCAATACTGATTAGCGAAACAACAACTGGCGTTTGCAGGAGAGGTATATAACCCAATAAATGATAATAATAATAATAATAAATATAGATTAGAT
>NC_134793.1:17586599-17629099 GCF_046742065.1 Oratosquilla oratoria | reverse complement strand
TTTAGAGAAAAAAGTGATGTTGTTGTTTTTGCCAAAAGAACCATTACACACTGAAGCACCTGACAAGACACGATAAACTTGAACGCATCAGGCACTTCTTCCAACAATGGGTTTCCTGATGTTATTATAGAGCATGGAACTCGCCGTGCAATCGAAAGATTCCTTGAAGGTTCGTCAAAACAAAATGGCAATCTTGAAATTATCAAAATATTTTATAAGAGGTTTTACAATGAACATAACAAAGAGGAGGGAAAGGCTTTGCGCGAAATAGTTAATAACGTAGTTACCCCCAGTACACAATGTTAAAGTAAATTTAGACTTCTTTTACAAACCAAATAAAACAGCGTCACTCATTATAAGGAGCAACACGGCTAATACCAGAGAACATAGTTAAAACAATATAGTGTATAAACACACACACCAGGCAGGGAAGTGTGCATCCCTTTAAAATACATTAGTTTCACTAGAACTTCTCTAGAAAAATAGACTCTATCACCATCTTTAAACACACAGCAGAATCATTTTTTGCTTTCCTAAGAAAAAAAAATCAGTCGCGGACAATCGATCACAAGCCACACTCGATAAGGTCACTAAACTTAAGGACACCTAAACTCAGATTACTAGAATATTTACTGTTCCCACCCAGCTGAAGTAGAGGCAAGAGATCTCGAAATCTGTAGATATTGGTACCCTTACAAATATTAGAAACTTCTGTTATATATTGAACAATGAGGAAAAAAAAAAGTCTTCCGCAATTTTGAACGACCTACATAGAACGTCAGCGGCTATCCAATTTAACAAAAAATGTATTAGAGAGAAGATTACTCTAAGAATTATCATAATGATAACAGTAGTACATAACAATTGTAATAAATGTATTAATGTTGTTTGGTGTTTGTTAGCCACGAAAGAGATGTCTGAGTAAATCCAAGTTTCCGTCATTTCCTCAATAATTGTGTTTGTTACGATAAATTACACAGAGACTCAAAATGGTTTGCCATGGTTTTGGAGCTTTTAATATGTACTTGTTTATTTTTACCAAGTCGTTACCCTACGTACTGGTAATGATGATAACTGTCATGCTGTATCTATCGATAAGGTCATGCAATTTTAATCGTTGAGGGTCTTGAAAGCGAACTTTACCTCTTATGTGTCACAGCCCTTGGTCAGGACGAGATTCAGCCGTTGACTGAAGCAATGAATCGTCTTTGCGAGCTGATATTCTCACACTAACATGGCTCCACACCCACAGAACTTGCCCGTCATGGCACTGTCCCCGTCAAAACAGAGGCTTCGGAAGCTGGTCACGTCTAGTCTGAGACTCTTCACTGCACTAATTAGGGGGCGAGTCAGCCCTTCCCTAGTCGGGTCCTTAGCGTGAACAAAGCCGAGGAAGGCCTCATTTCTTTGACCGCCGCTAAAGTGACGGACACAAATAGTGCCTTGTTCTTTCCCTGAATCGTCGGTTGTCTCGTCCATCATGATGGCAAAGACCCCAGAAAGCGATGGCATCACCTTCTCTTGCAAAAACCGCCATGCAAATCAAGATGTTGTGCTTATTAAAACTCGCCCCCTCGTAGAAGAATGTAAGAAGGGTAGAGAGATAATGAAAGGAGAGAAATCGAAGAGGGTAGAGAGAATTAGAGACAGAGGAAGGAAATAGGGAAGGGAGGAAGAAGGGATTTCCTTTTCCTTCCTCTCACCCCTGTTTACTTTATTCTACGCTCTAATCTGCGTCTCTTCTCAAAACATTTTATCTACCGTGTGTATAATTTCTTATATTCATATTTGTACTCAAAGGTAAATTAAAAAGGTAAGTAGAAAAGCCTCTCACCTGAAATTTCAGTGGTTTCATCTTGAATTCTTTTGCTGATGAGAGTGCTGTTCTTGTCAGAGGTTGAGAGGAGTTTCGCGAGTTCAGGATCGCCTCTCTTAGCACGGTACCGAAACAGGTTACGAAAGACTCCTTCACCATTCACGTTGGAAACAGACAGATCCAAAGAGCCATCATCACGGGGGAGAAGGAGCATGTTGCGACCACAGAAGAGAACGCTCTCGATTACCTTAACGAGCAAACGACCGTTTCTCTCAATTTGTTCCTTCCCGGTAAAGACTGCATCGATGGTCTTCGACGGGTTACACACTGTGCCGAGGAAGGCCTCCATTCGGGTCATGACAGTGGCTTGGTAGCCATTCTGGTTGTGGTTTGCCAAAACCTCTAGGGCCTTCTTGTATTTGGAACACACAAGCAACGCGGCAGCCTCCGTTCTTCGAAAGTGAAAATTTGAGCCACGGATATGTCGAGCACCAGGTACATCGGAATCTCCTCTTCTGGCCGCCTTCGTAGCTCAAGGGAAGAGCCTCGATACCTGGGACTTTCTGGTGGATGATGACCACCTTCTCTTCATCTGTTTCCTTATTCCCCACGAAATCAGCAATGCCAAGTCGAGGCTGTTAAGAAAACTGCGTCGCCTTACGTGACGAGTGAGGGACCTCGACAGAGTCTTCTCTGAAACCTCTGCCTCTGTGGTAGCATTATCCAACAGAACTGGGCGCGTTCCTCGGTGTCCTGACTATATATGTGTCAGTCAGGACACAGAGGAACGCACATAGGAACGCGCCCAGCTCTGTTATCCAGCCTCATACACCCCGTCGCTTGAACAATGTAGTAATTTTGGCGGATTCCGCTCGCTTCATAAGTTCATTTCACCGGACCTGCAAAACAGAATAATAATAATAATAATAATAATAATAATAATAATAATAATAATAATAATAATAATAATAATAATAATAATAATAATAATAATAATAATAACAATAATAGTAATAATAATGATAGTAATAATAATAATAATAATAATAATAATAATAATAATAATAATAATAATAATAATAGTAATAATAATAATAATTAAATCTATTCATACCTCGCTACCGGTATTCAAACATGCGCTTATTTTGATGAACTATCGCGGAGGTGGGGTAAGACAACCTCCTTAGGAATGAATTTGTCTATGGTTTCAACATTTTCTGCAGCTGACCTCTGAAATGAGCAATATATCTTAGCCTACATATGATATTATACATCAACTCCGCATGATTTTCAAAAGCAATATAATAATAATAATAATAATAATAATAATAATAATAATAATAATAATAATAATAATAATAATAATAATAATAATAATAATAATAATAATAATAATAATAATAACAACAAATAAATAGATAAATAGACAAATGAAATGAAAATAGATTAAAACACCTACAAATATTTTTGGGTAGGTTTATTCCCATTATTATCAATTTTCGCAAAAATTCTGAAATAAACGACAGAGTAAATTTTGAGGCAAGATTTTTTTTTTTATCAATTCTATATATTTCAACATTGAATGAACCTCAATACTGCCCTAGGGTAATATTCCTATCTGCCTCAATCTTTACGAGCTCTTGAAAATCACTGGAAAAGTACTGAGTAATGTTATCAAGGTGCATGCACTTGCACGGTCCTACCTGACTAGTTCAAACATGTATGTTGTTGTGGGAAAAACTTTTTCAGGAATCAGTTCTAAATTGTTGTGAATGCGTAGGTATTAAGCCAAAACTAAACAAATAAACATTAATCCAGATTATTTCAAAATGCCTAATTAAATGTATTAAAATTAGTAAATTATTTATTGAGAAGCAAATATCACAACCAAAAGTTCTTCTGTCGGCATACTCTGCCTTTGTAATCCTTTGCAATCACATCATAACATGATTTCAAATCGTTTATAAATAAACAACACAGTACCACAATAAAAACTTGTCCACGATTTTAGAAAATTTTACATTTAGATACACTCGATTTTATGTTTCTAACATAATATTTCGAATATAATGAATCTGATTGAACTTCATAAGAGTTTTTTGCGTTAAACATTCAATATCCTCTCTGAACAAAGTGAAAACAAATTACGTATGACGTAGTTATAACAACAACAATAGAGCCCCTCAAATTTGTTCTTGTAATACAATGGTATTTTCCCCCAGCATTTAATAAAACTTTTCATTGAGAATAATTGGAAGGATATTTATCACATTATTGAGGGCAATTCTTTAAAAATGTAAGAATAAGTATTATTTTGCCACAAAAAGTAATACATCTTACATTATTGACGGTAAATATTAAAAAATATATAAGATTATGTATTACTTGTATGGCAAAAGTTATATTTAATATCACATTTTAAAAACTCACCCTCAATCATGTGTTAAATATCCTTCCAATTATTCTCACGGAAGTGTTTTATTAAATGCTGTGAAAAAATCTGCCACTGCATTGCTGTTTTTAATACACGAAGTAGATTTCTCGACCTCTGCAACCAGATAATGAAAGAAAAAAATATATATGAAACCCCCCTGGATGCTATGATCTACGGATGTGAAATTTGGAAACTGAAAAAGACGACGGAGATAACAATTTTTGTTTTAATGTTGCAAGACAAGAGGCGGGCAAACATGGTAACAAATTTGGAGTGAAACAAATTTAGAGGCAACACAGAAGTGTAAATTATGGAATCGGGCATGGAAGGTAGGAAGGTGGATGGCATCTTGAGTCTTACCGACTGGACGCCGCAAAATAGAAAGCGTGGTAGAGATCATCGGGATAGTAAAGCTTGCAGGAGTAACATGGCAGAGGTTGATGCAATCTTGCGACTTTCAGAAGAGGTCGAGAATATTCTTTGTTTTTTTTTAGTGGACTCCAAATAGGTAAATGATTGCTTAATCACTAGATAGGAATATACTCCAAGCTTAAATAATTACGGCTGATGATAGTCATACAAATATAACATTATGCAACTCATGTTATTAGGTAGAATTGGTTGTAGAAAATCCTTTTGCGCCGTTTCTGTTTAATTAACATATATGAATGAGTAATATATACTAAAATAGTCGAAAACCATGTACAAGGACAACTATATACAATTTCCCCACATTCTTTACGTACACGTAACATGCTCCCTAAATTAGTATAAATCAATAATCGTATATCCTATCAAAATAATAATTATTTAGTAAATACTTGTTTTAAGTACTTTTGAGAAAATAAATATTTGGATAATGTATCACAAGTTTTTCTATAGAATAGGAGAAACCAGTTGCATGCTAAATTTGGACATAAAAAACAGTTGAAAGAAGATATGTTGGAGAGGAACGTAGGCTTACGAATGGGTCAAATATAGTTTGCACAAATTGAACCTACGATTTTACACCCATTTCTGTATCTCCTTCATCTGGTGACTTCTTTGTTTTCATAGAAGAATGTGTTCATGTGACCAGAAAATGACTAAACAGAAAGTTGGGCCGGATTTTCCCTAAAGTCATGCATATGACGTAAAGCCTTTTTCTACGAACGTTTTCCTAGTTACTTTGAATTCTATCATTTACGATATCGAAGTGGACAAAAATAAGGAAGTGGGATTTTAATAAAATCTAATAAGAAAATAAGGTACCAAAACCCTCTTGTACCGACTCTCTTTTGTTTTCATCGATACTAACATAGCCTCATTCCAATATTCTTCATTCGCATTCTCAAAATGGCGACGAATATGGAAGGGTCCAACACCCAAACTAAAAAGTACGGTAAAGTTGTTTTGACTTTAGATAATGTGCTTCTAACTCCAGAAAAACTTGCAGTTAGTCCTTCGCAACAAGATGGGCTGGATAAGGAAATTGAAACTGATCTCAGAATATTGGGATGCGAACTCATTCAAACAAGTGGAATTCTGCTTAGACTACCCCAGGTAAGAATATTACAAAGGACTTGATATAGATGCGTTTGCTCCTCACGAAAGATATGTGATTGTAGAAAGTGTACGGTAAAGGATTATATTACATGCCGGCTAATATCAAATGATGAAAGAAGTTGATAGGATCCCGATAATGTGAAAAAGAAACACTGACGGTGCATTTTCCCTAAGACACTTTCTCATAATCCTAATTTCCTGTTTTCCCCACATCCGGAATACCACAAACCAATATCCAACAAAGGGTTGAACTGTGTTTCATATTTATTGTTCTGGGTTAAGTTTTGTTTATAGCTGAAAGTACATTCTATAATGAGTCATAATCAAAATGAGTGAAAATAAGATGGCACATTTTACACATGGCATGGTATATATATATATACACATTTTGATGTAAACAAATTTACAGACCTGAAAACCACATTTTTATGAGTGCATGTGTTTAAGCATCCAGTATTTATATAAAGTGGTTTCATATGTCTTTGGGTTGTGCAAGCGAACATGGAAATTTAAAATACATTGAAGCCCTTCTGGTCCGATCCATCAGTTGTTCCAGTATTACATGGATGCATTTTTCACTCGCACTTATGTATGTTATTATCTTGTACCAATTCCTAGTTATTGGGGTAATGGACATTACTGGATGTAATAATCGCCCACCCCAAGAACCCAATATTTAGGAGAGACATGAGGAACCTAAGGAAGACGTTAGATGGGTAAAAGTAGCTATTCGTTGCTAATGTAGCTATTCGTTGGAAGCGTAGGTCAATAACAATAACAAATATGGCTGATTCTGAGTTTACCGCCGCAGTCCCTACATAGAAGGTGGAATCTGTGTGTTTTTTATTTGATATGCATTATTTTTATTTTAGACGTCTTCTGCAACAGTCATTACTCCATGTGTTAATTCTCCCCACCCAAAAACCCCGATTTCCCACATTTCCCCCCAGATCGTTCGGGAGGAGAGGTAGGCCTAAGTGCATTACTTAAACAATTAATATCTTAAAAACTACGCAATTGCGCAGGAAATGAAGTACACGTATGTATAGTTTTTTCCTCTGTAGTCATGAGAGACACTGAGATGCTTTCATATTCTTCATACTAGCCCTTCCTGGATTAGATACTAGATTTTTTTTTTTTTTTTTAGATTTCAAAGTTAATGTAAATTTCATGTATCCATCGTCGGGTGTAGGGTCAACTCGGCTCATTGCCAACTTGGCCCATCTCGATCAAGTCGGTCCACCACAGGTTAGGCTAGAGTAGGCAAATTTATCATACTATAATTTCTTTGACCTCAGCTTATGTAAAAACAAAGATGGCGTCTCAAGTAGCTGATGGGCTGAGTTGGTCGGCAAGCCATGGTTGTATGTTTCTGTAATTTTACCCATTTGATTTGATTAATTTTTAGTATACAATTTTTACAATCAGTTCAAGTCAATAACCAGTACAAATGATTTTTAACATATAAGGAATGTAGACTGAGTCATAGGTAAGAATATGATAATAATATTCTAGGGATAACCCAAAAAAGCCCAGTAAGGGACTATTTCCAATATTTACTCACTGACCTGTCTTTTGCTACACAGCAATATGAAATACTTACTTGCTTGGTTTACTTGGAGAAATTCCGAGGTCAATCTTCACAGCCGTAGTGATCTACCACTGCTGCCAGTCCTGCTGTCCCACCTCACAAGGGCTAGTTGGTCTGTTATTGGGGTCTCACTAATTGCCGAACAAACCGATAAAAGCTGAACATACCAACAAAACCCAAACAAGGACGGTTTTTGTTCAAATGCACACTTCTATATATATATATGGTTGCATTATTTGAACTATTTTCTTTAAAATGTGTGATTTCCATGTAATATGATCAAAGAGAAGTTATGTTTTTATCCTCTGCAAAATTACCGAACACAGCTACGATTCGACCCAGCCCGCCATCTATGATCAGATCACTGGTGGTATGGGTCAAACTACACTCTTTTAAGTTTCTTACTATTGTGATATTAGTGTAATAGACTGCATATAGTTGAATTATTTCAACTATTTTCTTTAAAATGTGTTACGTCATACTGCAGAGGCTAAAAATAACTTCTCTTTGGTCAAATTACATGAAAATCACAAATTTTAAAGAAAACAGTTGAAATAATTCAACTGTATGCAGTCTATTACACTAATAACACAACAGTTTACTCACCTGGTTGGCTACCCCGTTCTAGACCAGCATATTGCTCGAGAGAGATAAGCTTTGGGTATACAGGGATAGCCCACATGTTGCTGGCACGCCAGCCCTTGTTCAATATACATCAGAACAGAAAAGTACAGGGTAAAAGGCTGAGTTGTGTGCCATGTGCACAGAAAGTAGACAGCTAGGAACGAATATCTTAACTTAAAAGAGTGTAGTTTGATCCATACCACCAGTGATCATAAGCGGCGGGCTGGACGAATCGTAGCTGTGTTCGGTAATTTTGCAGAGGATAAAAACGTAACTTCTCTTTGATCATATTAAACATATAATGTACAATAAAGATCTCAATTCTTGGAATAATCCTTGATTTTGCATTGCTCAGTTATTTCATGTGCCCAGGTTTCCAAGCCAGCTTTGGTGTTAAGGTAGTTGTAGATTTGCCATCAGTAGAAGTAACATGTTGATTACTGTACTGTTTTGGCTTGCATCTGAAGAATTTATTGAACAGTGCATCCTTTTTGGTCATAAGTTTCCTGTTCCAGTGTTCTTGGAATTTGGTACACATGAAATCCAGTTGTCATCTGATAAGTTCCTGTTGTACCTGTTAATGTCCCAATATTGAAGCTATGCAATTTTGTGTATCCTTTCAATGCGATCTGAATTTTTGTGGCTTCCAATTTGTAAGCTTTATGTTCAACAGGTTCCAAATTATCCATTCCAAACTAACAGTTTTGTATCAACATGAGTAAAGAATTGTCTGTATGTAAAAAATGTAGCATTGCAGTGGACAAATATTGGTCCTAACATGAGTGGATTATCTTTTGATTTCTGACAGTTTCTTGTTCTTGTACACAATGAGTCACAAAACACAGCCCTAAGTTGAATGTGTGGTCTGTCCCAAACGCAGTTTTCTCAGAAATGGTAGGGTCTTGTAACTGCTCTGCAGTGTATAGGATAAGTGCAGGAGGCTGTCCAGTTATATGGATATCTTTGTATAGATTTTATGCTCATGCCCATAAACCTCTTCAATATGAGTCAAATTCTCATTGGCAGCATCAACTCCCTGATGTATGATGATGCACCACAATACTTGTGTTATAAAATATAAAGTTACGGCCATATTTCTCATTCTCTTTCAATCTGAATATTAATAACCACAACATGTGATCCAGCCAGTTCACATAATATGGAGGTCACTCAGCTCCAACTACAAAATAAATATTATCAAGACACCAACAGTGGCATTCTTGTATACCCACTTGCACCTCAAGATGCCTATGTAGATGTCATTGTATGGAAGGGGTAGTGAAAATAATTTCATCCGCTGAATTGACTTGAGGACCAACTTTTCCATACTACTTTAGTTCCTCTCGTGGTACCTTTCCAGTTTTCACTTCCCCCACTATTGCTGCCTTCATGGCACTATCAGTTCTCATGTATTCCCCTTCTGATTGTTTCACTTTAACATGGAAACTTCTTTGTTGTTGAGAAGGTCCCAATGTATGTCACTAAGGCTATCCTAGATCAATCTTCCATTCATGAAATGTATTTTAGAGTGGCTTGAAAATGTCATAGTACTTTAACATCTACATCTGGTTGCCTATTCAGAATCTTTTTTGCCATGCAACACTTATGTGCAACACTATTTCTTCTTAAGGATTTATGGGCCTGCTCTGTGGATGTAAAGTCATTTGATTGTTAACTGACTTGAACCCTGAAGTCAGGCATGCCCTAAGCCAATCAGGTACCATCTCCACTGAAACTGCATGCTCTGGCCATTCCATGTAATGCTTAGGTGGTGGGTGCCTGTAGTTGCTCACAACCCTGAGGATTTTAGGGTTATAAACTCAATGTTAGTTTCCCCTCATTTGGGACTGTTGTGGGTGTGGGAAAGGAATCTGTGTCTTGTGAATCCAAATATGGTTCTCCCAGTAGATGGACTTGCAAACGGCTCCTGTCTGATCCATAAAGTCTGCTGCATGGATGAGGGAGTAAAGACAGGCCAAGGGGGAAACCTTTAGCAAGATCACCATGTGTGCCTGCAATTTTCTTACTCTCTCCAGAGATGACTGCCTTTCCCATGGAAATTGTATAAATAACAAACTGGAATGGCGTGAATTACATGGAAGAAACTGGGAAGGATATAGAAAACTTTGCCATAACTGTTCCCATACATAAAGCCACAAAGGCTATTAAGTGATCATCTTAATTATAAGGGTTTCAGAAGACTTGAATTTCACACTTTAGTTTGTCTCCATTAATAAGTTTAGAAAATGTAAAATAAACTTAAGAAACAATTAGAACAAGAAAAAGGTAGCTAAATAAAGTCTTCACAAGAGAGAGGGAGGGAGGAGGGTCGTGGGCCAATTTTTAAGATACAAAAAATGAAACTTTCGACCACTTCTAAAGTATTGGGGGCAGCACAAAACCACCAACACCAAAGAAGGCTTCAAACCTACAACACTAGCAATCAGGAAAATTAAACTTGTGCAAAATAAAATTTAGGCTCAGAAACTACCCCATCCTGTGATTGTGTGATATTATCAGCATCAGATTGGGCATAGTTTTTATGGTCCCATCCCCAAACTTCCCCATTGTAAGTAAATAATAATTGTTCCTAAATCTTAGAATATCCAAAATAAGAAACTTTGGCCTAAGCATTTAGGATAAAGGTTTCTGAAGTTGTATATGTAACTGTAGGTGATATTTTGTTTACTGGCCTACTGTTTTGTTATTGATGTGAGATTTTTGTTGTTGATGTAATCAAGGATTGTTGTGTACAGTAGTAATCTTTGTTTGAAAATTGAAGTAATCAATCAAAAAATACTTTTTTTCACAGGTTGCGATGGCCACAGGTCAAGTACTCTTCCAAAGGTTCTACTATGCAAAATCATTAGTTAGGTATCCAATGGAAGCTACTGCTATTGCTTGTATAGCTTTAGCTTCCAAGATAGAAGAAGCACCTAGAAAAATAAGAGATGTGATTAGTGTATTCAATCACATCAGACAAGTCAAGAATGGAAAGTAAGTTGACCTTATACATTTGTGAATATTTGTGGAATTGTGCTTTATATGGAATATATTTTGATTGCGTTTCAATAATTTTATGCCTATTCACAGAACAATACAACCAGTAATTCTAGATAGCAATTACATTGCTCTTAAAAACCAAGTAATCAAAGCAGAACGGCGACTGTTGAAGGAGCTTGGCTTCTGCTGTCATGTTAAACATCCACACAAGGTATGTTTAACGACAAATTTACCACATTTTGACTTTGTTTTGTAATTTCTTTCAGTTCTTATTTTGTTTGCAGGCTTGTAAGCCCTTTCATTTTATTTTTTAGCTAAATGTTACAGGCATTTGCTTAGAATATAATGTCATGGCCTGTGTGTATACCAGTGATGCACAGTTTGCTGCCGACCTTAGTAATGCTGCAGTCAATATCATGCTTCAAGAAAACTCATTAAAAAGGGTATCATGCAGAATTGAGTTGAACACTTTAATGTACTGGGTAGTTTCTATGAACTTTATGAAATACATTTAGTGGAAGAAAATTCATTCAATTAGGTAGTTTTTAAAGGGCTAATTGATATATTTTCTTAACATTGTTTTTTTAAGCAGAGCAAAATTTTCTAGGGTTATCTCAGTCTTGAAAATGCTTTAATGGGTTGAACAATAGTTTTGTTCAGTTTTAAAGCTATCAGATACAAGTTACAAGGAAGACTTGCATTGTAATGATATGGTGTTTGAATTGTGAAATGAAAGTGTAAAGTGGAGAGACAAGGTGGGCTCCCAAGAGTTGGCACTTCTCGTTTATATTTAATTATTGGTTAACTTTACGAAGAAAATGAGAGTGATGAGTGAGGAGAAATAAGGAAGGATGAGGTGAAGGCAGTTGTTAAGATGATGAAAGCAGGTAAGGCACCTGGTCTGGATGGATGCCATGCAGAATGTCTGAAAAAGGGAGGTACAGTGATGGACTGGCTGGTGAGGTTATTTAACCCCTCCCATACGGTGCCGCCTACGTAGGCGGCATGAGGAGCAAGTGGATACGCGAGGTTGCCATATCGGCGTCTTGATTATATTTATTGTAGTTGCCCCTGCATAATGACATACTCTCTAAACTGTCTTCATCACATTTTCTATGGTTATCAAAATTCACGGGTGAAAGAGAGAACGATCGATATAAGCGGTGACTATTTTTTATGATGCAAGTATTATGACGAAACATCGTACGTCTGGCAGCTAATGCTGCCCGCGAGATTTTGGCCCGTAGTGAAGTGGTTAATGTTTGCTGGAGAGAGGGTAGAGTGCCGGAGGACTGGAGGAGTGCCTGTATAGTTCCTCTTTACATGGGAAAAGGGGAGAAGTGTGAATGTAGTAGTTTCAGAGGGATCTTGCTGATTTTTTCTGTGTGATATCTAGGTCTGAAGGATCTTGCTGATTTTTTCTGTGTGATATCTAGGTCTGAGGAAACCTTCACAGCATGAGTTTTATTCAGATCTGACGAGTAGTTTTTTATTTTTTAATAAAAAACACCATATTTTTGGGCTTCTTTCAAATCCTATCTCCTCTTACAATTTTTATTCGATGTCTTTCATTTTACAGCAAAAGAATCTTCTACATATATAAAAAAACAAAATAGAAAGATTTTTTTTAATATCTTTGTTTAACGTCGAGGGAAAAAAATATTAAAAACATTATAGAAAAAAACGCAAAATTTTGACTTTGACACGTTATTAAAAATATTCTTTTTAACATATGCAAAAAAACTCTCTCTTTCATTTTTTGTCATTTATCTAGCTATTAATAGAGACCTCATATGCAAAAATCGGTTGAAAATTGAGGGAGGAGATAGACTTTGAGTATCAAAAACTTAAATTTTTCAGAAATGAGTGTTAAAGTTATTTTTTTCCTTAGTTTGACTAAATTTTACATTGGACCTCCTAAGACCCATTGAAAACAGGTTCCATTGTATTTTCATGATGATTTTGCATCTTTCAAGTAACTCGGGCACTTTGTACCCGCCTACAGTGTAGGATATTATTCACTCAAAGTGAGGGTCTCATAAGCCGCCACCTCACTCTTTGTTGCAAAGTTTGAGTTCTTGATCTAGAATGACCCAGCAAGGTAGTCTGATTGCTGGGATTCAGCTCTCTTTCTTTTCTTGGGTTTCCTTTCTGGTGTTGGAACAGGCTCTTGCTGCATCAGGGACATCACTGTGAGGTTTGAGACTCTAAACCCAAGGTGTTGCAACAAGGAGGCATCCTTGTAGCCACTTGTTAGCAAACAGTTGTTTGCGTAGAGACAACTTGTCTGATATAGGTGTAGAGGACAGAGGATCAGGTGCTGAGGATGTGGATGTAGATGGAAGGGAGAGAACTGCTGGAGGGAGTACTAGTGGTGGTGGCGGAGGTGGTGATAACAAAGTTGATGCTGGGGTTCTTTCTTTCTCCCCTTGAGTTGCTAATGTAGACGTTCTTATCTTCTGCAAGTGTGCCTTTTGTTTGGATAGCTTAGGCATGGCTAATATCTTCAAATATCTCTTCACTGGAAAATAGATGCGAATTTCACACGGCAAATTAGTGAATGTGGCAAGCTAACGTGTACATGTCCTTTACTTTGTAAGGCTCAGGGCACTGCCAGTCGTGCAGGCTGAACTTCCTCACACCACATACTCACGTGCATGCCGGACATAAGAGAAAACTTTATGAGTGCATCAAATGGTCAAAACGTATGTAAACAATGGTCGTACGCAGCAGGTGGCTGCCGGGGGGAGGGAGGGTAGGCCCTTTAAACCCTTTAAAAATGGCGGTTCGGTAAAAACACTTTACCAGCATCTAGAGCATGATCCCTACTATGTATTTATGCAATAAGAAAAAAAAAATTGAATTTTTCTTAAATCTGGGGGCGGGGGGTCCCCTTAAGTGTAGTTGGGAAGGCTTATGGGAGGATCTTGATTGAGAGGATTAGGAGAGGAACAGGAGTAATTGGTGAGGAACAGTGTGGATTTAGGACAGGTAGAGGTTGTGTAGATCAGATCTTTGTGGTAAGACAGATATGTGAGAAAGCTATAGTAAAGGGGAAGGATGTTTTTTGGGCTTTTATGGATCTGGAAAAGGCTTATGATAGGGTAGACAGAAAGGCACTGTGGGAGGTTATGCAGATATACGGGATAGGAGGAAAGCTTCTGGAGAATGGTTGTATATGGATGATGTTGTGATTGCATGAGGTGGAATGGGCGGGGGGATGGGGGGTGAGGTAGTATGTGTGAGCAAAATTTGACGCAGCCCGAAGGGATTTCTCCCCCGTCTTCTCCTTTTATGCAATGGGGTGATGGAGAGGGGGGGTTGCTGATTTAATGAAGCGGCCTTGCTATGGATGTGCTGTGTCTTGCGACACTGCTTCTGACCCAGGGCAGTGGATAAGGTGCAGGGATGACCCGTCATCCAGGAGGTGCTAAGATAAGAGGGAGGGTGGAGGGGTGTGGAGTGTATTCAGGGATGGAATGGGTGGGAATGATTTTATGCCTTTTCCTTTTTGGCTACCTCCCTTGTAAGGGGGAAAAAGCCTTGGTATATGTATGTGTATGTAACTTTTATTAGATATATGATATAAAATTTTATGAACCCCATTACTAAAGGAGACCTTTACTGGTATTGTTTTGAATAGCACCTGGATTTTTAATTCAGCATGGGACAATTCTTGCTCATTCCAGTGCATACAGGGTGGCATATCTTTCATTGGTGAAGGAAAGCTCATGATAAACTCCATCCATACTGAGCAGTACTCCTTTAGTCTGGCAGCTGCCCATTTTAATTGGTCATGTGCACATTGAGTATCAAAAGGTGTAGAGGCAGTCACAAATAACTTATGGTGATACATTGACTTTTTCATAATAGGAAATTAAGAGTGGTGGGTCCTTAGTCTCCTTGCTCTGTCCCATTTAGTTGCTTTTTTACAATATGCATGAGAACACGTTGGCAAAATTCATTTCCCCCTGCATATGAAGGGGAAAGAGGTGTGGGAGGACATTAAGAGCTCTATGTATATAGGGTCATGTGTAGCAAGGAGCAGAAGTTATCAAGCAAAGGATGTACGTAAATGTCTTTGGGATAGGGGCGTGAAAAAATGTCATGAGAGATAGGTATCCTGGGGTGAACAAAAGACTAAAAAATGGTGTTTGTGTTCATGACATTATATGGGGAAAAAATTGAGGAAGGTAGGAATGGGGAAATTGAGAGAGCGAGTGGGTTGAGGTGAAGGAGAAACTGCATCACGGCTGTCATGTTGCCATGGCTGTTCAATGTGTACATGGATGGGGTGGTGTGGAAGATAAATGCAAGGGTAATGGGCAGGGGATTGGAGATTGTGAAGAAAATGGAGAAAAGTGGAAGGTGAGCCAGTTGTTGTTTGCTGATGATATTACCCTTGTGGCAGGTTCAGAGGAGGGATTAAGGGAGTTAATGATGGGAAGGTATGTGATAGGAAACTTTTGAAGAAAATTGTGGGTAAAAGAGTTGATGAGATGTAGAAGGGTAGAGGATGGCAGTGAGTTGGAAGTACATATGAAAGGAGAGAGTCTAGAGGAAATGGATAGCTTTAAGTATTTGGGGTCACATTTGGCAGGAAAGGGAGGAATGGAGGTGGAGGTAAATTGTAGATTGAGAGAAGAAAGTAAATGCCTTGGTGGATTAAATAGTGGTATGAGAAATAGGCAACTGGGAATGGTTGCAAAGAGGAGATTGTATGAACGGGTGATTGTGCCAATGGTGGTGTATACAGTAGATGAAATGTCTTAGAAGTATGGTAGAGGTTACAAGGTTGGATAGAGTGGGAAGTGAGGAGGAGAGTGGGAGTGGAAAAAGAGATGGCAGATAGGGCTGATGAAAGATTATTGGGATGGTTTGGACACATGGAAATAATTGAGGGGATGACCAAGGATGAGATGGATGGATGGGGTGAAGGGAGCATTGAGAAAGAGGGGAATGTCTGTTGAGCAGGGAAGGAAGTAGGCAGGGGATAGGAATGAGTGGAGAATGGCTGTTTAAGGATACTGTGATACATGGAATCAAAGAATTCCATTCTTCAGCACTCAACATGAATTGTATTGGTAAAATATTCATGGAATTGTTTTTATTCAAGTAGTATATCTTACATTTTTCCATGAAGATAGAACTGGGTGGGAATCTAGAATATTGGGAGCATTATTACCTTTGAATTATTATTTTTTTTATCATAGACATGCCACTAAGTTAAGAAAGGTAAAAATATGTATGAAGTTATTAATGGTATTGTGGTGTTTGTGCCATTGTACATACATATACCAATGGCTTTCTCCCCCTTACAAGGGAGGTAGTCATTATACTTGTGGATTGAAGAAATGGAAAAAGTGCATCCCTGGTATATACAATTCGTCATAAAACCCATAGAAAGGGTTATGTAGTCCCCTTCCTATGTATGTCATTATCACTGTTGTTATTATTTCTAATTTATTTACATGTTTATTTTTCGCTTGCTTGAAGTGATGAATTACTTGGAAGAAAATGCTCATGAAAAAATTTTCATTTCAGAAAATGAGATGCTTACCATGTACACAGGTTTTTGTATTGTAACATATTTTTGGAAGTACAAAAGCAATAGAAGTTATTGAATGATTTGGACAAATTATTAACGTTGATGCTTTTTTTAGATCATTATCATGTACCTGCGTCTCCTGGAAGCTGATGAGAACCGCAAGCTGGCCCAGTCTACATGGTAAGTTGCAATTGTTTCAGCCTTAGCCGTGGGTGCTCCATTCTTGTCTCCTGCCTAGGCCACCCTAACTGGATTCCTCATTGGATTCCTGATCATTTTGTACAATTCTACCAATTTGTCAAGTTATGTTTGTTGTCCTCACATTAATGGTTTTATGAGAAAAGCCTCTGTTTTGTTTGTTGTATAAAATCACTGTGGAGCACCCAGCAAAATTAATTGAACTTTTGAGAAACAGCAAATCTTGGACTGGTTTCCTTTTGAGGCTGTGTGAACCTGATACATGCTTTGTGGAGGGTACCCTGCATGTGTAGTGCAAACTCAGCCCCTCCTTTATCGACTTGGTAGCACTTCACATTGGAATGGGACAGCATTATATCATAATAAATTTTTTTTTTATTATGGGAACATCTTGAGTAAGTTTCAAAATTTATAGTTTGTGAAATACAAGACACTCCCCTCTGTCATTGGAGCTTATTGTTTCCAGATAAGTTGTGAAGCACACTCACACACACAGTGAAGGTGAAAAGTTTGGCAAGGTTTAGTGGAAGTCCTTTGGGGCTGTGTTCATCCAAAAGGCCATACATGCATGTGTCAGGTCCACAGCACTACCTTCACCAGTGCTCTTCTTAAATGCTCTAGTTTCAATGGTTCAAGTAACTGTCATTATTTTCATGGTGATGTGTACATTTGATTTTTTTATTGAGTGTTTTATTTTTTTTTTTTACTGTGGAGCTAGATGAGACTTGACATTATTAGTTGTTGAATATGTTGAAGTGAGGAAACTATTTACATGGTTGCTGTGGGTTATATATATTATTTGAAGTTTATATTGTTGAAACATTTATATATATATATTCATATTGTTTGCACTGTATGTTAAATTATAGCACATCAGTGTATATGAATTTAACACATACTGGAGGTAGACATAACAGCTCCTTTGGGTTGATGGCTATGGACAAAGTGCAGATAGATCTGTGAAGGTTTAGATGGAAGATAGTTATTGCACAAGTATAAACAGTATCCAGATGTCTTATTTGGCAGGTACTTCTGTAGCAACCAAATCCAAGTATAGAAGGTTCTCGAACTGGCATGTACATCATTCCCTGGTAGAGAAAAGCACACTAAATTTCCAGATATTAATTTGTTTATATCTAAGCTTTGATACAAAACCAGAGAATGTTGTATAATAGGTGTTGTAAAGATGTGTTCCTATTATTAATGATTGGTTTTATTCCATCTCAGAGCAAGGTGGGGTAAGGTAAGTAGTGTTGGAGAGACCAGCACTGCCCCAGCACTCACCACCACCACCTCAACCATCACCACCACCACGTACACCACCAACTACCAAAGTTGTGGTCCTCCCTCCTTCCCCCGGCTCCTGGTGACCCCATCATCCTTTGAGGGATGCAAGAGGTTCATGAGGCCAGGGCTGCCACACGGCAACCGTTGTTGGACCCTGAGGTGGCGGCTACAGCTGCTGTTGGCACCACTTGCCACCTGGGGATGCCTGGGGGGATATCGACTACTGGCCATGCGCGCCTCCGCTGCACTGCCTACGGTGGCACAGTGTCCTATTGGTTATAGTGCTTTGGACACTTGCTCAGTTTTGTCATGAATTAAGCCACTGGCATTTGTCACTGATTAAAGTCAATCGTTTTCAAATAATCATCCTTGAGGATAAACTTGCAATTCATGCTAAGATATCAAGTAGTGACATATTGTTGATAAATAATTATAGGCCTTTGAAATATAGGTAAGTAGTGGACGTTTGAATTGCCAGTGCGTTTTTCAGGATAGTGTGTTGGAGGCATCACTGGACTGTCTTTGGTTGGGAACGAGAACTATCGCATGTGTGTCGGACCATCTGCACTGAGCATCTGCATTTATTTCTTGATTTCATTACTCATTGATGCATAACAGTTCATGAATTCAGTAACAAGTTGGACAAGATTAAGTGTATGCTTTGGTGAACAGTGCAGTGACAATAAGTGGTGAAAATTGCTCAAGGGGTGCAGGGCTTAGGTTTGGGTTGGGGAACATCTGGATCTTAGTTTCTTTGCAGGATCACAAGTGACGACAAGGAGAGGAATATGGAAGGGTGGTGTGGAGGGCAGTGCTATTGCTTCATCAGTCTTCTAGCATCACTTCGCAGTCTTCTGCATCAAGTTGAATTAATTTGGAATATAGATTAAGAAGTCATGCCTGAGTAACTTTGGCAGTTTTGATGTTATATTGACATCATGATTGATTTTTGGTTTAGCCTAATCTGAGATCAGTTAAATGGTTGCTTTGCTGCCAAATAATAGTTTGTAGGCACAGAACGAATTTAGTCCATAAAGTAAAGATAGCCATCAACTCATAGAGAGCTTGCAGTAGTAGGCAAGCACTAGCCACAAGAAACTTTGTGTCTCTTTATAGGAACTTCATGAATGATGCCCTAAGGACTGATATATTTGTGCGGTACACCCCGGAGACAATTGCCTGTGCCTGTATATGGCTGTCAGCAAGACAGTTACGCATCGCTCTACCTGAAAATCCTCCTTGGTATCATGCACTCCATGTTGCCTTGGAGGATCTAGAAGATATTGCTGTTACTATACTTAAGATTTATACGAGGAAGAAGGTGAGTCGAGTTTATTGGTTGTATAAGGTGTTTGTTGTATCAAAAAAATTTAGGTGTATATAACATAAGCATATAATGACTTGAGTGTAGAAGGCACTGTGTGTGTGTGTGACTGGTGTATAGTAGGGCATTGCAGACTGAACCCACCATGTAATCTATAATTATAATTTGTCAGACTATCTTTATGCTTGTATGTGTTTGAATGTATTTTTCAGTTTGTGATATGAGGTTTGAGCTATGTTCAAGGGGTGATGCATTTATATCACATGTGGTGTAGTGTGTGTGTATGGATGCATTTTTACTTTATATTTGATTTATTTTTTATCCAATTCCTAGATTTTACATTTCTTTGTATTGAAGTTCATCTTCCACTTCTGGCTCCATTTGTAAGACTCCCCAAATCCTCCTGTAGCTGTTTACAATCCTCTTAATTTTTTACCCTGTGTTTGTGTGTGTGTGATTGTGTGAGTTTAAACAAGATCAAAAGACTTGTTTTTCCATGAGATTTTCATGGCATTAAATACAAGTTGTGTGTGAATGATATTTTGACAGCCTGAAGGGATTTCTGTCTTCTCTTTTTCTGTATGAGGGGATGGAGAGAGGGTCGCTGATTAAGTGAAGTGGCCATGCTGTGGATGTACTGTGTCTTGTTGCATTGCATCTGACCCAGGGCAGTGGGCGTGATACAGGGATGACCCGTCATCCATGAGGACCTAAAATGAAAGGGAGGATAGGGGGATGGATGAGAATGAAATCAGTGGGAGTGGGTGCCTTTTGATTTGGCCACCTCCCTGGTAAGGGGAAAAGCTCATGGCATAGATAGATATTAATTACATGGAGTCTACATTTCAACACCAAACCAATTCATGAATACTTGTGGGAAATTTTAAGAGTTGGTGACCTGTTCCATGGGACGGGTGCACTGGGAATGAACCTGGAGCATCACTGGAATGATGAGGTGCAAGTTTCACTTTGCTCAAGTTAGGAATGAAAAGGATGACGATTTTTCTCCTTTGTTGTGCAATATGCCTACCTTATTTTGTGGGTAATGATTGATCAGGTGGGGATAATGGAGGAGGGATAGAAAGAAATGAAATCCTGGCCATAAGTGATTAGTTGGTGGACTGATCTTTAAACTTGTGTCCAAAAGCAATTGCTGAATAGTTGAATGATTTTGTTTGTGGGGAAAGAACAGTTTCAGGTTTCCTCTATTAAAAAAAGCTCAGTTTAGCTATCTGTGAAAAGGGAACTACTGGGGATTATGTATGACAATGTGTTTTGAAATTCATGGCCCTTGTTTGGCCTCAGACAGGATTAGGCAGTGAAGCACTAATATAATGGGATTAAAGTGTGTGAGAGTGGTAAATAAAGAGCAGGATGTTTGCTGTTGAATTTCAGGCAGGGTTGTGTATAATGTGACCATGGTTATTTAACCACTTTATGGGATGGAGATTTGGAATTTAAGAGAGGCAGAAAGGATAAGTGTATTGGAGATGAAGTGTCTGATAAATATGATGGGGGTTACAATGCTGTATAGAGTGAGAAGTAAGGTGAGGAGGAGGAGAGGGGGTGGAATAAGAGGTGGCAGATAGGGTTGAGGAAAATTTTTTGGAATGGTGTGGACACGTGGAAAGAACGAGTAAAGAAAGATGAGCAAAAAGTGTGGCTACCTCCCTTAAAAGGTGGAAGGGGTCTTCAGTATATAGATGTATGAAGTGATCAGAGAAGTGAATGCAGGGGTTGTTAATCAGTCTGTTGGCCCTGGTTTCTTTTGCAGAAAATTTGAGGCCTATAGGTAAGAATTGTGTATAGGGGAGCAAATTGGGAAGAAAATGGACAAAAATGGTTGAGAAACAGCTTAGTCTGTGTGAATAATGCATTTCTGTGGGCAGATTCAGAAGAGGGTTTGAATGTGTTGAATGAATTTGGTAGAGTTTTGGAGGAGAAAACAGAGTGTTAATATATCACAAGGAGTTGATGGCAGTTGCTAAGAGTGGAGGAAATGAGGATGATGGAAAGTTTTATATTTCTTCCCTGAGTGACTTATGGGCCTGTCTGATGGCTGTTGCTGGATGCCTGGATGCTGTGGGTCTTCTGCAAGAGATGTCTGGGGACAACAGATTGATTGAATATATAATAGATATATGGATATACATGAAAGTAGAAGACCAGGGTAAGAAATTGGGATGTAGGGATAGAAGAAAAGTTCCATGGTGCCATAGGAGCAGTAAGAGTGTCACTACTTGCAGTAGAGGTTGAGGTGACAGCAGTTTGAACCTTGCCCCCAGCAAATTAAACCAAGGGTATAATTGATTAAATTCCATTCTACGAGGTCCTTAATAAGGGCAGCATCCTGATATGGGGAGGGAGTTTGCAAAGTTATACTGAATCATCATTGTCAACCCCACCACCACTAGTCATAATAATTATCACCTCCAATCATCAGTCATCGTCGTCAGACATCATCATCAGTCATCGTCGTCAGACATCGTCATCAGTCATCGTTGTTGGACATCATCAATCATTGTCATCAGTCGCCACATGTAAAGGTAGAATTGACATTGAACCAGTTATTTATAGATGACACTGCATTTGTGGCTGATTCTAAGAGACTGAAGCAATTGGTGACCAAGTTTGGAAGATTGTAAAAATGGGTAAGAGTAATAGTGACGGTGTACAAGAAATGATGGCAGATAGTGAAAAGCTTGATGAAATGGAGAATTTGAAGTATTTTGGGTTGTTTGTGGCAGTGAATGGAGTAGAGGGTGTGGAGATGCATTGTAAAGGCAAGAAGAAAAGGTTTGACGAGTGGAAATTGAGAGATAGGTATTTGATAATGATAATAGAAAGATAAGGTTGTGTAAAGGAGTTATTGTACCCATAGTATAGTGTGGGCAGGAAGACTTTATTGTTTGAGATAAAGTTTATGATATGAAATAGAATGATGACTGGTGAGACAGAATGAAAGTGGGAAAAGATGGAGAGAATGAGGAGGACCAAACACGAGTTGGATGGATGGGGTGAAGCATGTTTTGATGGATGTGGAATGTATTGAGCAAGGAAGAGGGTGTGCAAAAGATGAGTAATTTCAGGGAGATGTGAATGGATGAAGGGATGCATATCTCATCTGCATTTTAAATTGGAGTAAAAAAATACTAAGTGGGGACTTGCCAGACAGTTTAGCTTGCTGCATTACCTTTGATGAAAGCAGTTATATGTTGGAAATCTTGGTGGCAAATAAATGCTGTTGGGGATTAAAAAGTGTAGTAAGATATAGGCATTTGGGAATTGATGCAGAGAGAAGATTACATAAAGATATTGTGCCTACACTGTGGGGGGGCAGAGACATTGAATTCAAAAGAGGCAGAAAGGAGAAGCATTAATATGTTTGAGATGAAGTATCTGAGAAGTGTGGTAGGGGTTACAAGGTTGGATAGAGTAAGAAATAAAGTGGTGAGGAGGTGAGTGGGGGTGGAAAGGGAGCTGGCAAATAGGTCTGATGAAAGATTATTATTGGGATGGGTTGGACTCGTGGAAAGAATGAGTGAAGAAAGATTAACAAAAGGTGTGGATGGAGTGAAATTGAGGGAATGACCAAGGATGAGATGGATAAGGTGAAAGGGGCTTTGAGCAAGAGGGGGAATATCTGTTGAGCAAGTAAGTGAGATGGCAGGGGATGTGGGTGAGTAAAGTATGAGTATGAATGATATTTTGACGCAGCCTGAAGGGATTTCTCCATGTCTTCTCTATTTTTTTGCATAAGGGGATGGGGGAGGGAGGGTTCCTGTGTGAGTTTAGTGGCCCTGTTGAGGAAATGCCGTGTCCTGATGCATTACTTCTGACCTGGGCAGTGGTTGAGAGATAAGAATGACCTGTCATCCATGAGGAGATAGATACGAGGGAAACAATGGAGGTGGATAGGAGTGGGGAGTGATTTGGCTACGGCCTTTATAATGTGGAAGAAGCCCTTGGTATGTAGATAGACAAAGATGATAATTTGTTGAATTGAAATATTGAATGGATATGGACCATTGACGAGTACCTGCTAGAGATAATCCGGGATAATGAACATCAAAGATAATCATCTCAGCCACCTGTTTTCAAAACCTGTAGCACTTGCACAGGATCATGTCCAAGATCTGTCAAGTGCAATGGAATGCCCTTTACTTTTTCACAGAAGAGCTGGCAGTTGGTGACTGCTGATTTGCTTCCAAATGCAGGTGACACAAACTGCTCCAACACTAATACAATATAGACATTAGTCCAAAAGTTTCTTCCTTTCTTCCTACATACATCTAAAGAAGGACCCAGTGCCTGTTGCCAGGCACTAGGGTGCTGCAGGTTTCCAGTCAGTGACACTTGATGCAACAAATTTTATATAATTGAATGTATGAATTTATGGTATAACTCCTTAAGTGAGTTGGGATGTGATGTATCAATAAGAATTAGATATTAATTTTGTAACTTAAAATACATCAATGTAATGCAAGTTTTTCATGGCGAAAATCATAAAAAATATTCTAAGTGATACACTAAATACAACTTGTGATGACGGCGAGTTTCCAGGTGCCATGTTTGTTTTTGTTTGTTTTTGAAGGCAAACTAATGATAGTAATAGATAATGGTCTAGTCTAGTATGCTGAATACTGTTACATACCCTATGTTAGGTTAGACCAGACCATTTGAGTTTCGTTAATTTGTCTTCGACTACAAACGTAAACGTGGTGTCAGGGAGCACATTGACATCAGAGTTTTGTATTTAGCATTTAGCAATTTTTTTGTTATGGATTTCTGCCACAAAAAACATATATTACGTTGATACATTATAGTTTACAAAATATTTCATTTTCTAATGATATATTGCTTAGATGTGCACTTCTGGAAACTTACTGAATTTATAATTTATGAATAGATTGAACGTGTAGATGGTGCTAGTGGAAGATGTGTCGGAAATGTGTACGAAAGAGTAGGAATTTGTAAATAGTCAAAGTGACTTAATTTTTGACGTTACAGATAGGTGTCACACCTTACACAGTTGTACTTGAAACCCTAAATCCAAGTCATTATTTAAGGGACACAAAACCTTCAGGGTAATCAGTTATGCTAATTTCATCATATTCTATGATGAATCTCAGAGCCATGCCAGTAGAGGGGCTTCCAGATGACCGAAGCACTAACTTGCATCTTGCTCTGACACAAGTGCGTGTTTTCTAGGTATAATCTGTCAGAATGCTGCAGTGTTGTTCAGAGAAGGTAAACACCCAGGCCTTTCCAGGAAGAGTGTCATTGAATTATGGAACAAACTTTTTCCATGATGGTTCAGATGATCTAGTACAGTTGATGGGTACACAGAAGGCTAACATAAGTCTCCTATTACTTCAATATACAATGCAAGGGCCCTCGCATCCCCAAGAAGCTGGGCTGTCTACCTGCCAGCAACTAAGAGCTTCTGGGATCTCTAGGTATTGTACTGCTGCTGTGTTATTGTAGGAATGCTGTATTTTGCCATTGTCTGAAAAATAGAGAACACAGACCTTGTAAGGTACATATGAGGAAGTGTATTCTTTATGTACTGGATGTACTACAATTTCAGGGCATTATCTGGTTGTTCCGGTGCATCATTCCAAATAAAGATTGAGCCAAAACGGTATGAAGAGAAGTGACGGTCAGAGTAGACGGGAGTGTTCAAAGAAGTAATGTGGTGATGTTTTATAATCTTTTTACCAAGATTTCATGAAATGGCTGAGTGGTTTGTTATTTTGGTAAAAGGTCAAACTGTCATGTTGAATGTTACATTCCACAATAACTTGTTGACCTGCCTCTGCTCGATTCTCCAATGTGATGTTAAATTTTTGTGTGCTGTATTACCAATATTGTAGTCCAAAGGGCAGTAGTTCAAATATTCATATGTAATATGATTGAAATAGTGCTGTGTACATTACTGCAATGTCACTTTATTTGTCAGTATATATTGTTTAGCCAGGAGACATAGTGAATTGATTAGTTATGAATTTTGTACTTGATTCCAAAGCACACCCTTATCATACCAACACAGTTTAGGACTAACTAGAGGTGCAATCACTATGCAAAACTCAGACACTTGCATTGTCCTATTCTTGCTCTACCCAGGTGACACGCTTAATCTTCTGTGTCCTTTGAGTCAATCTGGTGGTAATTACAGGTTCCCACCTTCACCTCAACCCATTCACCATCTCAATTCCTGACCCTCATGTATGCTTTCTTACTTTCCTGATTACTTGACTGCTCTTGAAGTTTCCTCCATGCCCATACACCTGCAACATGCTCTGGTGCCTGTCGGTGCCATCATAACCCAATCTTCCACAATAACTCCCATTTGCTCCTTTCATAATGTACTTAACAAAACTAATCACTGAAACTGCTAGTTCCTTGTCCCCCTTGCCTATATACATTTCTTCAATCCACTGGTACACTTCCTTTAGACATGTAGATACATATGATATGGTTTAATGTCAGAAGGAAGGATAGGACGTTGCCCCTTACAGAGGACTTTGTAGCGTGGAATTTAATGAACCGTGCCCTCGATTCAACTTTGCTGGTGGCAGGATTTGAACTGCCATCCACTTGACCTTCTCTGCAAGTAATGATGCCCTAGCCCTTTCCTCATTATAAGTGTGATGGCCTCTGTAAGACACCCACCCACCTATTACACATCGCTCACCACCCATTTCTTGTTCCTTCTATTTAGCTTCTTGTGGATGAAGGGTCAGCCCTGTTCCCCACCCATTGCTCGGGACTGAAACAAGACACAGCACTATTCCCTGCCTTTTTTCAGTAATCTTCCATCCTCCTTATCCCACATACCTATTTTTCCCTTCACCACCCCAACTTTTCAGCTTCTGCAATGCATTCAACAATGTTGCAGGCATTCCACACGAGAACCATGTAATGAGCTTTCATCTATTTTAGTGATCATTGTATTTCCCCTTTTACTATAGGTTATTCCCCCCAGTCTGCTTTTTTATTTTTTTGCTCCCGTTAATTTTCTCTAATTGCTCTCTCTGCTTCCTCACTGACACCTGTTTACTTTCCTCCATTGGTCAGGTCTCCCCTTTGGTAAAAAATGATTGTGCTCTTGTATTCTACCTCTATTATACCTCTACCATCCTTGTGCCTGTCTGCAGCCACTGACCTGCTTGTCTGCTTCCCTTTGTTCCAGGTGTGCTACTCTTGTTAAATTCTTCTCTCCCACCTCCTTTGACCCTTGTTCCACCATTGCCCATGCTCCGCTACCCCACAGTTGTTCTCGCTCTATTCCCATTGTACTCTTGAGTCACCATCAAAGAAAATTGTCACCTGCTGCCCATCTCCAAAACTTGACCACATCCTCATTCCCCATCTTGAGACCTGGCACAAGATCTCTCTTTTGACTTACACTGTACTCTTTCCCCAACAAGGGAGGTAGCCAGCCAAGACATACATCCATTCCACTCCCACCCATCAGTTGTTTACGGATGAAGGGTCGTCTCTGCCCATTGCCAAGGTCATCACATCCACAGCAGGGCCAACTGTTTCACTTACACGACAACCCACCCTCCTCGTCCCCTTCTAGTTTCATTGACCAGAAACCTGCAGCTCCATACAGCTCACAGTGGTCCTTAGGTCTTCCCATAGGTCTCTCTTAAAAAGGAAATTGGACTGATGTGTGCATTGTATTGTGGAGGACTGTTTCTTTACTAGCCGAAAGTAGGAGGGGTGCAGTAATTAGTTATTACGTCTCCTAATGGTAGAGGGAATGGTGGAAATGTAGAAGTATTGATCTTGGGCCTGGTCTGAAGACTGAGGGACAGATTCTTAGGGTTTTGATTCCAAATAGAAGCGAGGAGGTTGATGGGATTGAAGATGTCATTCTTGCTGGACCACCCTGTGCAGGTATGCATTGTCAGTCCTTTCAATAAAACTAGACGATAAAGCTACAATTATTAATGCTACTCATATTTGCTGTCTCCCTACTGTATCCCCAGTGCCACTTTTAACATGTACATTCGTTATTGATCTTTATTTATTTTTTTTTTAAATATTTCTTTGACTGTTGTCCTTCCCTTTCTCGTTGTATTATCCTCCTTTCCTTACACCCCCCCCCCCCAAGCATTCCCAACTGGTTGCTTTATTGGCTACTTAACTTCCATGGCCCCATACCTCCTATATTATTTGGTCTTCTCTCTTAATGTCTGGTCTCCTTAACTTGTCTAGTCTAGGGGGATGGCAACCTTTTGAGCTTACTGAGCCACTTTCTTGGATTTGTGTAACCCTGTGTGCCAGTAGTACTTTTAACATTGGGATACCTAACATGGGGATACTAGTTAGTAGTACTTCCATGTTACATTTGTTTATTTGAAGTAGTGCATTGTTTTTTTATACATTTATTTTCAAAATAACATGGCATGTCAGGGTCATTGTGGACAGATTAACATGTTTATTAAGGATTGCCAACCCCTAGTCTAGTCTCTTCTCTCCCATTGTTGAGTTTCCACTCCCCATGGTGTACTATCTCATTCCCACTCATTTGCATCTCTCGTCCCTCATTGTCATGTGCATGTTTCCTTCTCACCCCAATTTTCCTGTCCTGTCTCTATTGTATCTCCCTTTTACCCATTGTCTCTTCCTCGATTGCCCCTGGTGTCTCTGCGACTCCATTGAATATTACATCGTTAACTTCGCTGCTCCAGTTACCCCCCTCTGTTCATTCATTTATCCCAACTGCTCTCTCCTTGAACACCTTCCCCCCAGCTCAACAATTGAAACCCTCTGCTCATTGTTATCCCACCCTCTGCTACCCCAGTCATACATGTCCTCTCCCGCATTATCCACCGATTCCACCCATTCAGTTCTTCAAACTTCCCCATTATTCCACTTTTCTCTCAGTGTACATGGTCCCTTTTCCATGTGCAACATTCACCTTCACTGCCCATGTGCCTGGCTGCTGTTCTAATAGACCCTTGCTGGACCCACAGTCCCACATTACTCTCTGATGGTTCCCTGCAGCTCCTCAGATGGCTCCCTTGCTACTGCTGCAATCCTAAAGTTGATGTTACGGCCCTCCAGTGTCCCATTCCTTCTCTGCTTCCCTGAAGGCCCTCCAGTGTCCCCTTTCTCCTTTGCCTCCCTGATGGCCCTCCAATGATTCCCCTCTCCTCCACCTGATGGTCCCCTCTACTCCTCCAATACTCCTCTGATCAACTCCCTCTGGTTTGCTGATGGTCAATCAAAGACACAGCACATGCCTCCTCTGTTCTTATTTCACTGATTTTTCTTGGGTGGTTCCGGAACATTTGCTCCTTAAATAGATGCCATGTGCTCACTTAATGGTCTCCCTCTGCATCTCCAATTGTTCCAATCCATTCTTGTGTTCTTCAAATTCCCCATGGGCCTCTGTATTCATGCTGCCCCCCCCTGCTTCCTTTTGCCCGGACTATGCTCCCCCATTGACCCTTCAACTCTTTGCTCTTATTGCCACCCAATGCTTCCATGTTGACCCCATTCTGCTCCCCCCATATCCCCCTTGTTCCCACATTGCCCCCTCTGGTCCTCCCTCAGTACCTGTTTACACCCAGTGCTCTTATATTGTCCCCATGTTCCTCTCATATGACTTAGCCCCTATCCCTGAATTCCCCATTTCCTCCCATTGTTCCCAATTTACCCCTAAGTGATCCTCTTACTCGTTTGTTTTCAGACAGATTGAATTAATTAATTTCCAGTGAGGTATTTGAACTGGGGATGGCAATGTTTCTAATCTGTGATGGTGACTGCCCTGGAGTTGACTGCACTCAAGTGTCAGTAAATGTCGGAAGAAACACCACATGAGGATGAAGCCTTTATTGCTGATGATACAACATTTTGCTTTATATACTTGATAAAGCTCGAATGAGCAAAGGTTGCGACAGAAGGCTTCGTCATTACATTGTTTCCTCAGACATAACAAAGCCTCTGTTTTGTTTAGTCGTATAGTAACTGCATACTTTTTGGTGGGTACTCTGGAATTGATGAAATGGTGTTTAATCTTGGCTGAGGTTACTCCATTGAGGATTAGAAATATTGCAATCCCCATTTTGATTCCTTTGTGGGATCTCTCCCCAATTTGTCTTGAACAAATGAGTAATTGGTGGTTACTGGGGAGTTGAGAAAATAGAGAACTAAAATTTTGCTCAAATGGGCTACAGAAGGGCGTTCAGTACAAAGACGTTTCTTTTGATTTAGCATGTAAGTAATGTGGGGCTGTCCATCAGACATGAAATAAAGAAATCCTATTGATATCCCTTGTAGGAGAGTCATTAAATCTCCTGAAATATTGATTTAGAAATTAGGGAGTAATGGTACAAATTAAGTTACAAGACATTGCATATTGTTTGGTGTTTATCCAGCTGAAAATATGAAATTGTATACTGCTGTGCAAGGTATCAGGAATGTTTATTCCATTTATTGACTACATATTAGGCAGAAATTTTTATAAAGATAAGATCTGACATCTTGAAACCATTATTTCATGTTTAGTGTTCATTGTGAATGTCACTTTTGATGTTAGCAATTCCATATTTAATCATAGAAGATATGAAGTTCCATGAGACATGACAGTTCATATATTTTGGGAATGTTTTCATGCTTGATTTGTGTTAGTTTGGTATTTGATATATTGCTGTACCCTGAACAACATGTAAATTGCTAATTCCAAAATGGGGTTTCTTATGACAGGATAGGCAGCATGGCACTGTGGGAGGTATTGCAGATATATGGGATAGGAGGAAAGTTGTTAAGAGCAGCCAAAAGCTACGATAGTATTAGAGCTTGTGGTTGAATCAGAAATGGAAAGAGTGAGTGGTTTGAGTTAAAGGTGGGACTCGACCAGGGATGTGTTATGTTGCCATGTCTGTTCAATTTATACATGAATGGGGTGGTGTGAGAGGTAAACACAAGGGTAATGGGTCAGGGATTGGAGATGGTTAAAGGATATGGTTAAAGGAAATGGAGAAAAGTGGGAGATAAGCCAGTTGTTGCTTGCTGACAACACTGCACTTGTGGCAGGATCAGAGGAAGGCTTGAGGAAGTTGTGACAGTTTGGGAAGGTGTGTGAAAAAAGGAAGTTGATAATAAATGTGGGTAAAAGTAAGGTGATGAGATGTGCAAGGGGAGAAAGTGACAGCAGACTTGAAGTTAGTATTAAGGGGAGAAAAACTGGAGGAAGTGGTTAGTTTTAGATACTTGGGTGTGAATATGGTGGGAAAGGGAGTAGAGGTGGAGGTAAAATGTAGTTTTGGGAGAAGCAAGTAAATGCCTTGGGGGATTAAAAAGTGTAATGAGAAATAGACATTTGAGAATGGATGCTAAGAGGAGATTGTATGAAGGAGTGGTTGTGCTGACAGCACTGTATGGGGCAGAAATATGGAACATAAGAGAGGAGGAATTTGGATGTGTCTGAAGTATGATGGGGGTGACTAGGCTGGATAGAGTGAGAAATGAGTTGAGAAGGAGAATGTGAGTGGAAAGGGAGTTGGGAGATAGGGTTGATGAAAGAGTATTGGGATGGTTTGGAAACATAGACTACTGAAGAAAGTTTAGTAAGAGGTGTGGAAGGCAGAGGTAGAAGAAGTGAAAATGAAAGGGCAATCATGGATGAGATGGATGGATGCATGGGGTAAAATGGGCGTTGGGAAAGTCTGTTGAGGAAGGACGGAAGATGGGTGAATGGAGGATGGTTGTGTATGGATGATGCTGTGATATATGAGGGGGAGGGGGTGAGGGAGTCTGTGTGAAAAATTATTTAACACAGCCAGAAGGAATTTCTCCCCGTCTTCTCTTTTTCTGCAAGAGGGGACCGGGAGGGGGGTTGCCAATTTAATTAAGCGGCCTTGCTGTGGATGTGCCATGTCTTGTGACACTGCTTCTAACCCAGGGCAGTGGGCGAGATGTAGGGATGACCTGTCATCCAAGAGGAGCCAAGATAAGAGGGAAGGATGGGAGTGGATTGTGTGGGAATGGAATGGGTGGGAGTGGATTTTATGCCTATGTTTTTTGGCTATCTTCCTAGTTAAGGGGAAAAAGCCTTTGGTATATGTACATATGCATCTGTTGTGTTGTTGTACCCTGAACAACATGTAAATAGTAAATTCTAATATGGATGGGCTAATCTACATTGATGATAAAAGATGAACACAAGTTTAAAGGCTGAGTAATCATGTAAAAAATCTTGTATGCTTTTTCTTGATTCAGTCCAACCAGAGCAAGGGCCAACATTGTGGCAGACTCACCCCAATTGTTTCATCTCATCCTCATCCTCAATTCATCCTGTGTTCTCATCCGCAGAAGCAGATGAGTTGGATTGTACCTTGTCCATGGTGACTTGTATGATATCTGTAGTAGATGCAACCATCCCCTTACATTGTGATATATCATGTTAATCGTGCTTGTGTTTAAGACTTGATATTTACATGTTAAATATTTGAGCCACGTTTCAGACCATTGTGTGAACTTGACTGAATATGTGATTATCCAGTTTGAATAATTGTTGCAGTACCATCCCATGAATGAGTTTGAACACCGCAAGCTTCTATGAAATATTGGTTGTGCAGTTCATGATGAGGTCCTTGTCTGATTCTTTACAATCTTCTGGAAATTGGAATGCTCTCCAATTTGTCTCTGAAGGGACAAGTGACGAGTGTCTGTGAGATTGGGTAGCGGAAGATGGATGTGAGGGAGGACCATCTCACTTGCTAGTTTTGTGAGGTTGCTGCATTGTAGAGTGGTGTAGCAGTTTCTTCCTCTTTCTTGGTCATGGGCAAGGGTTTGAGGTGTAGCAAAATTCTTCCTGGTCCACCCTTGCCTCCATCTAAATGACACTGGCTCTGGACTGGACACAAGATCACTATAAACTAAATTATTTCCTCCATATTTTCTTTTGAGGAGAGCTGTTGATGGCTCTCTATAATTATAAATTGGTGACAGAAAATACCCCACACAAATACAGCAGACATGAATTGGTGACAGAAAATGACCCACACTAATACAACAGACAACAGTCTAGTTTCTTCTCTGTGTTGGGGTGTAGGCATTTAGGTGTTGAAAACGGTTACTTTTACTTCTGCTGATGAAAATTTCCCTAGAATGATTACATGGTGACTTGGTTCTTACTAATGCATTGCACTTGGGATGTGTGCTGTTTTTTGTATGCTGATGAATGTGTGAATGTGGAGGGAATGTCTTGCGTTTGCACCATGTGCACATCAGTTTGCAAGTATATTTTATGATCCAGGACAAATGTTGGTAATTCATCAAGTGTGGTAAATATAAAGTCTTGTAACTTGGTAAGGGTAATAGGATGCATTTGAATTTGTGTATGTAGCTGTGATATTGACAGACTGGCATGAATGGACAAAGCAGAAGTCATCTCATTGCAAAGGTAAGTGCAGTTGTGTTTTAATGGTTTTCAAAAGGTAGCTAAATCTCCAGTATGCTCCGGCTGCAAGGTAGTTATGGGAGAGGACCTTAAGGTGGGGGAGGGGAGAAGGTAGGTGCCCCAAGAGCAATATGGAGAAATAAAAGGATGTCAGTGGAAGCAATTAAAGGGATATTTGAACCAATATCTGTACCAACATTGCTGTATGCCCAGGTTTCCCATCCCTCTGAATCCTTGCTACCTTGAGAGGACAAGAGTCCATCTGGCCATCATCCATTCCTTAAATGACTGAATAACAGATACTGTCCAGGATGTAACACTTCACCCCATACTATACAACACATTATAGAAGGCTGAATTGCAAATGATCATGCATGCCATCAACACAATATACTCTAAGGGATTTGTGGGAAAACCCTGGCCTTGGCATTCCACAGGGAGACAGGACTTGGAGACACTAGAGAACAAGAACAACAACCAACGACAACAAAAACAAAAACAACAACAACAACATTTTGTGAGGATTGGGTGAGTGGGAGGCAGTGGAAATGAATGCTTGAGAGGGGTTCTAATCAAGTAAAAAACAGATTGTGAATAGTATTGGGTACAGATTGTCTTGTGAGAAAGAGTAGAATAGGCTAACCTGACTGGGTTTGGTAACATGAAAGAGTGGATGTCCTTACAATTCATGAGAATCGAGTGCTGAGAGAGAGGAAGGAGTAAACCAAGGAAAAGGTGAGCGAATAAGGTGAATGAAGTGACTGTGAGGTCAGGATGTTGACCAATTGCACCTTTCCCTCATGTTCTCAAATGCCCTCCCCCATCGCCTTCCCATTCTCAAATGCCCCTCTTCCATCTCTCCCTCCTGTTTTCAGAGGCCTTCCCACCTGACCATTTCTCCCTACTGTTCTTAGGACAACCCCCCCCCCCCCACCATCTTTCCCTCCTGTTCTCAAATGCCACTCCCCACCTGATCTATCCTTGTCCCCTCCCCTTCTTTCCCTCCCATTCTCGAATGCCCCCCTCTCTTTCCCTCCCATTCTCGAATGCCCCCCTCTCTTTCCCTCCCATTCTCGAATGCCCCCCTCTCTTTCCCTCCCATTCTCGAATGTCCCCCTCTCTTTCCCTCCCATTCTCGAATGCCCCCCTCTCTTTCCCCCCTCCATTACAAGCACTTTCTCGTCTCCCTCCATTCTCAAATGCTCCCCCCCCCCTCTGCCTATTCTTCCACACCCCTTTAGGGGGTGAAGTTTTTCCTGTTATAAGTCTGGTTAACAAAATATTGCTGTTCCCATAGACATGTCTCTTGCAGAACGAGGGAGGTGAGGTCCTTAAATAGGGTTAGGAAAATGGCTGTAGAAAAACCAGATGATGCCTTACCACCTCCATGAAGTACCCCCAAGTTCAAGTACCATTTGGGAGTTCATGTCAAATACAGTGACTGAGGCTAACAGTATGTTGTCAAAAAAAAGTTCTCGCTAACAACTAATCTTTTAAGTCTTCTATCTTTCATGTCCTGTCTGCATTATAGGTAGATAGGGGCAACTTTTTAGCACCCCACTCCCTGGGCGAGCAGAGTGGACCGTAAATAGAGCTTAGTCATGTAGGCTGCCACCAAACTATGCTACTCCCTATCCATGCACAAGGTGACCAATGGGCTTACACTGACCACCATATGGGTTTTGACAAAGGGGTTCTGAAGATCATCTGATCCCATTGTCACACATCATTGTTGTGCTTTGGTTGTTGATATGGTTTAAACGTCACAATCTCCTCCCATGGGAAGGCTAGGATGGTGCCCCTTACAGAGGACGTTGTAGTTAGTTGGACAAAATGTTATAAGAGACTGACAATGTTCTGCCAGTCTCTTGCGTCCTCACTCGTGGCAACTCCGATGTGAGAACAGGTCCTGGGGAACACCATGTGGAGATGGTGGGGGCAGCATTTGGCTCTCCTTTTCCAGGTTTCCAGTCTTTGAGGTTTGCCTCAGGATCCTCTTGGTAGGGAAACGAGGTAAAGAGTTGGAGGATATTGTGACAGGCCTTTCCTCGGAGGAAATGTGAGATAGAGAAGGACTAAGGTTGAACAAAATAAATGAGAAGGAAAAAAATAGGTAGAATACCAGGCGAAATAGAAGTGTGGGAGGTAGGGAGGGATAAAGAAATGAGAGTAGAAGAAGAATGACCATGTTTCAAAGGGGAAATGATAAAGTGTGCTAAGACAAGTGGGATGGAAGGGAAGAGAAGAGGAAGAGTATGGTGACATGAAGAGGAAAAGGCAGTGATTGAAGTAAAGTTATGAGGTTTGGTTGCAAAATAGAACTAGGGAAGGCTATGAGAGGAAAAGCAAAACTTATGGCAAGGGAGGCAAAGAGGAGGGCAGATAGTGGGGTAGGAGTTTGAAAAAAAAAAAAAAAAAAAAAAAAAAAAAATAGAGGCCATGAAAATCAGGTAGAGAAGATTAGGTAAAGGGTGCAGGTGGATAGGTGTTATGGAAGTAAAGGTGGGTTGAGAATTTAAGCGATTTATTGAATAGAGGTAGTTAGCCACTTTGGTACGAGTCAATTTATCGCGCTCGGCATTGGCTGCCATATGTAAGATTCATCACACCACTTGCATTATAAGATATAAAGTCGCTTATGTATTACTCGTACTCTTTTGCCCTGAGTAATAATAAACATAGAAAATGTGATCAAACCAGTTAATACAATCCAGGGGAACTAGTGATTAAATACAAAAATAGTATGATAAAGATGCTGACGCTGGCATCCTTATGTACTTGCACCTCATGACGCCTACATAGGTGTCATTGTACTGAAGTGGTTAAGGAGGTTTTTATTATGGCAGTGGGAGATGCCGGATAAAAGACGAAGGTGACGAGAAAATACCAAGGCCTTTGGAAAGTCGAGACACAAAACATTTAAAATGATGGAAGCTGGTAATCATCTTGTGTTAGATAGGTGTCCTGTGGAGTATCTGATAAAATGAGGTACAACTGTAGTGGATTGGCTAGGGAGATAGTTTAATGTGTGTCTAAGGGAGAGGAATGTGCCCATGGATTTGAAGAATACTTGTATTGTTCCACTGTGGAAAAGTAACAGGGGCAAATATGAATGTAGTAGCTTGAAAAGGAGCAATCTGTTAATGTATTCAGAAGGGCATATAGGGGCAGGTGCTGATTGAGGGAATTGGTCCATGCATATACCAATGAACTCCTTCCATTTGGTCTTTAGTAATGCGGCATAAATTACCCAATTTTTATTTCACTTTTTTTTTCTAATGAAAAACCGGGTTTGTTTCCAAACTAAATTGCCTCACAACATATAAATCTTGTAACATCATAGATTAGTATTCCACAGCTTAAGAATATATATACCCAGTTCCTACAAGCAAAACCAACTCCATGAACTAGTATTTTTTGGTGGTAATGCAGTGGTGAATTATTAGCAATATCAGTCTACCCTTCCACTTTTAAATGCTCCCTCACTCTCCCGTGTTACACCCTCTTTGACACTCCCTCCCTCCCTCTCTCCCTCTCTCCCTCTCTCCCTCTCTCCCTCTCTCCCTCTCCCTCTCTTGAACTCCCTCCCTCCCTCTCTTGCACTCCCTCCCTCCCTTTCTTGCACTCCCTCCCTCCCTCCCTCCCTGACACTCCCTCTTCCCCTCGCAGTATATTCTCAAACACCTTTCGGATGGGTTGCAGGAATATTTGCAGCTCATCTGGTGTTAAATCAAATTACCAGGACATAATCAGATAGATAAGTTCAAGGTGAGTCAAACTTAGGCTAAGCAAAGAGAAAAATGATAATGGGTAGATGGTGTGCTTATATAGAAAGAACCAAGGTTGGAATGAAGTATGTTATGGATGGAGCCGAGTCTAACAAGGAAGTGGATGGCATGCGAGTGAGTGAGTGAAGATTGAAAAATGCAAAGGATATATATAGAGGTGAGATTGGAGAATTGTTGGTTGAAATATGTGAAATTAAGAAGGAAATGAAATTTATGACAAACTGTTATGTTAAGATGGTTGAAGTAGAATCTTTGCTTCCCAAACTTTCTAATATTTTAGCTTCAGAAAGGGAATGAGGTGAAGAAAATACATTTAAAGGAAGTGATGCTTAACCTCTTCAGTACTAGTCAAATTCTTGTGTGCAGCATCAGCTGCCATATTTACGCTGCATGACACAAGTCGCATTATAAAGTCACTGCTGTATTACTTGTTCTTTTACTTTGAGTAATGATAAACTTCGAAAACGTGATCAAACCAGTTCACAGAAACCGTGGGTAACTCGTGTACAACTACAGAAAATATATAAATAATTAAGACACCAATGCTGACATCCTCGTGTTCCCACTTGCGCCTCATGATGCCTATGTAGGCCTCATTATACTGAAGTGGTTAAGGATAACTGTTGAATCCATCAGATCTCTCCTCGGGAAAGTAACTAGTAACATTATAGCATGCTTATCAAAAAATAGCTGCACAACAGTTTGTACAAATACTGATTTTGTAAGTAGGATCATGGCTTAAGGATTTCTTCTTGGTATTTTTCAGGTTAAATTAGAAACTCTTGAAGGCAAAGTAGAAGAAATCCGAAGAGAACAGCAAGAGGCGAGACTCAGAAGTAAAGCTGTGGCTTCCATTACCACCCCACAAGTTAACGCAAACTTCAGTCCAGCGTCGAGAACCAACACTCCCACAAAGACAGAAACATCAGCTTCAAGAAAAAGATCGTCATCACCTCATAGGTGTGTTTTGTTTTTTCGAGTCCATGCGGTTTTGGTAATCGGTGATGAGGACGTGAAGTACTCGTGTTTGTAGAGAATGCTGGCCTTTTAAAGAAAATTCAGCTCCACTTATGAATGTCATTATGATTATCTTACTAGGTCACTCAATTTCCTATTTGTACACTCATTTTAGATACTTTTTAATTTTTTTTACTAAAACAAGAATGTACTTCTGCTGCCATGAAATTTTGTAACAGTGTCATATGACCAGGATGTTTGCAGCTCCAAAAACAACAAATTGGTCAATCAATCAATCAATCAATCAATCAAGGATGTAGTTTATTCTGATCACGCGAATTGACCCTTTGTCAGCTGAGGTGTGCTACAGATATGAACCATGTTATGAAAAAGTATTAACTGTCTAAGGGGTTAAGGTGTGAATGAGGACTTATGTCATTTAGGAATTGAATCTTGATCCATAGAATTCTTTATAAATTTTGAAGCACAGCACGGGGAACTTGAAGCTCTCTCGTACATAGGTATTTTTGGGGATTGGTTACTACAGGAAAACGAGTCGTTCAGGTGAATTCCCTTCTTCAGAAAGTACTCCAGAAGTAGGCTCTGGTCCTGGACCGCTGAGAAGAAATTTATTATTTCAAACTGAATCACATAGCAAATGTTTAATGTGATAGTTTAATAACATAAATTTCTCAGAGGGCAATGGGCATAATGCAGGGATGACCTGTCATCCAGGAGGAGCCAAGAAAAACATTCCATTCCTCCTCATCAGCAATAATTAAATGAACAATCTCTCCAGATAATTCAAGGTTCTAACCAGCAATCTACAAACAATTTGGGAAATTATTCAGGATCCTTAACCTTCTCCCAGTAAAGATCATTGTAGAACTCCCACTAATTGTGGAAGCATTTTCCTATGGTGAATTATCTGGCAACAGCAAGGAGTGACACAAATGGTGGTCAAATTGCACTGTCACAGTTTCATATTTTTACCTGTTCAATGTATCATTGACATACAGTAGTAGTAATAATAGTAGTACATACATATACCAATGAAATAACTAAAAGCAAGTTTGGATGTGAACATGGATGCTGCTCTTATCTTATTCAATTCAGATCTTGACTAAATGTGGCTAAACAGTTTCATTTCCATTAAATGTGGCATGTCTGTGTGTGGTTTTGTTGAGCATATTCTTGGCCAGCATGTTTGATTACTTTGGTCCATTACTCATTGCAACTTCTTTCAATAGGAATTCGGGGCGAAAACGTAGTCATAGCAGTCGCAGTGATACCCATAGTAGAAGTCGGAGTAGAAGTAGAGGTCGCAGCCCCAGGTCCCCACACCATCGTTCTCCACATCACCGAAACAGCAAGAAAACTCGCCACGATTCCCGCTCAAGGTCGCACACAAGGTCCAGATCTAGGTCGAGAGGCCGAAGCAAATCTCGCACCAGGTCACGAAGCAGATCGAGGTCCAGGTCGTACGACAAAAGGAGAGGGAAGAAGTATGTTAGGTCAAGCTCACCCTCCATCACCCCTCCACCGCTTATCAAGAAGAACAAGTAAGTGGAATTTTTTGGTTGATCCTTGCTCTGCCTGTGAAGGGAAACCTAGTTGGGGTAACTCAGGAACTCACTGATTTTGCCAGATGTGAGTGAAAAAATTGCAGGCAGTAAAGTCGGCTCAGTTTGACATATCTTATAAATTAATTGGGTAACCTTTGTTGCAGAGAAAAGGGGTTGATTGTACGGTCACGATCTCGCTCTACCTCCAGGTCGCCAGCAAGAACCTACGAAAAGTACGAGCGCTATGACAAGTACGATAAAGGAGAGCGCTATGACAAGAATGGGAAGCACGAGAAGGTGGAGAGGTATGAGAAAAATGACAGGTACGATCGCATCGATAGATACGAGAGGGGAGCGGATTCCTACGAGAAGAACGAGCGGTATGCGAAGGAGGACAAGTACGAGAAAGTTTCTAAGTACGAATCCAAAGACAAGGGTGATAAGTACACAAGCAAGTATGACAAGTATGACAAGGTTGAAAAGAAAAAGTATGATCGTGATGACAAGTATGAAAGTAAAAAGTATTATGATAATGGTTACGAGAAGTCCCACAAAACCAAAAAGAATGGCAGGCATCGATCCAGATCACGGGATCGTAGACGTTAAGGGTTAGTTTTGTACTTAAAGACTTTCTGTGAAAGTTTTAATTCATGGTTCAGGATGATGTGGTGATTTGATGACAAATTAAGATTAAGAACTGCTGTCCCTGTGTTTGCATTACATGCACATAAATTGTCAGGAGAAAACTAAATAAGTGGTAAAAGGAACTTGGTGCATCAGGATGTTGGATATTCTGAAAACAGGATTAAAAGACCGACATCTTTGTATCGTCCGTCAGTACCTCTTGGTTGGTGTTGAGTAAACTGAGCATTGGAAAGTGCATGTGAGGGCATTGATTATGTTAACCAGTTGTCATGCAGTTGGTGCCAAAAAGGGACAGCTAATGGTATGAGATGTCCAAGGTTGTGTAGCTTGCCCCCCTACTCCCTGTCCACAAAAGCCATTCTTGTTTGTTGGGATGTGTACGAGAGAAATTTGCATGAAAGACAGCTGGGAATTATGTACATATAGGATAGTTTGTATGAAATGTGAGACATTGGAAATGTTTGTAAAGGTGACCAGCTGTTTGTAATAAATGAATGAATGTTTGTGTGGGCAAGCAGTCACATTGTATGGTGACTTAGGCATACCAAGCATCACCATGCATGGTGAGAATATATGTTTTGTCATAATTACTATTCTTCTGCTAATATTCTCATAGATGTTCATTTTAGGTGTAAAAATAAAACTATTTTATTACCTTATATCTAGTTTGTCTTCACCGATAGTGAATTTCATGCCCATACTTGTGTGATAGTGATGAAGAAAATTTTTAAAAGCACAAGGGCCTGCACCCTTTGTTTTTATGTTCAGTTAAAGGATGAAGGCAAGGTTAAGACATGGGCCACTATAGGGGGTACAGATAAGGTTTGTATGAGATGGAAGCAGAGGATTATGGATTTCGAGCAAGGTAAGAAATCGGGCAGAACATATACGCATGTATGCGCACGCACATGCATACATACACGCACAAAGCTAGAATTAGTAAGCTTAAGCTCCAGTCACATCAAGCTTACGACCCGTTTCCAACCACCTCCGACCGAAAATCAAGCGATCGGTTGGTGACACAAAACCTCTGCAAAGAATTGAAATGGAAAAGTTAATGTGGTTGACAAGATGGAAATCTATGTACTGGGGACTATTCGGTATCTATCCATTGCTGTCTCTTATTAGTAACTTCCTTATACAGCTGGCTGGTGACCACCTGGTTGCTGGTAGTCGGAAATGGGTCATAAGCTTGGTGTTCCTGGGCCCTTATTAATACAAAGTCCCACCCTCCTTGCAAACCCAACACCACGAAAGGCTTCATAGTTACATTACAATGTTGACATTGAAAAAGTGTTGGGTACATGTGTTATATACATGATGGGCCTTTTCACCTGTTTTTCACCTTTGGGCCACTGGCACCTGTACTGTTGGTCTAAGTGGTGTCCAGGTGGACTCCACAGTAGTACTGGCCGCCCTCAACCTGTGGGTGTGATGGTGGGTAAATTGGAGCAGGTGCCCAGAATGGCCCAAAAGTGGAAAAATCTCAAAGGAGCATCAGTTTTGTCGAAAATCTGAAGATCACCGATTTGGCCCAAACTTACACCACGGAGAGTTGGAGATAGTGGATGTGGATGTAGATGCAAGGAGCCTGGACCCTAGGTGTGGTGGTGGTGGTGCTCCTTCGAATTTGGGACATTTCACCCATTTTTCACTTTTGGGCCTCTGGTGCCTCTCTCTCACTCTCTCCCTCCTCTCCCCCTCTCTCCCCCTCTCTCTCCCTCTCTCTCTCTCTCTCCCCTCTCTCCCCCCTCTCTCTCCCCCTCTCCCCCTCTCCCCCCTCTCTCCCCCCTCTCCCCTCTCTCCCCCTCTCCCCCCTCTCTCCACCCTCTCTCTCCACCCTCTCTCTCCCCCCTCTCTCCCTCTCTCTCTCTCCCCCTCTCCCTCTCTCTCCCTCCCCCTCTCTCTCCCTCCCCCTCTCTCTCCCTCCCCCACTCTCACCCTCCCCTCTCCCTCCCATTCTCTCTCCCTCCCCCTCTCTCTCCCTCCACCTCTCCCCTTCTCCCTCCCCCTCTCTCCCTCCCCCCGCCCCCTCACCCTCTCTCTCCCTCTCTCTCCCTCTCTCCTCTCTCTCCCTCTCTCTCCGTCTCTCCAAAGTTGAGAGAAACCTGGAGCTTTGAACATAACAATTAGTACTAGAGTCAAATCCAGTAACAAAAGCAAAATCTCTAAAGAAGTCTTCTTAGGACAAGCCCTAGGTTTCTGGGATGGTATCTCCCGCACTACTTCCAGCCAGTACGGTGGACTCTGGAAAAAAAGTGAATTATAATTTTGTTCTTGAAAAAAACTTGCTCCCAAAATGTGATGAGATCATAAAGAGATCTTTGTCCACCTTTCCTGAAAATATGAAATGATGTAATGTAAGTTAACTTAAGGCTTGACATCAAACACTTCCAATGACTCCATCTAGCCAAAGGAAAGAGAGAGGTGGGTGGGTGACCCTTGCCTATATTTTCTAATGTCATAATATGAATGTTGTGCAAAATGTTTGGGGGGTGGGGTAAGGTCCCAGGAAAACTTCCTAAAGACATGAAGAGGACCAGGAGTCCATAGAAAAACTGCCATTAAGGAAACTACTGATAAACGTTATATATATCCATCTATATAACAATGGGATTCTTCCACCTTACAAGGGGGGAAGCCAGCCAAAGCGTACCTACTCTTGTCCATACTACTACTAACCTGCTTTCCTTTTATCCGAGGTCCTTGTAGATGAAGACTTACGATGGTATTCTTAAAAAAATTCTTGCAT
>NC_134793.1:17576599-17584099 GCF_046742065.1 Oratosquilla oratoria | reverse complement strand
TAATAGTTATTATTATTATTATTATTATATAATTGTTATTATTATTATTATTATTATTATTATTATTATTATTACTATTATTGTTGTTATCATTATTATTACTATCATTATCATTATTATATCATTATTATCATTATTATCATTATCAACATTATTATTACTATTATCACTATTTTTATTATTATTATTATTATTATTATTATTATTATTATTATTATTATTATTATTATAATTATTATTATTATTATTATTATTATTATTATTATTATTATTATTATTATTATTATTATTATTATCATCATCATCATTTTGTATTGGGGGTGGGATAGGGTGGGGCATTTCTCAAAGGTGGGTTCTTTTTTAGAGTTGAAAAGCGGCCCTTGCTCTGTGTGTGTATATATACATACTAATGTATGTATATATATATATATATATATATATATATATAAATATATATATACTGTATATATATATATGTATATATATATATATATATATATATATATATATATATATATTTATATACATATATATATATATATATGCACAATACCAAATAATTTATAGTAGGTAGATAAAAGAAAATAAAAACAATGAAAATATAAAAGAAAATAAAAACAATGAAAATATAAAATAAAATAAAAACAATAAAAATATTACTTAAATAAAAAGGTCATGATATCAATTTCTTTGTACTGGAAGAAACAAAGAAGACATGCGACATGACGTAAGTAAATTTTGACGGGAATGAACAAGGACAAAACGCTCATGCATTCAATTCATGGTTAACAAGTCATAACAAATTAGTTATCTAAACAATGCTATAACATGGCATTTTAATGCAAAGCATATATGATATTAAACGATTCATAAATGGTACTTGTTTATTCGACTTTTTTTCGGAGTTCGTAACAAATCGAATGAAATATGACTAAAGATCATCTGTATTCCATAATTTCAATGTTAACTAAGAATCTATTGTATATAACTTGTGTTGAAATGAAAAAAATGTAACGTAACTTAAACCTATGAAATAATTTAATTTGTTTGACAAGTAAATTGAATGTGTGTATACGCCACCATATACATGATGAGTAATATCACTCACTCACTCACTCACCCCACTCACTCACTCACTCACTCACTTGTCCGCCCGACTATCCGTCACCAAGCGGATCCTCTCAATCTTGCTGACTGGGCGGTTGCCGACTCAGCACTTCGTGCCCGTGCGACTGGCACTGCCAAGCAACAGACGTGCGAATGCACACGAGCATCCCAGTAACCACACAGACATAACACACAAAAAGACGTATATTAACAGCCACCCCCTGGATATATATATACTAAGAATTATATTTAATGATGATTTGTAACCCCAGGATAGTAACCTTAATTAATGATTATGGTCTCGCATACACAAACTCTAAATGATAAATGAGTATGGCAACTCGAGAAGTGATGACCTAATCGTTTCCGGAGTTTAAAAAGTCAAGCGCGGACCTACGAGAGGCGTCGGTCCGATGACACGTACCGAGACATTAAAATAGTGCACTGTGGTTTACAGAGTGATATTCAGATAGCTTGGAACTAATATCTCGACAGATAGACACAAACAAAATGATAGTGTTCAAGTTATTAAGTATTTATCATAATTGAAGAAGTGATTGACATTGTGTAAAATATAGAAGAAATTGTGAAGAAGTGAATTTGTTTAATAAATGAAAAAGGTGTTGCATAGAGTTTGGTGTTCCCCGCCTTAAGTTCTGTCTAATGTAACCACCAACATCGATTGAGGATACATATTGACAGTCATGAAGAAAGAAATAAACAGACAAGCGACATGACGTCATCTTTCAATAGAATATAGCACGGTTGTACACGGAGAGAGAAGGCACCAATTAATATCTTCATAAGAGATGGGGCTTGGAAAGGCTCGTATTTCGAACAACAAAATATAATAAATAATTGTTATGTCCTATGTGTATGTCACTGTTAGAGGAATCAGACAACTTCACATCTGTTTACTGATGCAGGAGACAGAATAGAGGGGTAATGTTGATTTGCCATCGATATAACTGCTTGAGTTTTTATGTTGCTGAGAGATAGGAAGAGAGAGAGAGAGAGAGAGAGAGAGAGAGAGAGAGAGAGAGAGAGAGAGAGAGAGAGAGAGAGAGAGAGAGAGAGAGAGAGCGAGAGAGAGAGAAATCCTCCTTAATCATTGTGTTTGCACTTCACCAGACATGAAAGGGAGAATTTTTTATTATTTTTTATTTTGCAAATGCACTTTCCATCAGACCGCTCAAGCTCTGACGTCATGTCTGGTGTTTGTGGGCGGGAAATGACTGACTTGTAGCCACATGCATACTCTGAAAAACCTAGATCTTCTAAATGGCAAATAATAAGTAATCAACAATAGTAATTGATAACATGTATTGTTGTTGTTGCTAATGTTAATTTTTTCTCTTGCATTCAGGCATTTATAGTAAACATTCAGTCCAATATTGAACTACACAATTCTATAAAAAAAATCCTCTCACAATATTGATGTCAATATATTGTGCAGCACAATAATATTAACATTAGGATTAATGTTGATGACAAATATGAGGATTAGTGTATATTGTGTATCAATATTATTGTCATTGTATGAACAATATTAATGGAGGCCTGTGTAGCGAGGGGGGTTCAATATTGTATCAATATTAATGGTGAGCAGTATTGATATCAAATATTGTCAATATTGATGGCCTTTGACCAGATTTGAGTTAATAAAGTGAAGCGAGGTTAACGAGAAGGTTAACCAAGAATAATTTTTTTTCTCCCAATTTCCACCTTGTATGTGGGATAGCCTAGTCACTACGACTCTTCGTTGTGGAAAAAATAATAATATTGATATCAATATATTGATACACATGTGTAGCACAATGATATTGACAGTAATAATAATATTGATGACAAATAAAGGGGATTAGTGGTGGACCGTATTATGTCAATATTGATGATGAACAGTATTGATGTCAATATAAACGCATAGGGAACTCTGCGTCGGAATTCTTATCCCCACGTAAATTGCATGTTTGTTCTCCGGTTTGATGTTGCGAATTCCCCCTATCAGGAGGCTAGGACGGTGCCCCTCGCAGAGGACTTCGTTTCGTAGCGTGGGAATTTCATGAGCCATGCCCTTGGTCCAACTCGCTGGTGGCGGCAGGGTTCGAACTGCCGCTATCACTTCAATCCCCGCCGCAACCCCTGACGCTCTAATCCGGCCCGGCTAGCAAGCGTCACTCGACGTAAAAAAAAAAAAAAAGTACCAGCTGTTTCAGCGCCAGCATACGCTTGGACAGCTGGTTCTTGTCGTGTCCTGCCCAGCAGCTGCACTGGCCAGCTGTTGCATTGCTTATTTCCAATTCCCTCACACCTGATTTTGCCGGAGGTCCAAATCGCCATTTTGGTTTTGCCAAATTTGGCGCCAATCGGATTTGCGCGTTTGCGTCTATGCGCAAACTCGGTGGAGCAAATGTCCAAATTAGAGGAATTAAATTAGAAGATTTTTTTCATAGTAATTTGTTCAGTTCCCATGGCGTGCCCTAATTTTATTTTTGGGGGCGGGGAGGGCTGTATTCTTAATGAGGGGAAGTGGGGTGGGGCGTGTTCTTGCTTCATTTATTCACTCATTCATTCATTTATTCACAGTTCGTAGATTCAGTGAATTATTCAGTCATGCAGCAATTCTCTCTCTTATTTTTCCATTTTCATAGCGTCCCCTTTCCCCCCCCCTCTCTCTCTCTCTCTCTCTCTCTCTCTCTCTCTCTCTCTCTCTCTCTCTCTCTCTCTCTCTCAACCAGCTCTCGGGAGTCTCCAAATATGAAAGAAGGCTGCGCGACCCTGCTCCGTAGGGGTGCTTGGGGAAAGGGGACTCCCGGCACAACTTGCATCAAGGTCAGCAGAATCGCAAAATAAATAAATGAAAATAAATAGATAAAAAAAAAAAAAAAAAAAAAATCTGTTATAGGTTTCGAATCTCTGTGGTCTAGAAATGGAACGCAATCAGAGCGTGGACTTGAAAAAAAAAAAAAAAAAAATTGGACGCGAGTTAATAGCCCAAACAGATGTAAGCGACATTTTACTGTGAAATTGATAAACCGAGAGTAGATTATGCTCTATCCCGGGCCCCTCTCAGTCACGTGGGCCCCTCAGGAACGGGACCCCCTCAGTCTTGGGGCCCAATTGACCTAAGGAGGGCCATGGCCAGAGTGCCTTTCCAAGAAGCGGTTAGACACAAGTAGTTCCAGACACTCCCCGTCACGAAGATTGTCAACTCTGGAAAGACGAAGAATGCGGGGTGATCTAATAGAGGTATTCAAAGTGGCCAATGGCTTTAACAAGGGTGATCCAAGCAAGGTCATCTTATTAAGACAGCAGGTCAGGGTTAAGAGGGAAATAGGCACAAATTGGTTTACAAAATAATTAACGAATGGAATAGACTTAGTAACCATGTAGTTAGTGAGCGCTAAAACAATTAGTCGTTTTAAGAGAATATTAACTTTATGAATGGGGATGACAGGTTGTAGGGGACATGGAACTGCCAAGTGTAGGCCTTACGGTCTCTAGCAGTCTCCTCCATTCTTATGTTCTTAGGATATTAACGACTACAAGGACGACGAGGACGACAGCAAAGAATGGAGAGAGAGAGAGAAAGAGAGAGAGAGAGAGAGAGAGAGAGAGAGAGAGAGAGAGAGAGAGAGAGAGAGAGAGAGAGAGAGAGAGAGAGAGAGAGAGAGAGAGAGAGAGAGAGAGAGAGGGGGGAGAGAAAGGTGCCCCAGTCTGTTTGTTCTTCCTTCTCCCTTCTCTCCTCCGCAGTCTTTAGCCCGAACATCGCCGTCAACGAGATAGAGAAGTGTGCAGGAGTGACGTGGCAGAAATGGGAGTCCTGAGGCATTATGGGAGAGGCCTTTGTCTAGCAGTGGGCTTCAAATGACTGAAACAAACACGCCACGTGGCATTGATACTCATTCTCTATGTCTTTATTCTGGTTGGCTCTGACTGATGGTAATGGTAAAAAGAATCAAGGTTTTAGCAACCTTAATGGTACCCCCGCGGACCAGATTTACTCATCGGAATGCTGATAAGTTGTTGCCTCTCCGGCGCCATATTGTCCCCAAGGATAGAAGCGCCGGTTATTTGTGGAAGGAGGTCCGATTTGATTCTGTGCGAAGTACCACAGGGTTCATAATTAAGACCTTCAAAGGCAAACGATTTGTTAAATTAAGACCAGAGTATCGCCGTCATTTATGTCGTATTGAGTCATAATGTGTCATTGTCATCGCCGTAATTTGCGTCAGAATGAGTCAGAATGAGTTAGAATGAGTCAGAGTCATTAATATCGCCGTCATTTGAGTCATAATGATCTATAATAGCCAGAATGAGTCAGAACGAGTCATTAATATCGCCTTCATTTGCGTCATAATGATCTATAATAGTCAGAATGCGTCTTCAATATCGCCGTCATTTGAGTCAGAATGAGTCCGATTGGCAAAAGATGTAGCCAGCAGGAAACCATTCTCCTCATAGCGAAGTCGGACTGAGAATGAGGAACAAATCATACGAAAACCACTTAAAACGGTTGCCAAATGCCGCATGACGGTTGGTGATGACCGAAACATTCTGGATTGCGCAAAGTCTTCGTTCATTTGTTGTTGAGGATTTAGTGTCACTTTTTGAAATGAGGACGTTAGAAAACGAGACGAGGGAGTTGGGGGACGCTAAGAGATAGGGGTTGATAGACAACTCTATATTTTATCTATTTTCTCCAGATGGGAAAAATTTCCCGAAGAACGATGGTGATGTCAAGATGCTGTAATGATTATCATTTATCTTATATTATTTGTTTTTGTTTTGTTATCATTTGTCTGTTTGATTTTCATTTAATATTAGTTATACGTCAATCTATTATTATTTACTATTTACCTGTTCGTTTATTATTCAACTATACCTATGCGTTAGGGCGTCGTTACTTTCGGCGAAGGTCGAGGGGATGGCGGTTTGAACCCTGCCACCGGCGAAGTTGAACCAAGGGCATGGTTCGTTAACGCTACAAAGTGCTCTGTGAGGGGCAACGTCCTAGCCTTCCAATGGGAGAGTTTGTGACGTTAAACCATATCATCATCACATTATTGTAGTTTTTATTGATTAATTTATTATCATTATTATGATTTTTTCGCATCCGATCTAGATATGGACCAAAAGGTCTCCTGTCGGCATGCTCCACCTTTGTGATCCTTTGTAAAATGAAATACTATGGTTAAGCAGACAATGCAATTGTAGTAAAAAAATAATAAAAATGAATTAATAGATAAATGAATAAATAATTAAATAAACAAACAAACAAATAAATGAATAATGAATAAAAATTAACAAATAAATAAATAGATAAATAAATAAATAGATAAATGAATAAAATAAAAATAAATTATATATATATATATATATATACTATATATATATATATATATATATATATATATATATATATATATGTATATATATTACAGGTGAAAAATGTAATCACACATTTGTCAATAACGTAGAAACCACTGTTGGAGTAGAAAAGACTGAAGACGGGGAATCTATTGAAGAGGATTGCAGTTTGCAATCGAAATATATAGATTCCCCGTCTCCAGTCTTTTCTACTCCAACAGTGGTTTCTACGTTATATGTATATACATACATACATATATATATATATATATATATATATATATATAATATATATATATATATATATATATATATTGTTGAAGTCTACAGCTGTAGTAGAATTGTTCAACTTGTATGAAGCACTCTCGATATTTCTAATGAGAGAGTAGTGGTTGGATGTCAGGATATTGATAGAATCTCCAAAGTATATGTTATTTTACTCTAGACGTCTTTGGACACAACCAGAGGTCATCTTCAGGAGTTACAATATACACGATAATACAGGAATGACACATGGGGTGTGGCGGGCGGGGTGGGTGGGTGGGTGGGTGGATGGGGGGGGGGGTTGTGCCCGCGAAGAAACTCTGGGAGAGGATGTTGAGAAGCTACCCACGGAGCGCCAACGGGTAAGGTTTCCTCATTGGTGGGAGTAAAACTTCAGGTTGTAGCTGTATATTGATGGCTGGTTTATCCAGACGAATATAAAATTTGATTCTGCCATCCTTAATCTCCTTCTGTCTTGTTCTCGATACAGTATAGAGATTTGTGTTTCCAGTTGTTGCCTAGTGAGGAAGTGTCTATGCATGTTACTGTTGTGACGGAGTATGGCCCCGTCCTGTAAATGCGTCATCCTTTTTAGACAAAATGGTAGTGAATTGAAGCGACTGAAGTCACCAATGGTGCAATAAAATTGGTATATAAGATTCACCTTGTCTGTGGGAGGCAGCTATTTTTCATGATGAGGCTTGATGTTCTTTTTGTTTTGTAGAAAATTATGAGCTTCAGGATGGCGTTGGGGTCTGT
>NC_134793.1:17551599-17559099 GCF_046742065.1 Oratosquilla oratoria | reverse complement strand
GCATATATGTGCTCTGAGTCATATATAAGCTCTGAGCTTTCTTTCGGGAGGGTAATAGCTGTCGATCACGAGTCTAACACGTGATCCGAGAACATGGTGAACCACATACACACACACACGCACGCACACACACACACACACACACAAACACACACACACACACACACACACACACACACACACACACACACACACACACACACACACACACACACACACACACACACACACACACACACACACACACACACACACACACACACACACACACACACACTATTGTGTCAATCCAAGTCGGACGTGCCTCAAGACCAGAGTCGAGATTTACAGAACTTTTACAACCTCAAGATCTCTCATAAAGAACGTCGGAACCTCCAAAAGGTCGAGTTTCTTTCGAACCCAATCAGCGGCCGCGCTGTGTACAATGTGGTCGCAACGTGGAACACGAAGTCCCCCGTATAACAAATAGCTTGCTCCGCTGTCGGACACAAAGCTGATTTGAAAAGAATTATTGGGAACGCTGAGGTGGAAATACCGTCACTGCTCTAGTAGACGTTCCCCCCTTCCCTCCCCCCCTTCCTCCCTTCCCCCTCCCCCTTCCCCCTCCCCCGGTCCCCCCTAGGTGAGGGTGGGGGATACGGGGGGTGGGGAATCTGGATTCTGACCCGCCCCCCCCCCCTACTCCCTACCAGGATATGAGATCCTGGAACGCTAATTAGGACAAAATATATAGAGCACGTCATTTACTGTTACAAAAGGAAGAATTGTTTAAACCAATTAGTTTAACGCTTTTGTTTATTTGTTTATTTATTCATTTACCTATTTATTTCTTAGTTTATTGTCTGTTACAGGATCTTGTTCAGTCGAGAGCCTTCCATTCTACCAACGGTGAATGAATGAATTAAAAGTATCATGATCCTGGAAGAATTACAATGATCACTATGACAGAAACACTGCGAGGTGCCAGGGATCCTTTCTCCTCGCTCATCTAAAGACTCCAGCTTACCAGGCGACGCCGATAAGGCTAAGGACAAAGAGAACGGGCCCATCACCATAGAAAACGGAGGCATTATGGTAGAAAACGAGGACGCGTCACGAAGAAGCCTAACAAACGGAGTCCAAATCATCTTATGTATATTTAATCCCAGAGGACATTAACATAAAGACGCTGGCGTGTGCTCAGCTACAGCCTCTCAGAAACGATGGAGAAGCAAATCAGCGGGACGGGCCGCAGGGAGTCGGGTGGGGGAGATTTTGGGGGGATTGGGGGAGATTGAGATGATGGGTGATACTTGGGTGGGGGGCTTATCCCCCCAAAAAATCATTAAGTCCCAAAAAGTGTTAAAGAATATGAATATGATAATGATCATATTTCCTCTACAAACGATGAGACACAAATGTAGTAAAATTTTATGGAGATGTATTTCATGCTGTCGTGCTTTGTATAATAAATTCCATTTTGTTAAATCTTTGTATTACACGTTCTAGTAGAGATATAGTAGAAAGTAAATATACTATCCCTGAGATAGAAATGTGATATATATATATATATATATATATATATATATATATATATATATATATATATATATAACAAAATAGATAAATAAATGAGTAAACACATATATAAATAAATAAATAAATAAATAAACAAAATAAAATTAAATAAATACACGAAAAACTATAAAATAATGTAAGATTATAAACAAGTAAATAGATGAAATAAGATAAACAAATAAATAACACAAAATAAAAAAATATATATTAAAATAACATAAGATTCTAGCCATCAGTTTGGGTCATCTCGAACAGGAAAACAAGTAAATAAGATATATATATATATATATATATATATATATATATGTATATATGTATATATATATATATATATATATATATATATATATATATATATATAATAAATAGAGTAATGAACATACAGATAACATTGAAGAGTAGGTCGACAGATGAATAAAGAGAAAAGAGAGTGAATATGAAAAGAGTAGAGGAAAAGGGAAAACGAATAGTACAAGACAAATTGAATGAAGAAAGACGTAGATGGACTCGGGTGATTAAATATTAATTGATTAAATTTGTCAAATTAAATATAATGAAAGGGAGCAAAGGTAATAAATGCTCACGTAAGATGGAGTATGACGAAATACACACACATAGACACACACACGCGCGCACACAGACGCACACACACATACACACACACACACACACACACACATACACACACACACACACACACACACACACACACACACACACACACACACACACACACACACACACACACACACACACACAAAATATATATATATATATATAGATATATATATATATATACACGCACACACACCAAAAGGCCCTTTCTCCTTTATAATGGGACCGAGGGCCGAAGTTGGTTTACCCTCACAGCTTCGTTTCCATGGCGACCCGTCCCCCTCTTCATCCACTTTCGAGTGATGTAGAGAAGACAAAAAAAAAAAAAAAAAAAAAGACAGATAAATAAATAAATAAATAAATAAATAAATAAATAAATAAATAGATAAATAAATAAATAGAAAATAAAGAAAATCTCTTCGGGATGCGTCAATTTACCATCCATTCACGTCCCTCCTCCAGTCAAACCTATCTGCTGCCCTCTCCCTTCGCTGCTCAACAGACATTCCCCTTGTACCCAGTGCCCCCTTTAACCCCTCCATCCATCCCATTCTCAGGTCAGTTCATAATCGAGGCTCTGTGTCCTAAAATTTCTTAGAAAGATGTCTCTCTTTCTCTGTCTCTCTTTTTCTCTCTCTTTCTGTCTGTCTATCTGTCTTTCTCTATCTTTCTCTCTGTCTCTTTATCTCTCTCTCTCTCTCTCTCTCTCTCTCTCTCTCTCTCTCTCTCTCTCTATATATATATATATATATATATTTGTACCTCTATCTCTCAATGTCTGTGTTTGTCTCTTTCTGTATGTCTGTCTGTGTCCGTCTATCTTTCTCTGTCTCTCATTGTCATTGTCTCTATCTGTGAATGCCTACTTTCATGTCTGCCTGCCTGTCTGTTTGTCTGTCTATCTTTCTCTCTCTCTCTCTCTCTCTCTCTGCCTCTCTCTCTCTCTCTCTCTCTCTCTCTCTCTCTCTCTCTCTCTCTCTCTCTCTCTCTCTCTCTCTCTCACTCTCTCTCTTTGCCTGCCTGTCTATCTTTCTTTTGTTCCGTCTCTGTGACTTCCTGTCTGTCTGTCTGTCTGTCTGTCTGTCTGTCTCTTCCTCTCTTCCCTTTCTTGTCACAGTAGCCGAATCGAAAATTGGTTCCACTTCCGTCTGGCTTGTGTGAAAGAAGAGGAGGAGGAGGAGGAGGAGGAGGAGGGGAAAGAGGAAGAAGAGGACGAGAAGGAGGAGGAGGAAGAAGAAGAAGAGAAGGACAGACAGAAAGACGGACCCGAAATGAATTAAGGACAAGAGGAGGAGTGTGGAGGAGAGGCGGAGGGGGAGGGGGGGAGGGAGAGGAGTAGGTGAAGGAGGGAGGGAAGGGGAGAAAGGAGGGAAGGGGAGAAAGGAGGGAAGGAGGGAGAGTAGAGAGCAGGGGAGGGAGATGAAGAGGAGGGAAGAAGAGTGGGGGGATAGAAAAGAGGGAGGGAGAGAGGGAGGGAGAAAGGGAAGGAGAGAAGAGGAAGGAGGGAGGGAGGGAGGGAAGGAGGGATGGTGGGAGTGGAGGAGGGGAAAGGAAAGGAGAGGGAGGGAGGGAGGGAGGGAGGGAAGGAAGGAGGGAGAGAAGAAGAAAAGGAGGAAAGGATGAGAGGGAGAGCGGGAAGGAGGGAGTGAGGGATGGCAGAGGAAGGGAGGGAGGAAGGAGGAAGGAGACGATGAAGACGTAGGTGAAAGAGGAAGAAGGATGGAGGAAGGAAGAGGAGGAGAAGGAAGAAAAAGGACAAGAGAAAGAAGACTAAAGGAGAAAGGAAAAAGAGGAGAAGGGGAGGACAATATGGTGGAGGAGGAGGAGGAGGAGCAGGAGGAGGAGGAGCAAGAGGAGGAGGAAGAGGAGGAGGAAGAGGAGGAAGAGGAGGAGGAGGAGGAGGAGGAGGAGGAGGAGGAAGAACTGTTCGTGATTTAGTTCTATTGGTTATTCTCTGTTGTTGTTATTCTTGTTGTTGTTGTTTTTGTTTTTGTTGTTGTTTTTCAAAACTTGAATTGAACAAGTTACTAATGCTGATGACAAAGAAAAGGAGGATGAGGAGGAAGAGGAGGAGGAAGAGGAAGAGGGGGAACTGGAGAAAAATGGGAGAAATAAGAGGAAATACAAAAGGATAATCATTACAGAAGAAGGTACAGAGAATAGAGAGAGAGAGAGAGAGAGAGAGAGAGAGAGAGAGAGAGAGAGAGAGAGAGAGAGAGAGAGAGAGAGAGAGAGAGAGAGAGAGAGAGAGAGAGAGAATGAGAGAGAGAGGGACAAATACAACATATGCACACACACACACACACACACACACACACACACACACACACACACACACACACACACACACACACACACACACACACACACACACACACACACACACACACACACACACACACACACACACACACACACACACACACACACACACACACACACACACACACACACACACACACACACACACACACACACACACAAACACATTCTCACAAAGAGGGACATGAAAAGTGGAAACCCACCAAGATGTGGCAAGAGAAAACGGAACAAAAGAAAATGGGAAATAATGGGCCCTGGAATAGGAATATAATAGCATGGGAAGACGACGGGGGGGAAAGAGATATTGGACGTTTTCGTCTTTGCAGTCTGTTTCGTTTTAAATTTATTTATCAATTATTCTCTCCATTTGTCATTCTCTATGTTTATCTGCATATTATCTCAATTTTCTTATCTTTCGTCTCGTGGTGTAATAAACTTTCTTTTGTTTTGACTTTAAGTTGTCGTCTATTTTTTGTACCTTTGTTCGTCTATTCATTTGTTTATCTAGTTTGTTATTTGATTTGTTTGTTGTTTTTTATTTGATTGTCTATTTGTTTATCTTTGGTTTTGATTTCCAACTGTTTCGACATCGTCATTTCTCGTATTTCATTTAAAAGGAGGGAGATGGAGGGAGGGAGAAGATGGAGGGGAGGAGATGGAGGGGAAGGAGTGAGTGGAGGTGGAAGAAAGAAGGCCTAGGGAAATGGAGGGGAGGGCTAGGGGGGGTGTCTTCAAAGAAAACGGAAACAAAAGAAAACGGAGATAGGGTGTAAGATAAGAGAAAATGGGAAAGTGGCAATTTGTGTGTGAAGGGGAGACTTTAAAAGAAAAAATGAAAGAGAGGAATGGGGGGCTAATGTGTTTTGTGTGTGGGAGTGGGGGGGAGGGGGAGATGGGGAGGGGGAAGAGGAGGGGGAGGAGGAGGAGGAAGAGAAGGAAGGGAGGTGGATGATTAGGAGGGAAAGGTGGAGGAGAAGGTGGGTGAAAAGGTGAAAAGGAGGTGGTGGAAGAGGAGGAGGAGGAGGAGGAGGAAGAGGAGAAGGTGGAGAGGAGGAGAAGAAGGTGGATGAGGAGGTGGAGGAAAATGTAATTCGTGGAAGGAGAGGACGACGATGACGAGAAAGAGGAGGATGAAGAGGAGGATGAGGAGGAAGAGGAGGATGAGGAGGAAGAGGAGGATGAGGATGAGGATAAAGGGGAAGACAGAGAGAGGAAACTAACGAAGATAGAAATTTGGAGAAGAAATGAGAATTGGAGGAGGAGGAGGAAAAGGAGAAGAAGAAGGAAGAGGAGGAGGAGGAGGAAGAGGAGGAGAAGGAGGAGGAGAAGGAGGAGGAGGAGGAAGACACGAGTTTGAGGAAGAAGAAGAGAGATAGGAAGAGAATGAGAAAATCGCAAAAAATTAAATAAAAAACGGAAGAATAGAAATAAGTGATGATAAAAGAGGGAAAAGAGGAAGAAGAGAGCTGAGGTAAGAAAAGAGAAAATAAAAAAGAACATGAAGAGGAGGAACAAGGAAAAGAGTTGAAGAAAACAGAAAAAAAGGACTGAGTTACAAAGAAAAGAGTAAAATAATAGAAGAAAAAGAGCAAAGCAAGAGAGAGATGAACAAAGGGAAAGAGGAAGAGGAGGAGGAAGAGGAGGAGGAAGAGGAAGAGGAAGAGGAGGAGGAAGAGGAGGAGGAAGAGGAGGAGGAAGAGGAGGAGGAAGAGGAGGAGGAAGAGGAGGAGGAAGAGGAGGAGGAGGAGGAGGAGGAGGAGGAGGAAGAAGAGAACAAAGTAGAGGAGGAAGAGGAGGAAGAAGTGTAGAAATAGGAGGAGGAGGAGGAGGAGGATGATGATAATAGATTCAACAATAAATTTAATAATAAAACCAGACAATAATGTTCTTGAGAACCTGAACGAAAAGAGCAACAGCAGAAACAACAAGAGCAGCGACAAAACCCCACCACTTTGGACCAGTCACTTAGCATTATTTTAGGATCAGAGACCAATACCCCCCCCCCCCCCAAAAAAAAAAGATTCTCGTCCCCTCCTCTTCCTCCCCTTCCTCCTCCTCCTCCTCCTCCTCCTCTTCATGTTCCTCCCTTTCCTCCTCTTCTTCCTCCTCCTCCCCACCCATTACTTCATAACACAACGTTACCCGTCACGAACCCTCTGGCTTCTTGAGGGAGGGAGGAAGGGAGAGAAGGAGGGAGAGAGGGAAGGAGGGAGGGAGGGAGGGAGAAAGGGAGGGTTGAGGAAGACGATTCCTGGCACTCCTCTCATCCACTTCGACGTGATTGACAGGTGACCTCAAGAATTGAGAGTTGATAGTGCCCTCCCACTCTCCCAAATTCCCCCCTTCACACTCCCCATCCTCCCCCTCCCCCTCCCCTCCCCTCCCACTCCCTTCCCCCTCTTTCCACTCCCCAATCCACCTCTCCTACTCAGCCACTCAATGTAATGAAGCCATTTGGACTCCCCTTCTACTCCCTCTCTACCCTTGAAGGGTTATTGGGAGTGGGAGTTGGGGCTGGATGGAGGACTCCATCAGTTGAATAAAATTGACTGACAGGTTGATTGAGGAGTTTCTATAATCTGGGTTGATTTGCCTAGGTCTAACCAGGATAGAATATGTAAGGAGAAGCTGTTTTGCATTTATTTTTAAGCACGCTGTACTTTCTCTCTGTCTCTCTCTCTCTCCCTTTCTCTCACTCTCTCTATTAAAAGAAAGAACGTAGACTTGTGTAGGACACTAGACATCATCATTATCATTATCATTATCATTATCGTCATCGTCATCGTCATCGTCATCGTCATCGTCATCGTCATCATCATCATCATCATCATCATCATCATCATCATCCTCATCATCCTCATCATCATCCTCATCATAATCCTCCTCCTCCTCATTATCATTATCATTATCATTATCATTATAATTTTCATTATCGTCATCGTCATCATCATCATCATCATCATCATCATCATCATCATAGAAACTCATCCATAATTGATTATTTCA
>NC_134793.1:17544099-17546599 GCF_046742065.1 Oratosquilla oratoria | reverse complement strand
GACCCAGAGCAGTGGGCGGGATACAGGGATGACCCGTCATCCACGAGGAGCTAAGATGAGTGGATGGGTGTGGAGTGGATGGGAGTGGAGTGGATGGGAGTGGAGTGGATGGGAGTAGAGTGGATAGGAGTGGAGTGGATGGGAGTGGAGTGGGTGGGAGTGGATGCGTGCCTTTGGCTTGGCTACCTCTCTTATAAGGGGAAAAACCCTTAGTAATTGATAGATTGATTGATAGATAGGTTTAATTAGGTTAGGTTAGGTTAGATTAGGTTATGTCAGGGCAGGTCAAAGAGAAGTAATTTGTGAGCATTTTCCTTAAGAAGAGGTAGGAGGGAGAAGAGGAGGAAGAGGAGGAGGAGGAGGAGGAGGAAGAGGAGGAGGAGGAGGAGGAGGAGGAGGAGGAGGAGGAAGAGGAGAGAAAAAGAAATGACAGTTTCCTTGCTGCATCCCAGGAGACATTAGAGATTGAAAGCTTTGACACAAAGGCCTACGGTAATCTACGTTAAAAAACAAGTCGTACTTTAAGGGATCAGGACGCACTACGGAAAAAAAGCCACGAGGACGCCTTGATTAAAGTCTCCTACGAAAAGAAAAGGTGTCCATTTTACCTCAGTGCAAACTACATAAAGAAAACGAAATAAAATAACAGAAAAACGCAATGACACTATTATTTACACTAAGTATGATATTGACATTTGCATTAATATTAATGTTTACATTTGTATTCATATTAATATTCACACTAATATCGATAACAATATTGGTATCTATAACAAATGCAATATGATAATAATAACGACAGTTTTATTAAAGGATTATCTGTAAAATATTGACGATGCTATCGATAATACTGATAACAATGTTATCATCAATATTGAGATAAATAATATTTGGAAAGGTTAGGGAGAGGGGAGGAGGAGGGTGAGGGAGAGGGGGAGAGTTGGTGTGGATCAACATTAGTGAGTGAGTGAGTGAGGGAGGGAGGGGGATGAGTATGTACTATGTTAAAAAAAGAAGTCTATACTAGTAATCGCCTTGTCCTAAGGCGGGCTACGAAAAAAAAGTTACTTGTTGAGGACCCAATCACGCGCCAGGAAAACAAATAACGGTCGCTCGATGGAAGCGGGGGAGGAGGAGGAAGAGGAGGAAGAGGAGGATGAGGAGAAGGAAGGAGGAGGATGGAAGAGGGAAAGAAGAAAAAAGAGGAAAATAGGAATAAAAACAGAGGAAGATGTGGTGAATGAGTATAAGGAAGAATAAGATAATATGTACTCATGTATGTATATGTGTGCTTTTACGTGTGTGTGTGTGTGTGTGTGTGTGTGTGTGTGTGTATGTGTACGTGTGTGTACGTGTATGTGCGTGTGTAAAGATGGCAGAGGGTGCCGGAAATAGAAAACGGAGAGAGACAGCAGCATCGGAACTGCAGGACAGTAAACAAGACGATACTGAATGAAGAAGTGAAGAAGGAGAGAGAGTGTGTGTGTGAAGAATGAAAATTGGCAAAATAAACGAAACTAAACGAATATTCTAGATTACAATAAAACGAGAGGAAGAGAAAAGGGGAAGATAAATGGAGAGTGATCAAAATTAAAGGAGACATATATGAAAAATAGAAAAAGAAATGGAAAAAGATCCACAAACACTTGAGTAGGAAGAGGCTACAACATGAAGCGACATGACGTCACGTGAATAGTGCCTCCTGATTGGTGCACGGGGGAGAACCAATAAGACTCAAGGGATGAAATGGAAATGGAAGGAAATATCCTACAGTTGAACGAATAGAACATTTGTTATCCATTTTCACGATTTCAATCAATTTTTTTTATCTAATCAGCGATAGTATACTTAAATTATATTATATGACAGATGTGGTTTGTGAAAATACGTTAAGATACGAAATTATAAACCACACACACACACACACACACACACACACACACACACACACACACACACACACACACACACACACACACACACACACACACACACACACACACACACACACACACACACACACACACACACACGCACACACACACGCGCGCGCGCGCGCGCTTCATCGTTCGTGTCCAATTATTGAAATTGATTTTTATCCTATTGTTAAACCAACAATTAAACCCACTTCACATTTTGACCTTTTCATAGTTTTGTTCGTCTTATTCGGTATAATTATGCCCTTTTCAATTTATATGTAAATGTATCTCTATGTGTGTATGCATGTATACATATACATGCACACACACACACACACACACACACACACACACACACACACACACACACACACACACACACACACACACACACACACACACGCACACACACACAATATATATATATATGTATATATATATATATATATATTACATATACAACTTAGAAAAAGGGTATTTAGTTAATTTAATGGATACAGACACAAATTATAAATAAATTGATAGACAAATAAAAAGGTAAAAATAACAATAACAGAAAAAGGTCAATAGATTTACAAGTA
>NC_134793.1:17514099-17536599 GCF_046742065.1 Oratosquilla oratoria | reverse complement strand
GGTGAACGAAACATTATGAAAACTGTTCGAAATTAAACGAAATAAATTATGGTGCATTATTGATAGTAAATAAAAAACAATGTAGTAAATAGTAACAAATAAGTAATAATATTGAATATAGAATATTAGATAATTAACATAAAATAACAAGTGAATGGTAATTAAATGATAAATCACGAATATTAAACAATACATTATATTCAATAAACAATAAAGATAAGTACATAATAACATAAGAATAAAGGAGACTGCAAGAGACCATAAGGCCAAATGAATAAAGATAAATTAGAAATAATTAATACAAATAAAGAAATGAATAAATATAAGAATAAATACATTAACTAATTAATGAATAAACGAATAACTGAAAAATAAAAAGAAGATAAATATAATAGAAAATGTCCTATTTTTGGTATCTCCGTTTTCTGTCAGCCGCTGTCTCTCTTTGCTGACGCAGCAAGACTACAGAAACTCGCCTGACGGGCTGATGAGGTTAGTAACTGATTTCCTAATTCATGTTGAGTAGTTTCCTTTTTTCGTAAGTTGAGTTAAGTTGCTGTATACGTAACTTGGTTCAACTCGCTTGCGACATACGGTATATACAAAAAAATATATATATTATCTCTGATCTTCCGCTTCCTCTTCTTCTTCCTCTTCTTCCTCTTCTACCTCTTCTTTCTTTTTCACTCTTCTTCCTCTTCTTCCTTTTGTACTCTTCCTACTCTTCTTCCTCCTCTTCATTTTTTACTCTTCCTCCTCCTCTTCCCCTTCTTCCCTTTTTACTCCTCCTCCTCTTCTTCCTCTTCTTTTTTTACTCTTCCTTCTCTTCTTCCTTTTTTATTCTTCTCTTCTTCATCTTCTTCCTTTTTTACTCTTTTTCCTCTTCTTTTTTACTTTTCCATTACTTCTTTTTTTTTACTCTTCCTCTTCTTCTTCCTCTTCTTCCTTTTCTACTCTTCCTTCTCTTCTTCCTCTTGTTCCTTTTCTACTCTTCCTCCTCTTCTTCCTCTTTTTCTTTTTTACTCTTCCTCCTCTTCTTCCTCTTCTTCATTTTTTACTCTTCCTCTTCTTCCTTTTTTACTCTTCCTTCTCCTCCCTTATTTCCTTTTATTTCCTACTTCTCTCTCTCCATTCCTCTTTTCTTTCATCCCTTAGGATAGAAACGCTGGTAAACCACATTCCTCTCATCTCATTCCTTAGACCCTCCCAGTCCTCCTCTTCATCCTCACCTCCTCTTCTCTTCCTCTTCTCTTCCCTCTTCCTCCCAACCACCTTCGTCCTATCACCTCACCAATCTTCTCTTCCTCCTTTTTCTTCTTCGTCGTTCTCTTTCCTTCCTCCTCCTTTCCTCCCCCTCCTCCCCCAACCCTCCTCTTCTCCCCCTTGCCCTCCCCCAGCCTCCCTATTTCTCTAATCCACCCTAAATTTTACAAAATAATTCATGAGAACATAGGAATGGAGGAGACTGCAGGAGACCATAAGGCCCACACTAGGCAGTTCCATGTCCCTTACCACCTGTCATTTCTATCCATAAAGTTATCTAGTCTCCTCTTAAAATATTTAACCAGAATAAACAACTAAAGACCGTGCCGCCGAATTGAAGGATCTCAAAACTGACTAAAAACGAATCCGGCATTTCATGAAATGACTGGTTTCCTCCTTCGTCTCCGTCTACGTCTACGTTTACGAGAAAAGCGGGACAGACGCACAATCTCCACTCCAGTCTGACGTCACTCTATCTCAAGAGAAGAGAGAGAAAATTTATACAATGGAGAAATAGATAGAAATAGAAATTGAGAGGGAAATTGAGAAGATGGAACTAGGTACATAGAATAAAATGAGAAGAAAAAATTGTATAATAAAAGATCAAGAGGATTACCGACTACAGAAGCCATGTCACCGCGTGACCTTTGACCTCTGAGGCGCCGGAGGGCGGGGAAGACCTCAACCACCGAAGGCGAGGGAATAATGACGAAGTACTGACGAAGTAGCTCCGCCGATGATGCATTTGTGAATTAATGTTTTAGTGACATCCCTTCGGGTCAGAGTTACGTAGCATTCTTCTTAAGGCTGAGGTCTAGTCTAAAAAAAAAAAAATAAAGAAAAAAAAAAAAAGAGAGAGAGAGAGAGAGAGAGAGTTGATAAAAATGTCCGATGAAAAGCTTCTGGGAGCTCAGGAGAGATAACGTGCCAAAGCTTATGGAAGGTTCTAAGGCAAAGCTTCTGGGAGATTCCAAAAGATTCTGATATGTTCTGAGAGTCTTCGAGCAACAGCTTCTGGGAGGTTCTGAGCCAAATCCTCTGGAAGCTTCCGAAAGTCTCCAAACCAAATCATCTGGAAGATTCCGAGAGCATTTGGGAGTTCCCAAGAGTCTCCGAGCCAAATCTTCTGGGTTAAAAGAGTTTAAGAGCAAAATTTTCTGAAAGATACCAAGAGCTTCTGGGAAGTTCCGAGAGTCTATGAGCCAAAGCTTCTGGGAGATTCCAAGAGCTTCTGAACCAAAGCCTCTGGAAATTTCTGAGCTCTGAGAGTCTCCGAACCAAAACGTCTGGGATATTCCGAGAGCTTCCAAATCAAAGCCTCTGGAAGCTTCTAGGAGTTTCTGGGAGATGCCTTGAGCTTCCAAACTAAAGCCTCTGGAAGCTTCTGGGAGCATCTGGGAAATTCCTTGACCTTTCATACCAAAGCCTTTGGAAGCTTCTGCGAGCCTCTGGGAAATTACTTGAGTTTTCAAACCAAAGCCTCTGGGAGTTTCAGGAAGTTTCTGGGGGATTCCTTGAGCTTCCGACCCAAAGCCTCTGGAAGCTCCTGTGAGCTTCTGTAAGCTTCTGGGAAAGTCCTTGAGCTTTCGAACTATAGTCTCTGGAAGTTTCTGGGAGTCTTCGAGCCAAAGCCTCTGAAAGTTTTTGGGAGTTTCCGGAAGCTTCCGAATCAAAGGTTCGAAGAACGCTCGGGAACTTGAACACTGTTGAAAGCTTCAAACGGAAAAGGTCTGAAAAAGTTTTTTGACTTTCTGAACATTTTTGGAAATTTCTGGACAAAAACTAAGAACATTTAGGAGCGTCTGGGAGCCTTCGGGAGCTTCTGGGAGCTTCTGGTAGGATTTTATCTACTCTCTGAAGGCCTGAAATCTATTTATTTTCCCAAAGTCTTCCATGACACAAAATCGAAATTTTATCATACTTCCTTAGGGTTCCTCCGAGCTGAATGAAATCGCCTGGGGTTAACCAGAAAAAAATATTTAATGGCGAGAAAAGGGTCACAGCTTCTGGAAGTATCTTGAAGTACCTGGAATTATGCAGGTGATGTAAACCTTCTTCTGTTTTGTTGGTTTTTATTAACAAGATGATCTAGGGTTACAGTTTGGGATATAATCTCCCAAGGAGACTCTAGGGTGAGAGAGAGTCCCCCAGCTCCTTCTCCTAGGTTCCTCACCTAGGCTCCCTCATGTAGTCCACCCTTGGTTACATTTGCCGGCTAAGATGGTCCAAGAGGACCCATGTCCATCTGAAGAGAACCAGCTGGCACTGCCATTGCAGACCACCTTTGGTAACAATTATCTTGAAGCTCCTGGGAATAAATTTCGTTGTTTTTATTGTTATTACCAGGAGTGGGAATGCAGGTAAACGACCATGATGATGATTGCATTGGGATATAGCAAAGATGACGAAGACAATAAGAACGATGACGACGACGACGACGACTACGATGACGACGACGACGACGACGTAGAAGGAAAGGTTCGTTGTATTGCGTTTTGCTTAACTGTTTGGGAGTGATTGTTTATTTTATTTTTATTTTTATTTTTTTTATCTAATCTAATTTTATTTTACTCTATTTGGTTCTATTTTATTCTAATTTCATCTATTTGTGTATTTACATAATCATTTAATAATTTTTGCATCTAGCATTGTTATGGTCCAAAAGGATTTCAACACTGAAGCTCAGCCATTGCCATGGAGATGAAGACGCACAAGGAGGAGAAAGAGGAGGAAGAAGAGGAGGAAGAGGAAGAGGAGGAGGAGGAAGAGGAGGAAGAGGAGGAGGAAGAGGAGGAGGAAGAGGAAGAGGAAGAGGAGGAGGAAGAGGAGGAAGAAAAGGAGGAGGAACAGGAGGAAGATGATGAGGAAGAGGAGGAGGAAGAGGAGGAGAAAGAGGAGGAGGAAGAGGAGGAGGAAGAGGGGGAAGAAGAAGAAGGGCAACAGTATACCATAAGCTGGTCTAGAGAGAAATACTGCCCAAGTGGAAAACAAGATTACATGGTTTGTACTAGGTAGAGGAGGCGAAGGAAGAGGGTGGGAGGAGGCGAGGAGAGGAAGAGGAGGGAATAGATTAGCTAAAACATCCAAAGCAGTTTTGTGGATTGTCCACTTTTTAGTGTAAAACTCGAAGAAATGATCTTCTGATTAAGGAGAAGGGGAGAGGGAGAGGGGGAGAGGGAGAGGGGGAGAGGGAGAGGGGGAAAGGGGGAGAGGGGGAGAGGGAGAGGGCGGAGAGGGGAAGGGATCATGAGGTTCGTAAAGTGAGTCATCCGAAAGAAAACGGGATAAGGAACCATCAAAGAAAACGGGGGAACCGGAGGGGGGAGAGAGGATGGGGGAGAGCGGGGGGAGAGGGCTTTGTAGGGGAGGAGAGAAGAGGGAGGATAGCGGAGAGGGGTGAGGAGGGGGAGAGAGGAGAGGGGAAAAGAGAAAGGATGGAGAGAGACAGGAAGGAGACAGAATGAGGGGGAGAGGTGGGGGAAAATGAGGAAGAAAGGAAGAAGGAAGAAAGGAAGACAGGAGGGAGGAAGAAAAGTGGGAGGAAGAAAGGAAGGAGGAAGAAAGGAAGGGGGAAGAAAGGAAGGAAGGAGGAAGGAAGGAAGGAAGGAGGAAGAAAGGAAGGAGGAAGAAGGGAAGGAGGAAGAAAGGAGGGAGGAAGAAAAGAGGGAAGTAGAAAGGAGTGAGGAAGTAAGGAAGGAGTAAGAAAGGAAGGAAAAGGACAAGAGGTAAGAAGGGAAGGAATGGAGGGAAGAAGAAAGGAGGGAAGAAGAAAGGAGGGAGGGAGAAAAGAGGGAGGAAGAAAGGAGGAACGAAGAGGAAGAAAAGTGGAAGAAAAAAAGGGAGGAAGAATGGAGGTTTAGAAGAAAGGAGGTAGGAAGAAAGGAAGGAGGAAGAAAGGAAGGAGGAAAGAAGAGGAAGAATAGAAGGAGGAAAAAAGGGAGGAAGAAAGGAGGAAAGAAGAAAGGAGGGAGTAAGAATAGATGGCAGAGGGCGAAAAAAGAAATAGAAATAAAATAGAATAAAATAAAAACAAAATAAAAAGAAAAAGAAAAGAAAACAAAATATAATACCCGTTAAAATAAAATGAAATAAACTTGGTCTCAGAGATTCGGTCGACCAGTCTCAAAGACAAGACGACAGTGTCATAAAGCGAAATAAAATAAAACGGAAAGCGAAGGCGAACGCACCGACATCCCGTTTTCTTTCATCGTTTCCGACGTTTTGGAGCAGAATGAGGGACGATTACTGTCCCTACTACTTCATATCGCCTGAGATGTAAAATCGGTTGATACTTGTGAAACTCGACGTAATGGCGCTGGAAGAACAGACATTTGGCGTATGCAAGAAGAGGTAGGAACCACTAAGTAGGATTCATTCGGTGTATAAAACGCAGTAGGATATACTCGGCGTACAGGACATAGTAGGAGCTACTCGGCGTATAGGACGTAGTAGAAGCTACTCGGCATATAACACGCAGGAGGAGTTTCTCATCTCGACGTATAGGACGTAGTAGGAGCTACTCGGCGTATAACACGCAGGATGCGTTTCTCGTCGTATAGGACGCAGTAGGAGCTACTCGGCGTATAACACGCAGGAGTTTCTTGGCGTATAGGACGCAGTAGGAGCTACTCGATGTATAGGATGCAGTCAGAGCTACTCGGCGTATAGGACGCATTAGGATTTACTCGGCATATAAGACGCATTAGGATCTACTCGGCGTATAGGACGCATTAGGAGCTACTCGGCGTATAGGACGCATTAGGATCTACTCGGCGTATAGGACGCAGTAGGAGCTAATCGGCGTATAGGACGCAGTAGGAGCTACTCGGCGTATAGGACGCAGTAGGAGCTACTCGGCGTATAGGACGCATTAGGATCTACTCGGCGTATAGGACGCAGAAGCTAATCGGCGTATAGGACGCAGTAGGAGCTACTCGGCGTATAGGACGCAGTAGGAGCTACTCGGCGTATAGGACGCATTAGGATCTACTCGGCGTATAGGACGCAGTAGGAGCTAATCGGCGTATAGGACGCAGTAGGAGCTACTCGGCGTGTAGGACGCAGTAAGAGCTACTCGGCGTATAAGACGCAGGATGAGCTTTTTGGCGTATAGGATGCAGTAGAAGCTACTCGGCGTATAACGCGCAGGAGCTACTCGGCGTATAGGACGCAGCAGGAGCTACTCGATGTATAGGACACATTAGGAACCAGTCGTCGTATATAACGCAGGATTAACTCCTCAGCTTATGAGGCGCTGTTGATCTTCTCCTTCTTAGGATCAGAATGAGACAGAAACAATGGTGCCAGTGATGCTTGGAAATATTAATGACATCATTAATGTTGTTGACGTCATCATTAGAGATGACTTCACCAAACTGACAAGTGTGGCACTCCTAGCCACTCCTAGGCACTCCTTGGAGGAGTACGGTAAGCGATATAAGGAGTTGCTTTGAGAAAACACTTGACTGGCGTCACTTAAATTTTAATTTCCTTTTAGACGAGTGATCTAAAACTCGAAATGGTGGTATGGAATAAATTTCGATTCCCTCGCACAGAACGGAAAAAAAAAAAGAAAAAAGAAATTCGCGGAATATGTTCCCACAAGTGTTGTTGAGTGGAAACATGTCCAATATGACATTGCTATATGTCCATTTATTATTATTTACTATTTACCTGTTTGTTTATTATTTAACTATGCAAATGTAAGGGGGAAAAAGCCATTGGTATATGTATGTATATCATCATATTTTTTATTAGTTTATTTATTTATTTATTTATTATCTAACTATATCTATGCATTATTTGATTTATTATTATTCATATTGATACTTTTTTATTTATTTATTTAATCATTTATTTATTTATCATCATTATATATTTTTGCATCCGACCTAGTGATGGAACAAAAGGTCTCCTGTCGGTATGCTCCGCCTTTGTAATCCTTTTCAAAAAACAATGTCATTATCTCCTTTTCCATTTTGGAGCAGAAACGATCATGTAACATTATGATCTCCAGAATTCAGATCCAGTTTCCCATTTTCTTTTGGTTAGAGAGAGAGAGAGAGAGAGAGAGAGAGAGAGAGAGAGAGAGAGAGAGAGAGAGAGAGAGAGAGAGAGAGAGAGAGAGAGAGAGAGAGAGAGAGAGAGAGAAAGAGAGAGAGAGAGAGAGAGAGAGAGAGAGAGAGAGAGAGAGAGAGAGAGAGAGAGAGAGAGAGAGAGAGAGAGAGAGAGTGGGGAGGAAGATGAATAGCCTTTGTATGGAAATTTGAGGCAAAAGTAGTCAACTTTGAAGAAAAAATATACTAAAGTCTTGGACAGTCTTTGCGAAGTTGTTTTGGTCTCTTGTTTTTGGCTGTAGTTACAACACTAGCACAACTAGTAGTAATAGTAGTAGTAGTAGTAGTAGTAATACTAGTCCTGATACTTGTAATGGTGATAGTACTCTTGGGAACGGTGGTGGTGGTTGTGGTGATGATAGTGGTAGTTGGTGGTAGTATTAGTGTTGGTGGTAGTATTAATGGTGGTAGAGAGGTACTGGGGAAACTGATGTTGGTAAAGGTGGTATTAATGGTGGTAGGGGGTATGGTGGTGGTAGTGGTGGAAGTGGACGTGGTAGTGGTGGTAGTGGTGGTAATGGAGGTCGTGGTGGTGGCAATGGTGATGGTGAAAGAAGAAATGGTGGTAAAAACGATGGTACATGGCTCGTGTGATATTGTAGTTTACGTTGTTGTAACTACAACAGTCCTAACTCGTTTATTCTTGCTCTTGTAGTTATTGTAGTTATTGGTGTTGTTGTTATTATTATTATTGTTGTTGTTGTTGTTATTGTTATCTTTGTCACAGAGTCCCCGATGGCTTAAGTGGTAGAGTGTTCGACTTGTGCGTGTTGACAAAATAATCAACTGATGCCATATTTAGACAACACACACAAAACCAGTTCAACCCTTTTGTACTACATAGAGTATAATTTTCTCTGTATCCACTCACACACGACCTCCTGCTCTTGCCTCTGCTACGCCTGCTACTCTGCCTCTGCTACTGCTGCTGTCACTGCTATTTTTTAAGTCAGAGAGTTGCAAGATTCATCTCTTCTTTGTTTTGTTATTTCTGTCGACGTTGAGTGACGTAATGTCGACACTATTTACACATCTGGTTTTTACACCAATCCACGTCCTCAGTACCCTCCTACTCTTCCTCCCCCTCTTCCTCCTCCTCCTCATCCACCTCCTGCTCCTCTTCCTCCTCCTCTTCCTCCTCGTCTTCCTCGGAAACAAAAAGCTCTTGACACGGCAGTGACACATGCACCATTGGAAAGAATTCCTGTGATGTCAAAAAGAGGCAAGAAAACGTTTCTTTAGTAATTCATGAGTAAATAATATCTAAAAGAGGATATAATGTTGATTATAAGGGAAGATGGGATTACACACACACACACACATACACACAGACACACATATACACTTACACACACACACACACAAACACACTTACACACACACACACACACACACACACACACACACACACACACACACACACACACACACACACACACACACACACACACACACACACACACACACACACACACACACACACACACACACACACACACACACACACACACACACACACACACACACACAATGAAACAAAGCCGAGAGGAGACTTGCTGGTCCCTACTTAGGCAAAAAAACAAAAACAAAACCATGAACATATATTGCTTGAGCGTTTGTTCAACCGAACTTTAAGACTTGGTGTTCCGTTCAACCTCGGGAAGGTCAATGAATTCATTGCCTGGGGAGAAGGGGGGGGGACGGGAAGGTTGGGGGGAGAAGAAAGTGAAGGGTGGGGGGAGGAAAGAGGGAGGAAAGAGGGAGGAGAGAGGGAGAGAGAGGGAGTTGGAAAGGGAGAGAAAAGTGAGAAGAGAGGGTGAGAGAGAGAAAAAGAGGAGGAGAAATAGATAGAGAGAGAGAGAGAGAGAGAGAGAGAGAGAGAGAGAGAGAGAGAGAGAGAGAGAGAGAGAGAGAGAGAGAGAGAGAGAGAGAGAGAGAGAGAGAGAGAGAGAGAGAGAGAGAGAGAAGAGAGAGAGAGAGAGAGAGAGAGAGAGAGAGAGAGAGAGAGAGAGAGAGAGAGAGAGAGAGACAGAGAGAGAGAGAGAGAGAGAGAGAGAGAGAGAGAGACAGAGAGAGAGAGAGAGAGAGAGAGAGAGAGAAAGGGAGCAATAAGTCCATTACCGGCCCGTTAGTGTTGGTCGCAGTCCCTCCGACCACCTTTGCCCCCCACCCCCATATACCCCCCTCCCCCCCGCCCCCGCCCCCGCCCCCTCACCCATGGGCCGTGTACGAGGCCGACTAAGCTAAATTTATTGGATTTCTCCCGCTTCACTTTGTGTGCGAATACATCTTGATTCCAGCTGACCTAGTCTGACCCGGCCTGACCTGTGTGACCTCAAACGGGCCTTATACTTCTTCTCCTTCTCCTCCTTGTTGTTGTTATTGTTCTTGTTCTTCTTCTTTTTCTCCTTCTTCTCCTTCTTCTTCTTCTTCTTCTTCTTCTTCTTCTTCTTCTTCTTCTTCTTCCTCGCTTTCTCCTCCTTCTCCTTCTCCTTCTCCTTCTCCTTTTACTTCTTCTTCTTCTTCTTCTTCTTCTTCTTCTTCTTCTTCTTCTTCTTCTTTTTCTTCTCCGTCTTCTTCTCCTTCTTCTTCTTCTTCTTCTTCTTCTTCTTCTTCTTCTTCTTCTTCTTCTTCTTCTTCTTCTTCTTCTTCTTCTTCTTCTTCTCTTTCTCCTTCTTCTTCTTCTTTTTCTTCTTTATTTACACTTTTTGAGTCTACTCTCGGCTACCCCCTTTCAATGGGGAAAAAGTCTTTTGTATATAAAAGAATATCAGGAGGTTATGAGTCTGCCGTCAGGTGATTTTATTCATTTTAGACCCAAGAGGGCGGTTTGTTTGGTCTGAGGTGGTCTGTCTGGTCTGTCAGACCCACACACGTCTCGGTCTACCGTTTCTCTCCTGTCCCTTCATCTGGCCTGGTCTACTCCCGAAGACCCAGCCATCCTGACTTGGTCTATCAGACCCTCCAACTCTCACACCACCTGATAGACTTGGGCTATACTCAGATTTCATTTGGTCTAATTAGATTAAGTCGGGCTATACTCGGTCTATCTTGGTCTGATTCAAACGGTCTGGGGTTGTTTGGGCTTTTGTGGATACAGGCAGACCGGCTGCTGACGGTCTACCTGTTCTGGTCCCATTAGACCAGTACTTCCTGGTCTTCATCAGTTGACTTGTTACCATTATGGTTTTTCTATGCAATTTGATCATTTTTGTTAACTAATTAATCTGAATAATATATTAAATTAATTAACCAATTAATCAACTAATTTACAAAGACACACACACACACACACACACACACACACACACACACACACACACACACACACACACACACACACACACACACACACACACACAAAGACACACACACACACACACACACACACACACACACACACACACACACACACACACACACACACACACACACACACACACACACACACACACACACACACACGCACACACACAAAATAAAATTGGAAGGTGTGAAATAATAACAAATCTTTCCGATAGGAGATTATCGAATACTGAAATTCAAGCTCTATCGCTAGGACTTAAATTCGACACTGGTATTAACACAAGGGGATTCACAGATTTTATTAAGAGAAACTATAGATGGAGTGACAACGATATTGAAAAAGGATTCAAACAGGGGATTGTTACATGTTACCAAGCGTTAGCCATTAAAAACGAATGCGTCATCCCCAGAAGATTCAAGAAAGCTTTAATAAATCTAGGCTTAGACAAAGACATAGTAATCACCAATGCAGATAAAGGAGGTGGTATCGTGATCTTATCAAAAGAGGACTATATCAGTAAAATGTTAGAGCTCTTAGATGACGACAATACTTATCGCAAAAAACATATAGGTTTCGTAACGAATGAAGCAGATAAATTAAAAAAAACATGCCAGAAAAATTCTTAATAAAACTGAAAAAGGAAAGAAATTAATGGGACTTCTGGAGGAATACCCCAATCCTCCCAGAATGCGCGGTATTCCAAAAATTCACAAACCCAACGTTCCAATGCGACCCATAACTTCAGGGGTTGGCAGTGCACCCCACAGACTAGCAAAATGTCTAGCCAAACCGCTATCACAGGCAATGGGATCGATCAGCAATACACATTTGAAAAATTCTAACGATCTTTTGACAAGACTAAAAGATTTAGATTTCACGGGGAAAAAGTTAGTAAGCTATGATGTCAAGGCGTTATATACAAATATTTCCACTAACGGTGCGTTAGAAGCAGTAAAGAGAGTAATAAAAGATATGAACGATACTGACCTACCCATAAGAAAACAAGATTATATAGAATTGATAGATTTATGCGTAAATTTCGGTGCGTTTACTTTTAATGGTGACGAATATGAACAACATAGAGGTCTCGCTATGGGTAGTCCTTTAAGTGCAGTGATAGCCTGTCTATATATGGAGTTATTAGAAAAAGAAAACTTTATCAGAATCAATGGTAGGGGATCACACTGGTTTAGATATGTAGACGACGTCCTCGCAATCATCCCCGAAAACACCAATGTAAATAATAAAGTGAGAATGCTTAACGCGGTCAACAGCGATATTCAGTTCACCGTAGAAGAGGAACAAAACGGACAATTGCCCTTCCTAGATACGTTAATACGACGAGTGAAAAAAAACCCTGTAGCTTTCTCAGTATACAGAAAGGAAACTAACAAAGAGGATTTAGTACATTACTTCTCCGCACATGATGATAGGACAAAGAGTGGTATAGTAATAGGATTTTTTCTCAGGGCACTACGAATCTGTAGTAATGAATACCTAGAAGGCGACTTTGACAAACTTGGATATCCAGAGGGAATGTTGAAAAGAACAAAAAGAAAAGCAATAAATATTTACAATCGCGGAAAGAAAGAGAGAAATGATAAAAATAATACAAATTTTATATCAGTACCTGGCTCAGAAACGTCACCAACAATAGACAAATATTTAACAAAATCAGGTATGAACATAGCTAAAATAACTAACAAGAGGATAGGTGATTTAATAAAGACTTCTGAAAAGAGAACCAATTCCGAAAACAGCGTCGTATACAAAATCCCGTGCAATAGTTGCTCAATGGCTTATTTTGGCGAATCGTCAAGAGGATTAGAAAAAAGAATTTATGAACATAAAAACGACATAAAAGCACATAGGACATCTAATTCTTTAGTAGTTCATGCGGAAAAATTCGATCATTTACCAAACTGGAGAGAAGCTGAAGTGCTACATAAAGGTTTTGATAAATTCACTAGAAGAATTGTTGAATCAGCATATATTTCAACTAATAATTCATCGAATCATCGAGGAGGGATTATCAATTTAGCTAAAGAAACTAGTATTTTAATTCTAAAGCACGCCAGAAAAACGACCTTTCCCAAGTGTCCGAAAAGATAATTAGATTTAGTACATAAACTTCAATTGCAGTTCTACATACACTCTCTGAAGAAGTTCTACGCGAACGAAACGTTAGAGTGTTTAGGGTTCCGAGCCTTCCCCTGTGTTTATGTTCTCCATCATCCAAATAATTTGTCTAAAATACTTATCAATATATATATATATGTATATATATATATATATATATATATATATATATATATATATATATATTTATCAACCAAAATGCACTTTAATTCTAAGCCATCAACATCGGGAGACCCGATGGAGGTCAACATGCAGAAACTAAAACGCAGTACGGCCAAGGACTCGAACCCTGGCTAGCGCGTTTCAATTTCTGCATGTTGATCTCCATCGGGTCTCCCGATGTTGATGGCTTAGAATTAAAGTGCATTGTGGTTGATAAAAATGTATCGCTATTCACTGGGACCCATTCAGTGTTGTACATGTATATATATATATATAAATAGTGTATAAATATATATAATATATTCAATTAATTAATCAATCAACTAATATATACATATACGGACCCTGATAGACACCAACAGACATTGACTGACTTCGATGAACCTTTATAGAATCCGGCCGACTCGAATAGACCTTGAAAAGCTCCGACAGACTCCGTTGGAATTTGATAGATACCGATAGATTTCGACGGACCTTTACATTCTCTTAAAGACCTTGAGAGACACCCACGGACCTTGACGGACTCCGACGTAAAGGAAGCATTTGATAAAGTGAGGATGTTTATACAGCAGCTTGTGTAGTCTCATGGTCAGGTACTTTATGTAGCGTCCTCACGAGCAATGCGAAAAGTTCGAATTAAAGTGATTCCGCTCACTAGAAGCGAAAGAAAGGGCCAACGAGGAGTGACTTAGACAAAGAACATTGTCTACCAAGAAATTCTCTATGCCTGAAGCACTATCTCATTGTACATACTTCTGGTAAATTTCGGTTTCTTTTTCAAATGCTTCAACTCTTTTTTGTGGATAAAAATCGAGAAACGGCGTGAAACCGTAAAGGCAGTTATTGCCCTGATATCTCCACTGAAACAGTTATACTTAGTATTCAATACTGTATTGCTGTTCCATTATAGAAAATAGGAATGATTTCTCGAAAGTGCAAAAACAAACAAATGGAGACAAACCGGTTATTAACGTGGTTGATTATAAGGAATAGTTTAAAGGTATCAAATATACAGTCCGACATACAGGGCACCAAAAGTAAAGTGCTCTCAAAATTTGTATAATCTCGGCTACTTTCATTTTACTTCTTCATTATGGCTTTAGTCCATTGAGGAAGAAAATTCACTTTCTTGATCTCTTCCCTTTTTTTCGCATTTTTCCACGGCTTCCCATCTTTGCCATAATTCTTGGTTTTGTAATATAGCAGTCCCATATATTTTCAACGTTTCCTTGATAACTTAAAGCCTCGACTAACATTTTCTTCTTTTCCATCTTTTCTGATAAGATCTTTGGATATGGCCTTTTCCTGCTTCCCGTGGCAACGCTTCTTTCTTCTCGTCCTTCCACTCTTCTTCCCCCTGGGCCGAAGAGTCTCGATCCTCGGAGGGAGAAGGGAGGTCCCCAACCCGCCGGAGGTCCCACAGAGCTCCTGCGAGTCTCTGTCCTCCTCGAACGAAAGGGTCGACTTCTCGATCCCTTTCGACGCGGGCGGAGGCTCTCAGGCCTCTGGGACCTCCTCCTCGGGAGTTCGGGACGCCATCTCGTCCTCTGAGGATACTTCCGAACAGGTGCAGAAAGAGAAATTATCCTTTGTCTCTTCGGTTTTTTTGAAGTAGAGAGAAACTGGGAATGGATCCAAAGAGGAGATCATATGAAGGGGTGACTGTGCCGACGACACTGTATGTGGCGGAGACTTGGAATTTAAGAGAGATAGAGAGGAGAAGTTTAAATGTGTTTGAGATAAAATATCTGAGAAGTATGGTAGGGGTTACAAGGTTGGATAGAGTGAGAAACGAGGAGGTGAGGAGGAGAGCGATGGTGGAGACGACAGATAGGGCTGATGAAAGAGTATTGGGATTGTTTAGGCATATGGAAAGAATGAGTGAAGAAAGATTAGTAAAAGAGGTGTGGAAGGCAGAGGTGGATGGAGTGAACCTGAGGGGACGACCGAGGATGAGATGGATGGGTGGAGTGAAAGGGGCTTTGACCAAGAGGGGAATGTCTGTTGAGCAGGGAAAGGAGAGAGGGATGGGTAGAGTGGCCGTGTATACATGATGCTTTGATGCAAGGTAGAGAGGGGGGTGGGGGATGGAGGGAGTAGTTAGTGGTTATGTGTGGATGACATTTTGACGCAACCCGAAGGAATTCCTCCCCGTTTTCTTTATTTTCCAAGCTGAGGGGGCGGAGAGGGGGGGGGTCACCGATTAAGTGAAGCGGCCTTGCTCTGAATGTACTGTGTCTTGCTGCATTGCTTCTGACCCAGGGCAGTGGGCGGGATACAGGTATGAGCCGTCATCCACGAGGAGCTAAGATGAGAGGAAGGAAAGGGTCGTGGAAGGGAGTGGAATGGGTGGGAGTGGAATGGGAGTGGAATGGGTGGGAGTGTGTACTTGCCTTTTGACTCGGCTCCCTCCATTATATGGGGGAAAAAGCCTTGGGCATATAGATTTATTTATTTATTTATAAAAATATTTATCTATTTATTTATTTATCTATTCATTCCTCTCAAAGTTTGATTCACACTAAGCATTTTTTTTAGTAAATTAATTCATTAATTTATTTTCACACACGCACACACACACACACACACACACACACACACACACACACACACACACACACACACACACACACACACACACACACACACACACATACACACACACATACACGCACACACACACACACACACACACACACACACACACACACACACACACACACACACACACACACACACACACACACACACACACACACACACATATGTACATTATATATATATATATATATATATATATATATATATATATATATATATACCATCCCGGAAATTTGGATTACGGATCCGGTTTATAACCAAAACGAGTCCTATCCAATTACAGCCGGATCCCACTTGACAGGACCGCACCGGAATCCGACGGAAAAAGTTCCGTCGGAATGCGTCAGAAAAAGACAGACTCCTGTTTTGGCTCCAATTTTTTTCTTTCTTTATTTATTTTTTTGTTTGAGTGTAAAGGATCAATGGTTGGTACCTACGGGAGGGGTGTCAGTTAGGATCGTCTCCCTTCTACACATATTCAAGACCTTTCTATTCCCTCACGTCTATTTTGAGGTGAAGCCCCAGGAGGCTGACACTCGATCTCCAAAATGGGACCAATTTTTATCGTTATAATTTTTGACTGATTTTTCTCAATTTTTTTCTCTGAAGGAGAGGTGGAAACCGGTGACTGATCGCCTGCTTTCAGCCGGGGACATAAAAACTGTCCCACAGCGATACAACACAAACGAAAGGAATGCTTTGTTATATTATGCCAACTTATGATCCAGTTTTTGTTTTCTATCATTCATAATCTGCTAGATTAAAATAGAGACACTAGTGATATAGCGACAGTAATTAATTAATTAATTATTATTATTATTATTATTGTTATTATTGCCATTATGATTGCTTTTATTGTTATTATTGTTATTGTTACTATTATTGATATTTTTTTCTATTTCAATTATTATTACTATCATTATTGTTATTATTTTCATCATTATTATTATAATTATCATTATTATCATTATCATCTATTATTGTATCTATTTTTCATTACAATTATTATTGTTACTATTGATATAATGTGTATGTGTATGTGTGTAAATGTGCGCGCGCGTACGTGCGTGCGTGTGTGTGTGTGTGTGTGTGTGTGTGTGTGTGTGTGCGTGTGCGTGTGTGTATGTGTATGTATGTGTGTGTGTGTGTGTGTGTGTGTATACGTGCGTTTGCACGTATCTTATACACGTCAGTTATTTTCTAATAAATTCTAATTTCTAAATATGTCAAAATAGGGGTGACAGGAAGTGGAAATGGTACAGAAGACCCCGCCCCCCCCCAAAAAAAAGTAATAAAACAAAATAAAGTAGATAAGTTATAAAAAATATATAAAATAAAATAAAATGAAATAAAGTAAAACAAAGATAAAATAAAATAAAATAAAATAGAATAGAATAAAATAAAGTAACATAAAGATAAAATGAAATAAAATAAAATAAAATGAAATAAAAACCAAAGCCTCGATGTGGGCAGCCCGCCCGCTCACACGCGTCTATGACTTTCCATTTCCGGAACTTACGTAGCTCATTTCCAGTGTCTTTGGTTGAGCTTCATTACCGGAATATCGGAAAGACCGCTTCTCAGCTCCACCCAGACTCAAAGTGGAGGACTGGGGGAGGGTGGGGGAGAGGAGGAGGAGGAGGGTGGGGTGGGTGAAAGGAGGAGGAGGAGGAGGAGGGTGGGTAGGGGCAAGGGTGGGGGTGGGTGAGGGGGAGGAGGAGGAGTAGGAGGAGGAGGGTGGGGGTGGGTGAAAGGAGGAGGAGGAGGAGGAGGAGGAGTAGTAGGAGGAGGGTGGGGGTGGGTGGAAGGAGGAGGAGGAGGAGGAGGGTGGGGGTGGGTGGAAGGAGGAGGAGGAGGAGGAGGGTGGGTAGGGCTAGGGGTGGGGGAGGGGGAGGAGTGAGATGGGGAGGAAGATGGTGGGGGATTTGGGGAGGATGATGATGGGGATGGTGGAGATGGAGAGGAAGATGGAGAAGGATGAAGGATGGAAAAGCAAAAAGGAGGATTTTGTGAGGAGGAGAAGGTAGAGAAAGAGAATGGAAGAAGAGAATGGATGATGATGATGGAGGAGTAGGGTGGAGGAGGATGGAGGATAATGGAGGAGGAAGATGGATGAGGAAAATGGAAGAGGACGGAGGAGAATGAAATAGAAAAAAAAATAGAGTAAAATATTTCTGATGAATAAACTAAAACTACATATGTATTCACAAGACTGCACACGCCATCGAGAGAGAGACAGAGAGAGAGAGAGAGAGAGAGAGAGAGAGAGAGAGAGAGAGAGAGAGAGAGAGAGAGAGAGAGAGAGAGAGAGAGAGAGAGAGAGAGAGAGAGAGAGAGAGAGAGATAGAGAGAGAGAGAGAGAGAGAGAGAGAGAGAGATAGAGAGAGAGAGGAAAAAGACAGAGAGGAAAAGAGACAGAGAGAGAGGAAGAGAGAGAGAGAGAAAGGAAAAGAGACAGAGAGAAAGAGAGATAGATAGATAGATAGATAGATAGATAGATAGATATAGATAGAGAGAGAGAGAGAGAGAGAGAGAGAGAGAGAGAGAGAGAGAGAGAGAGAGAGGGGAGAGAAGGATGAAGAGAGAGAGAGAATGAAATTGAACTGAATAATGAAAGTCTACCTTCAGGTTTAAAAGGGGACGTGCCACTAAACCCAAGTGGCCTGGATGGCTGACTGGATGGCTGACTGGATGACAGGATGGCTGACTGGATGACAGGATGGCTGACTGGATGACTGGACGGATGACTTGATGGTGAGGCGGAATCATTCAGCAGAAAGGTAAGGAGAAATTGTTTGGGTGAAATTGTTGGGTAAAACAGCTAGGGGAAATAACTGGGCGAAATTTCGTGGTGATATGGTTGGTCGAAATTTTGGGGCGAAATAGTTTAGCGAAATGAGAAGGTGAAATGGTTTGGCGAAATTTCGCGGCGAAATAGAAGGGCAAAATTTCGCGGTTAAATAGTTGGTCGAAATTTCGCGGCGAAATAGTTGGGCGAAATGACAAGGTGAAATGGTTGGTCGAAATTTCGCGGCGAAATAGTTGGGCGAAATGACGCGGCGCTTTGAGACTAAATGGTTGGTCGATATTCCGTGGCGAAATAGTTGAGCAAAATTGGAAAGCAAAATTGTAAGGCTAAATACCAGGTCGATATTCCGTGGCAAAAAAGTTGGGCGAAATTACGGGACGAAATAATTTGGCGAATTTTCGTGCCGAAATACTTTGGCGAAATTTTGTGGCGAAATAGTTGGGTTAATGATATAGCGAAATAGTTGGAATCGTTAATGGTGGAAAATGAGGGAGGAAGGAGGTTTGGTGGAGAAGGAGGAGGGAGGAGGGAAGGAAGGGAGGAGGGAAGGGAGGAAGGAGAAGGAGGAGGGGGAGAGAAAGGAGCGATAAGTAACACTCCTCCTCCTACTCCTCCCTCTACTCCTCCATTTCCTCCTCCTCCTCCTCCTACTAATACTCCTCCTACTCTTCCTGCTGCTGCTGCTTCTCCTCCTCCTTATACCCATAATACTCTTTTTTCCTCCTCCTCCTCTTTCTTCTCCTCATACTAATACTCTTCCTACTCTTCTTGCTCCTCCTTCTATCCCTACCACTCTTCCTTTTCTTCTTCCTCCTCCTCCTCTTCCTCTTCTTCCTCCTCTTACTCCACATACTCTTCCAACTCTTCTTGCTCCTGATCCTCCTCCTTCTACCCCTACTGCTCTTTCTCCTCTTCCTCCTCTTCTTCCTTTTCCTCCTCCTCCTCCTCCTCTTACCCCTCCTGCTCTTCCTTCTCCTCCTACTGCTCCTCCTCCTCCTCCTCCTCCTCTTCTTACTCCCCCTCCTCCTCTTACCCCTACTGCTCTTCCTCCTCCATCTCCTCCTCCTCCTCCTCCTCTTTCTGTACCTTCCCTCTTCCCCTCCCCCCTACCCCCTCGCTTCCTGCCTCCTCAGTTCGACAATGATGTACACTCACTCTATTGACAACACAAAGATGCATTGGGCCAGGAATTTATAGACCGATATTGGATGGCCCCGAAGTACGACGACGACGACGAGGAGGAGGAGGAGGAGGAGGAGGAGGAGGAGGGAGAAGAGGAGTAGGAGTGGGAGTGGGAGTGGGAGTAAGGGGAAGAACGGGAGGAGTAGGAGTAGGAGTCTGAGATTATATAAAGTATAGGAGAAGTAGGAGTAGGAGTAGGAGGAGGAGGAGGAGGAGGAAGAGGAGGAAGAGGAGGAGGAGAAGGAGGAGGAGGAGGAGGAGGAGGAGGAGAAGGAGGAGGAGGAGAAAGAGGAAGTGGTAGAGGAGAAGTTGGATGAGGAGGAGGAGGAAGATGAAGAGGAGAAGGAGAAGAAGATGGAAGAAGAGGAGAAAGAGGAAGTGGTAGACGAGAAGTTGAAAGAGGATGAGAGGGCGGAGGAAGAGAAGGAAGATGAGCAAAATGAAGAGGAGAAGGAGAAGAAGGAAGAAGAAGAGGAGGAGGAGGAGGAGGAAGAGGAGGAGAAGGAAGAGGAGGAGAAGGAAGAGGACCTAGGGCTTCTATGATCTAATTTTCGTGGTTTCTTTAGGAAGCTCTCCCGCGCCAGACGAAGAAGAAGAAGAAGAAGAAGGAAGAGGAGGAGAAGAAGAAAAAGAAGATCGTGAAAGACCCTTTAAGACCTTCCCTAGACAGGCCCGTCCTAGACGCGTCCTTCTAGATGCGCCTGCTAGAAGAACGCCTCTTCTAGACGCCATCCAAAAAGGCCTCCCCCCTCCCTCTCCCCCTCCCCCTCCCCCTCCCCCTCCCCCCTCCCCCCTCCCCCCACGCTCCTTCTCCCTCTGGAGGCTCTCCGTGGTCGTCTTCGAGGGTCTTCTTTCCTCCAGAAAGTCTCTGGGAGAAACCTCAGAAGGAGTCTTCCGGAAGGGTCCTCTAGGTCTTCCGGGTGGAGGTGGGGGGAGGGAGGGGGTGGAGGGTGGGTGTGGTCTCGGAGGTGTGGAGTTGTCTTCAGGGGGAAGGGGAATGGAGGGGGAGGGGGAGGGGAACGGAGGGGGAGGGGAGGGGAGGAGGCAGAAGATGGGAAAGGGGAAGATGGGACCAAGGGGAGGGGAGATGGGGCGAAGAGAAGGAGATGGGGAGTTGGGTAAGGGGAAGAGTGGGTGGAGAGGAAAGGAAGGAAATGGGGAGGGTAGGGGAGAATGGGGGGCGATGAGGGAAGGGAGAGGAGGGGAAGGGAGAGGAGGGGAAGGGAGAGGAGGGGAAGGGAGAGGAGGGGAAGGGAGAGGAGGGGAAGGGAGAGGAGGGGAAGGGAGAGGAGGGGAAGGGAGAGGAGGGAAAGGGAGAGGAGGGGAAGGGATGGAGGGGGAGGAGGAAAGGGAAATGGAGAAGAGGAGAGGGGGGACAAGGAAGGAGGGAAGGAAGGAGTGGAAGAGTGGAAGGGAGATGAGGGGAGAGGAGGGGGCGGGAGAGGGAAGGGGAAGGGGAAGGGAAGGAAGGGGAGGGAAGATGAGGGGAGGGGAGGGGAGGGGAGGGGAGGGGAGGGAAGGGGAGGGGAGGGGAGGGGAAGGGAGGGAAGGAGAGGGAAGGCGAAAAGAGGGGAGGGGAGGGGAAGAAGAATGAGGAAAGATTAAATTATCATGGCGCCGTTCAGACTTAGACAGTTGTTGCAAGTTGACCTCTGACCTCTGTCGTTGGCGCCTGGCACGTCGGACGTCAGGAGACACTTCACGGCTCTCTGCCTCTCGAAAGTGTCTCTCACGGCACGCGACAGTGAGACTGTGAGAGGGAGACGAGGCTCAATAAAGATGACGGCCACAAAGCAGAAAAGAAAGAAGAGGATAATATCAAATAATTGCAAATGATAAAAGTGAGATTGAGACGTTAAAAGTTGAAGACCAGGCGATAAAAACGGAAGGAAATTAGATCAAGGAGAAGAAGGAGAAGAAAAAGAAGAAAAAGAATGAAAAGAAATTGAAGAAAAAACGGGCAACTTGACACAATGTAAGGTCAGCAAGAATATATTTTTTTTCATTTTCTTTTCTTCATAATTTTTCTCACGTACATATCGTACGTGAAAAAATAAAAGTAAGTGTCAATTAATTCGAGAGAGAGAGAGAGAGAGAGAGAGAGAGAGAGAGAGAGAGAGAGAGAGAGAGAGAGAGAGAGAGAGAGAGAGAGAGAGAGAACATAAGAACATAACATAAGAAATAAAGGAGACTGCAAAAGACCATAAGGCCTACACTAGGCAGCTCCGTATCCATCACCACCTGTCATCCCCATCCATAAAGTTGTCTAATCGTTATTTAAAACAACTGATAGTTTCAGCGCTTACTACATGGTTACTAAGTTTATTCCATTCATCGACCACCCTATTAGTAAACCAATTCTTGCCTATTTCCTTCTTAAATCTAAATTTGTCCAGTTTATACCCATTACTGCGAGTCCTGCCCTGTTGTTTTATTATGATGACCTTGTTTGCATCACCCTTGTTATAGCCTTTGATCCACTTGAACACTTCTATTAGATCACCCCCGCACTCTGCGTCTTTCCAGAGAGTGTAAGTTTAGGTGCCTAAGCCTCTCTTTGTAAGGCAAATTTCTGAGTCCTTGTATCATTTTTGGTCATTCTCCTCCGTACTGATTCTAGTGAATTTACGTCCATTCTGTAGGACGGAGACCAAAACTGTACCGCATAGTCAAGGATGGGTCCTAACTATCGCTAGATAGAATTTAATAATTACCTCTGCACTTCTATTCGTTACCGTCCTAGCAATGAAGCCTAATGCTCTGTTTGCTTTATTTCTGGCGCTAATCACACTGCTTCCTGGTTTTAAGGTCCGGACTCACCAGAACTCCCAAGTCCCTCTCGCACATCAGATTTTTCTAAAAACGTGTTTATCTAAGTTGTATCTATTTTCGGGGTTGTGTAGCCCTACGATTTAACACGC
>NC_134793.1:17510219-17513599 GCF_046742065.1 Oratosquilla oratoria | reverse complement strand
TCCCAAAATGGACCCCAATAATCATGTCAAAGGCGTCACATCAAGTCGTAATCTACGAAACGGTGTTAATGCAATGGCGTCGCCTAATCGACGTGGGTCAGAGGTTTTCACACAAAACTGCAAATGTCCCCCCCATATTCCCCCCATTCCCCCTACTCCCTCCCCCTATTCCCCCTACTCTCCCCTCCCCCCCATTAAAAAAATAGTTGACCGCGAATGATTGATCACGTTTGCTAATTGCCGTTCTATGACTCATATGCATATCGAGTTATGAGGGTAGAGTGCTTATCCGCATACCGAGTTATGAGAGTAGAATATTTATCCGCATGACGAGTTATGATGGTACGAGTAGTGCTTATCCCCATACCGAGTTATGATGGTAGTGCTTATCCGCATACCGAGTTATGAGGGTAAAGTGCTTATCCGCATACTTAGTTACGGGGGTAGAGCTCTTATCGCATACCGAATTATGAGGGTAGAGTGCTTATCCGAATACCGAATTATGAGGGTAGAGTGCTTATCCGCATATCGATATATGCGGGTAGACCACTCGTCCGCATAAAGAGTTATGAGGGTAGACCACTCGTCCACATAACGAGTTTTGAGGGTAGAGCGCTTATCCGCATACCGAGTTATGAGGGTAAAAAAAAAGAAGAAAAGGAGAGAAACAAGATGAAAAATTATAAAAAACAAAAGAGAAAATGAGAAAAATGAAAAGAAAAGAAAAAGAAAAAAGTAAAAAGGAAAGGATAGGAAATGAGAAAAGACATGAACATAAGAATGAAGGAGACTTCAAGAGACCATAAGGCCTACACTAGGCAGTTCCATGTCCATTACCACCTGTTATCCCCGCCGATAGTCTCAGCGATGACTACATGGTTACTAAGTCTATTCCATGAAAGAGAGAAGAACAAAGAACAAAGAACAAAGAGCAAAGAGCAAAGAACAAAGGGTAACACTGAATAAAAAAAAAAGGAAGAAAGATGGAAATTAAGAGGAATACAAAGAGAAAAAGGCGAATGTTATGAAAGAGGAATAAGAAAAGAAAGTGTGAAAGGAGAGAAAAAGCAAAGAAGAAGAAAGGAAGAGAGGAGACAAAGAAAAAGGGAGAATATTACATGAAATCAGTAAAAATAAATCTAAAAAAAAAAGAAAATAGTAAAAGAAGGAGGAGGAGAATAAAGAAAAGAAGAAGAAGAAGAAGAAGAAGAAGGGAAATAAGAAGAACAACAAGAACAACAAGACCAAGAGGAAGAAGAAGAATAAAAGAAAAAGAAGAAGAAGAAGAAGAAAAAAGAAAACGAATAAAACGGTAAACAGGAGGAAGAGTAGGAAAGTGTGGAAGAATAGAAGGAAAATAAAAGATAAAGAAGACGAGGAAGAAAAAGATGGCGAAAACTTTAAACAGGAGGGAATAGTGTAAGAAGGAAACAAAGAAGATACAGGAGGAGAAAGATCAAGAGAAAAGGAAAAAAAAACAGAAGAAAAATAAAAAATAGAAGAAGAAGAAGAAGACGAAATAACAGATGAAAAAAGTAGAGGAAAAGGAAGAAACAGAGGATAACGAAGAAGGAAAAGAAAAATAAGAAACAGAAGATGAAGAAGAAGGAAAAGAAAAAGAAGAAGCGAAAGAAGAAGAAGAAGAAGAAGAACAAGAACAAGAAGAACAACAAGCAGTAAAAGATGAACAAGAATAAAAAGAAACAGATGAACAAGAAGAAGAAACAGAAGAAGAGGAATAACAAGAAAAAGCATAAACAGAAGAACAAGAAGAAGAAAAGGATGAAACAGGAAAAAGAAGAACAAGAAAAAGAAATACAAGAACAAGAAGAGGAAGAAGAAGAAGAAGAAGAAGAAGAAGAAGATGAAACAGGAGAAGAAGTAAAAGAAAAAGGAAAATAAAAGGGAAGAGGAGAACAAAAAGAAAAAGAAGGAAAATAAGAAACAGAAGAAGAGGAAGAAGAAGAAGAAGAAGAAAGAGAAGAAAAAGAAGATGAAAGAAGAAGAAGAAGAAGAAGAAGAAGAAAGAGAAAAAAAGAAAAGAGAAAGAAGAAGAACAAGATATTTGCCGAGTGTGCCTTCCCCTTCTCTACATGTCCTTCCCTTGATGACTGTGTTGGAGAGTGTTGGTGACTGTTGGAGGGACTCGATACACTAAAGAACGATCTAATTTCTCTCCTCCACCACCACCTCCTCCTCCTCCTCCTCCTCCTCCTCCAAATCCACCTCCTCCTCCTCCTCCTCCTCCTCCAAATCCACCTCCTCCTCCTCCTCCAAATCCACCTCCTCCTCCTCCTCCTCCTCCTCCTCCTCCTCCAAATCCACCTCCTCCAAATCCACCTCCTCCTCCTCCTCCTCTTCCTTATACTCTTCCGTCTATCAGATGCTTCTCTCTGCCTGTCTGTCTGGTCTGTTATAGCTATCACGGACGGACATTTCTTTCGAACCACCATCACCTCGACCTTCGCCGCAAGTGACGTCATCCTAACCCGCTCGGCAAGAAAGATTGTTCTTAATTTATTAAAAGATTTTAGGTAACGTAGTGAAATTCACTAAGTCATCAGGTAGGGTAGTTTGTATTTTGTGTTTAAGTTATGTGAAAAAAAAAATCCCTACGAATATAAACCACACATTTGTACCAATTTCACACATTTCGGACGAAGAAATTGAGTGTTTTTGGTGATGATTTAAGTCGATTAATTGTTAAAATAAACAAACCAACACGCGTTAGTAGCTGGTGACTTCAATGCTAAAATGATGAAGAACGCAGAAAGTGAGTCGCGTTTTGAGAAGTTGGCAGGAGATGAAAGTAAAGACGAAATCTAAATGCTAATTAATTTTCCGGAGAACTTCATCCTGCGATTAATAATAAACACTTACGAAAACGTGTAAGTTGCAAATGAACTCAGAGAAGTCCAAATGGAACAAGGAAGAAGGAAATAGAGCGTCAGCACTGCTAAGGTTATAAATATACATGTTGGCTTGGAATGGAGACGTGGAAGAGGAAGATAAGGTAGAAGGTGGAGAGATGGGATAGAGAAGTTTGCAAGAGTGACGTGGCAGAGGTTGGCACATTCGTGTGACCCATGGGAATGGTTGAGAGAGGATTTTGGTCAACAATGAACTACGAATGATTTGATTGATTGATTGATTGATTGATATGTGATTTATGTATCCATCCGAATGCTTTCATTTCTCTTGCCTGTCTGTCTGTACGTTCGTCTGTTTTTATCTGTGTGTGTGTGTGTGTGTGTGTGTGTGTGTGTGTGTGTGTGTGTGTGTGTGTGTGTGTGTGTGTGTGTGTGTGTGTGTGTCTCTGTCTGTCTGTCTGTCTGTCTGTCTGTCTGTCTGTCTGTCTGTCTCTCTCTGTGTGTCTGTCT
>NC_134793.1:17477719-17500219 GCF_046742065.1 Oratosquilla oratoria | reverse complement strand
CAGAGGCCGAGCTACAGAGGCCGAGCTCCACAGGCCGAGCTCCACAGCCCGAGCTCCACAGGCCGAGCTACAGAGGCCGAGCTACAGAGGCCGAGCTCCCGAGCCCGAGCTCCAGAGGCCGAGCTCCAGAGGCCGAGATCCCGAGGCCGAGCTACAAAGGCCGACCTACAGAGGCCGGACTCCACAGTCCGAGCTCCAGAGGCCGAGCTCCACAGGCCGAGTTCCAGAGGCCGAGCTCCAGAGACCGAGCTCCAGAGGCCGAGCTCCACAGGCCGACCTCCACAGGCCGACCTTTAAAGGCCGAGCTCCACAGGCCCAGCTCCACAGGCCGAGCTCCATTGGCCGAGCTCCATTGGTCGAACTCCCGAGGCCGAGCTCACGAGGCCGAGCTCAAGAGGCCGGGGCTCCACAGGCCGAGCTCCATAAGCCGAGCTCCAAAGGCCGAGCTCCCGAGGCTGAGCTCCAGAGGCCGAGCTCCAGAAGCCGAGCCCCAGAGACCGAGCTTCACAGGCCAAGCTCCACAGCCCGAGCTCCATAGGCCGTGGTCCATATTCCGAGCCCCACAGGCCGACCTCCAAAAGCCGAGCTCCACAGGCCGAGCTGCACAGGCCGGGCTTCTAATGTAGAGCTACAGAGGCCGACCTCCAAAAGCCGAGCTCCACAGGCCGAGCTGCACAGGCCGAACTCCACAGGCCGAACTCCCGAGGCCAAGCCTCAGAGGCCGAGCTCCTGAGGCCAAGCTCCCGAGGCCGAGCTCCCAAGGTCGAGCTCACGAGGCCGAGCTCCAGAGGCCGAGCTCCAGAGGCCAAGCTCCCGAGGCCGAGCTCCCAAGGTCGAGCTCACGAGGCCGAGCTCCAGAGGGCAAGCTCCAGAGGCCGAGGTCCAGAAGCCGAGTTCCACAGGCCGAGCTCTACAGTGCGAGCTCCACAGTGCTCTATAGCTCGACCTGTGGAACTCGGCCTCTGTAGCTCGACATCTAGAGCCTGTGGAGCCTGAACCGTGAAGCTCGGCCTGTGGAACGAGGGCTGTGGAGGTGGGCCTGTGGAAGCAGACCTGTGGAGGTGGGCCTGTGGAGCTCGGCCTCGGGAGCTCGGCCTCTGTAGTTCGGCCTCTGTAGCTCGTCCTCGGGAGCTCGGCCTCTGATGCTCGGGCTCGGGAGCTCGGCCTTGGGAGCTTGACCTCGGGAGCTCGGCTAGTAGAGCTCGGCCTGTGGAGCTCGGCCTCTGCAGCTTGGCCTCTGGAGCTCGGCCTATGGAGCTCGGCCGCTCGGCCTATGGAGCTCAGCCTGTGGAGCTCGGCCTCGTGAGCTCATACTCTGGAGCTCGGCCTCGGGAGCTCGGCCTCTAGAGCTCGGCCTGTGGAGCTCGGTCTCTGGAACTTGGCCTGTGGAGCTCGACCTTTGGAGCTCGGCCTCTGGAGCTCGAACCGTGGAGCTCGGCCTGTGGAACTAGGCCTGTGGAGGTGGGCCTGTGGAGTTCGGCCTTTGGAGCTCGGCCTGTAGAGCTCGGCCTTTGGAGCTCGGCCTGTGGAGCTCGGCCTCGGAAACTCGGCCTCGGGAACTGGGTCTCGGGAGCTTGGCCACGGGAGCCCCGCTAGTAGAGCTCGGCCTGTGGAACTCGGCCTCTGGGGCTTGGCCTCTGGAGCTCGGCCTCTAGATTTTGGCATCTGGAGCTCGGCCTCTGGAGCTCGGTCTCGTGAGCTTGACCTCGTGAACTCGGCCTCATGAGCTCGGCCTCGGCTTCTGGAGCTCGGCCTTTGGAACTCGGCCTGTGGAGATTGGCCTGTGGAGCTCGGCCTCTGGAGCTCGGCCTGTGGAGCTTGGCTTGTGGAGGTCGCCCTTTGGAGCTCGGCCTGTGGAGCTCGGCCTGTGGAGCTCGGCCTGTGGAGCTCGGCCTGTGGAGCTTGGCTTGTGGAGGTCGTCCTTTGGAGCTCGGCCTGTGGAGCTTGGCTTGTGGAGGTCGTCCTTTGGAGCTCGGCCTGTGGAGCTCGGCCTGTGGAGCTCGGCCTGTGGAGCTCGGCCTGTGGAGCTCGGCCTGTGGAGCTCGGCCTCTGGAGCTCGGCCTCTTGAGCTCGGCCTGTGCACCGCTGCCTCGTGAGCTCGGGTTTGGGAGCTTGGCCTATGGAGCTCGGCCTGTGGAGCTCGTCCTGTGGAGCTCGGTCTCTAGAGCTTGGCCTGTAGAGCTCGGCCTGTGGAACTCGGCCTGTGGAGCTCGGCCTGTGGAGCTCAGCCTGTGGAGCTCGGTCTCTGGAGCTTGGCCTCTGGAACTCGGTCTCTGGAGCTCGGCTTGTGGAGCTGGGCCTGTGGAGCTCGGCCTGGTGAGTTCGACCTCGGGAGCTCGATTTCGAGAGCTCTGCCTCGGGAGCTCTGACTCGGGAGCTCTGCCTCGGGAACTCGGCCTCGGGAACTCGGCCTCGGGAACTCGGCCTCTGTAGCTCGGCCTGTGGAGCTCGGCCTCTGTAGCTCGGCCTCGGGAGGTCGGACTCGGGAGATCTCGTGAGCTTGGCCTCGTGAGCTCGGCCTCATGAGCTCGGCCTCGGCTTTTGGAGCTCGGCCTTTGGAGCTCGGCCTGTGGAGCTCGGCCTCTGGAGCTCGGCCTGTAGAGCTCGGCCTATGGAGCTCGGCCTGTGGAGCTCGTCCTGTGGAGCTTGGCCTGTAGAGCTCGGCCTGTAGAGCTTGGCCTGTGCAACCCTGCCTCGGGAGCTCGGCCTCGTGAGCTCGGGCTTGGGAGCTCGGCCTATGGAGCTCGGCCTCTGGAGCTCGTCTTCTGGAGCTCGTTCCTGTAGAGCTCGGCCTGTGGAGCTCGGCCTCTGTAGCTCGGCCTCTGGAGCTCGGCCTCTGGAGCTTGGCCTATGGAGCTCGGCCTGTGGAGCTCGGCCTGTGGAGCTTGGCCTGCGGAGCTCAGCCTTTGAAGCTCTGCCTCGGGAGCTCGGCCTATGGTGTTCGGCCTCGGGAGCTCGGGCTATGGAGCTCGGCCTTTGTAGCTCGGCCTCAAGAGCTCGGCCTCTGGAGCTCGGCCTCGGGAGCTCGGCCTCGGGAGCTCGGCCTCTGTAGCTCGGCCTGTGGAGCTCGGCCTGTTGAGCTCGGCCTCTGTAGCTCGTGCTCGGGAGCTCGGCCTGTGGAGCTCGGGCTTTGAAGGTCGGCCTGTGGAGCTCGGCCTCTGTAGCTCGTCCTCGGTAGCTCGGCCTGTGGAACTCGGCCTGTGGAGCTCGGCCTTTGAAGCTCGACCTCGGGAGCTCGGCCTCGGGAGCTCGGCCTCTGTAGCTCGGCCTCGGGAGCTCGGCCTCTGTAGCTCGGCCTCTGGAGCTCGGCCTCTGGAGCTCGACCTCTGTAGCTCGTCCTCGGGAGCTCGTCCTCAGGAGCTCGGCCTGTGGAGCTCGGCCTAGGGAGCTCGGCCACTGGAGCTCATCCTCGGGAGCTCGCCCTGTGGAGCTCGGCCTCTGTAGCTCGGACTCGGGAGCTCAGCCTCGGGAGCTCGGCCTTGGTATCTCGGCCTCAGGAGCTCGGCCTCGGAAGCTCGGCCTCGGGAGCTCGGCCTCGGGAGCTCTAACTCGGGAGCTCGGCCTGGGGAGCTAGGCCTGTGGAGATCGGCCTGTGGAGCTCGGCCTTTGAAGCTCGGTCTCTGGAGGTTCGGCCTGTCGAGCTTGGCCTGTGGAGCTCAGCCTTTGAAGCTCGGCCTCGGGAGTTCGGCCTGTGGTGTTTTGCCCGTGGAGCTCGGCCTGTGGAGTTGGGCCTTTGTCGCTCGTCCTCGGGAGCTCGGCCTCGGGATCTCGGCCTCTGGAGCTTGGCCTCGGGAGCTCGGGATCTGGAGCTCGGCTTCTGTAGCTCGGATTATGGAGCTCGGCCTGTGGAGCTCGGCCTCTGTAGCTCGTCCTTGGGTGCTCGGCCTGTGGAGCTCGGCCTTTAAAGGTCGGCCTCTGGAGCTCGGGCTTGGGAGCTCGGCCTGTGGAGCTCGGCCTCTGTAGCTCGTCCTCGGGAGCTCGGCCTGTGGAGCTCGGCCTGTGGAGCTCGGCCTTTGAAGGTCGCCCTCGGGAGCTCGGCCTCGGGAGCTCGGCCTCTGGTGCTCGGCCTCTGGAGCTCGGCCTCTGGAGCTCGGCCTCTGGAGCTCGGCCTGTGGAGCTCGGCCTGTGGAGCTCAGCCTAGGGAGCTCAGCCTCGGGAGCTCAGCCTGTGGAGCTAGGCCTCTGGAGCTCGGCCACTGTAGCTCGGCCTCGTGAGCTCGGCCTTGGTAGTTCGGCCGGCCACAGGAGCTCGGCTTCGGAAGCTCGGCCTCGGGGATCGGCCTCAGGAGCTCGACCTCGGAGCTTGGCCTCGGGAGCTCGGCCTCGGGAACTCGGCCTGTGTAGCTATGCCTGTGGAGTTCGGCCTGTGGAGCTCGGCCTGTGGAGCTCGGCCTGTGGAGCTCGGCCTGTGGAGCTTGGCCTGTGGAGCTCAGCCTTTGAAGCTCGGCCTCGGGAGCTCGGCCTATGGTGTTCGGCCTGTGGAGCTCGGGCTATGGAGCTCGGCCTTTGTAGCTCGGCCTCGGGATCTCGGCCTCTGGAGATCGGCCTCAGGAACTCGGCCTCGGGAGCTCGGCCTCGGGAGCTCGGCCTCTGTAGCTCGGCCTGTGGAGCTCGGCCTGTGGAGCTCGGCCTGTGGAGCTCGCCCTGTCGGGAGCTCGGCCTGTGGAGCTCGGCCTTTGAAGCTCGGACTCGGGAGCTCGGCCTCGGGAGCTCGGCCCCTTTAGCTCGTCCTCGGGAGCTCGGCCTGTGGAGCTCGACCTGTGGAGCTCTGCCTTTGAAGGTCGGCCTCGGGAGCTCGGCCTTGGGAGCTCGGCCTGTGGAGCTCGGCCTCTGTAGCTAGTCCTCGGGAGCTCGTCATGAGGAGCTAGGCCAGTGGAGCTCGGCCTGGGGAGCTCGGCCTGTGGAGCTCGGCCTGTTTGAAGCTCGGCCTCCGGGGCTCGGACTCGGGAGCGCTCGGCCTATGTTGCTCGGCCTCTAGAGCTCGGCCTCTGGAGCTCGGCCTCTGTAGCTCGTGCTCGGGAGCTCGGCCTGTGGAGCTCGGCCTGTGGAGCTCAGCCTAGGAAGCTCGGCCTTGGGAGCTCATCCTCGGGAGCTCGGCCTGTGGAGCTCGGCCAGTGGAGCTCGGCCTGTGGAGCTCAGCCTGTGGAGCTCTGCCTCGGGAGCTCGGCCTGTGGAGCTCGGCCTGTGGAGCTCGGTCTGTGGAGCTCGTCCTCGGGAGCTCGGCCTGTGGAGCTCGGCCTGTGGAGCTCGCCCTGGGGAGCTCGGCCTCGGGAGCTCGGCCTGTGAAGCTAGGCCTCTGGAGCTCGGCCTCTGAAGCTCGTCCTCGGTAGCTCGGCCTGTGGAACTCGGCCTGTGGAGCTCGGCCTTTGAAGCTCGACCTCGGGAGCTCGGCCTCGGGAGCTCGGCCTCTGTAGCTCGGCCTCTGGAGCTCGGCCTAGGGAGCTCGGCCACTGGAGCTCATCCTCGGGAGCTCGCCCTGTGGAGCTCGGCCTCTGTAGCTCGGACTCGGGAGCTCGGCCTCGGGAGCTCGGCCTGTGGAGCTCGGCCTGTGGAGCTCGGCCTGTGGAGCTCGGCCTTTGAAGCTCGGCCTCGGGAGCTCGGCCTCGGGAGCTCGGCCTCTGTAGCTCGGCCTCTGGAGCTCGGCCTCTGGAGCTCGGCCTCTGTAGCTCGTCCTCGGGAGCTCGGCCTGTGGAGCTCGGCCTGTGGAGCTCGGCCTCTGTAGCTCGGCCTGTGGAGCTCGGCCTGTGGAGCTCGGCCTGTGGAGCTCGGCGTCTGTAGCTCGTCTTCGGAAGCTCGGCCTTTGGAGCGCGGCCTTTGTAGTTCGGCCTCGGGATCTCGACCTCTGGAGCTCGGCCTCGGGAGCTCGGCTTCGGGAGCTCGGCCTGTGGAGCTCAGCCTTTGAAGGTCGACCTCGGGAGCTCGGCCTATGGAGCTCGGCCTGTGGAGCTCGGCCTCTGTAGCTTGTCCTCGGTAGCTCGGCCTGTGGAGCTCGGCCTGTGGAGCTCGGCCTTTGAAGCTCGGCCTCGGGAGCTCGGCCTCGGGAGCTCGGCCTCTGTAGCTCGGCCTCTGTAGCTCGGCCTCTGGAGCTCGGCCTCTGGAGCTCGGCCTCTGTAGCTCGTCCTCGGGAGCTCGGCCTGTGGAGCTCGGCCTCTGTAGCTTGTCCTCGGGAGCTCGGCCTGTGGAGCTCGGCCTGTGGAGCTCGGCCTGTGGAGCTCGGCCTGTGGAGCTCGGCCTGTGGAGCTCGGCCTCGGGAGCTCGGCCTCGGGAGCTCGGCCTCTGGAGCTCGGCCTGTGGAGCTCGGCCTCTGGAGCTCGGCCTCTGTAGCTCGTCCTCGGGAGCTCGGCCTGTGGAGCTCGGCCTGTGGAGCTCGGCCTAGGGAGCTCGGCCTAGGGAGCTCCTCCTCGGGAGCTCGGCCTGTGGAGCTCGGCCTCTGGAGCTCGGCCTCGGGAGCTCGGCCTGTGGAGCTCGGCCTCTGGAGCTCGGCCTGTGGAGCTCGGCCTGTGGAGCTCGGCCTCTGTAGCTCGTCCTCGGGAGCTCGGCCTGTGGAGCTCGGCCTGTGGAGCTCGGCCTTTGAAGCTCGGCCTCGGGAGCTCGGCCTCTGTAGCTCGGCCTCTGGAGCTCGGCCTCTGGAGCTCGGCCTCTGTAGCTCGGCCTGTGGAGCTCGGCCTGTGGAGCTCGGCCTTTGAAGCTCGGCCTCGGGAGCTCGGCCTCGGGAGCTCGGCCTCTGTAGCTCGTCCTCGGGAGCTCGTCCTCAGGAGCTCGGCCTGTGGAGCTCGGCCTAGGGAGCTCGGCCACTGGAGCTCGGCCTAGGGAGCTCGGCCACTGGAGCTCATCCTCGGGAGCTCGGCCTCTGGAGTTCGGCCTCTGTAGCTCGGCCTCGGGAGCTCGGCCTTGGGAGCTCGGCCTTGGTATCTCGGCCTCAGGAGCTCGGCCTCGGAAGCTCGGCCTCGGGAGCTAGGCCTTTGGAGGTCGGCCTGTGGAGCTCGGCCGCTGGAGCTCGGCCTATGGAGGTCGGTCTGTGGAGCTAGGCCTTTGGAGTTCGGCCTGTGGAGCTCGGCCTGTGGAGCTCGGCCTCTGGAGGTTCGGCCTGTGGACCTTGGCCTGTGGAGCTCAGCCTTTGAAGCTCGGCCTCGGGGGCTCGGCCTATGGTGTTCGGCCTGTGGAGCTCGGGCTGTGGAGCGCGGCCTTTGTATCTCGGCCTCGGGATCTCGGCCTCTGGAGCTCGGCTTCGGGAGCTCGGCCTCGGGAGGTCGGCCTCTGTAGCTCGGCTTGTGGAGCTCGACCCGTGCAGCTCGGCCTGTGGAGCTCGGCCTTTGAAGGTCGGCCTCGGGAGCTCGGCCTAGGGAGCTCGGCCTCTGGAGCTCGGCCTCGGGAGCTCGGCCTCTTTAGCTCGTCCTCGGGAGCTCGGCCTGTGGAGCTCGGCCTGTGGAGCTCGGCCTTTGAAGGTCGGCCTCGGGAGCTCGGCCTTGGGAGCTCGGCCTGTGGAGCTCGGCCTCTGTAGCTCGTCCTCGGGAGCTCGGCCTGTGGAGCTCGGCCTGTGGAGCTCGGCCTGTGGAGCTCGGCCTGTGGAGCTCGGCCTTTGAAGCTCGGCCTCCGGGGCTCGGCCTCGGGAGCTCGACCTCTGTAGCTCGGCCTCTGGAGGTCGGCCTCTGGAGCTCGGCCTCTGTAGCTCGTCCTCGGGAGCTCTGCCTGTGGAGCTCGGCCTAGGGAGCTCGGCCTCTTGAGCTCATCCGCGGCAGCTCGGCCTGTGGAGCTCTGCCTGTGGAGCTCGGTCCTCTGTAGCTCGGCCTCGGGAGCTCGGCCTCGGGAGCTCGGCCTTGGTAGCTCGGCCTCAGGAGCTCGACCTCGGAAGCTCGGCCTCAGGAGCTCGGCCTCGGGAGCTCGGCCTCGGGAGCTCGGCCTCTGGAGCTCGGCCTCTGGAGCTCGGCCTCGAGACTCGGCCTGTGGAGCTCGGCCTCTGGAGCTCGGCCTCTCGAGCTCGGTCTCTCGAGCTCGGCCTGTGGAGCTCGGCCTCTGGAGCTCGGCCAGTGGAGCTCAACCTCTGGAGATCGGCAGTGGCTGAGCACTAGAAGTTGGTACTGAGTGTGAAGAGGTTAGATTTGTACATTTTTTTCTTTCTTTTTTTGTAATCTTACTCGGAATTCAAATTGATCACTTTACTTCAGGAAGGACATTTCTACGTTGAATAGAATCGTTTGATGGGAGATAGAAAATAACAGAATGAAGATATAATTGAAATATATTTAATTCTCTAAGGGAAAGTTTTCTTTTAAATAAAGGCTTTAGTTAAAGACAAAAATAATCGTAATATAAAAATCGTCGAAGAACAGGTTAATGTCGTCTGTATCACATTGTCAGATTGGAAGAAATACAACGGCGAGCCACAAAACTGATTCCAAATATCAAAAATTTATCATTCTAAAATCGAGTAAAGCATATGAATCTGTTTTCCCTAAAAGAGCGTGGACTCAGAGGTGACTTGATAAAGGTCTTTAAGATTCTGAAGGGAATTGAAAACATCAAAAGTGACAACATTTTCACACTGAATGAGAATCCGATATAAAATAAGGGTCTCAAACTGTCAGGAAATAGATTTAATTTGGAAGTAGAAACAGCTTCGCCAACCGTGTGGTTAATGAATGGAATAAACTTCCTGCAGAGGCAGTGAAATGTAGTTCAGTTCGAAGCTTTAAGAATCGTTTAGATAAACTCCTAAGCAAGATGCTGTAATGACTGACATCTATTTTATATTATTTGTTTATTTGTTTGTTATTATTTGTTTGTTTATTATTATTTGCTTGATTTTCATTTATCAGTTATCTGTTAATTTATTATTATTTACTATTTACCTGTTTGTTTACTATTTAACTACACCTATGTATTTATTTACTTTATTTATTATTTTTCATATTACAATTTTTACTTATTTTTCTTTTATTTATTTATTATAATAATTTTTTCCGCACCCGACCTAGTTATGGACCAAAAGGTTTCCTGTTGGCATGGTCCTCCTTTGTAATCTCATGTCTTTAGGAACAACATTCATTTAAGCTTCCAGTACTCTTTCTTTGGTATTCCTCCTTCTATCCTCGTCTCTTCTTCCTCCTCTTCTCTTCTCTTCCTCGTCCTCCTCTCTTCTCTCTATTCCCATGTATCTTCTCCAACCTCATCTTTTGTAGTTTTGCCTCCTCCATCATTATCTTTTTCTATTTTGTTAAATATATATATATATATATATATATTCATACATATATATATATATATATATATATATATATATATATAACATATGTGATATCTATTACAGCGCACATCTTAGAATGGGTCATTTTATTATATTATATATCATAGTCTGGGTATTTTTTAAAATACCCATTTGTTTAAAATGAAAAAATGGACGATAATAATAGCACATGAATTATATATATATATATATATATATATATATATATATATATATATATATATATATATATATATATATATATATATATATATATATATATATATATATATATATATATTCCTCTTCTTTTCATTCGTTTGGTTTTCTTCGTCCATTCCACCTTCATTCCCATACCACGTGTTTAGGTTCTTGTCCTAAATTCACGTTTAATTTTTTTTTACATTTTTCTCATTCTATCTCCCCCTCCTCCTCCTCCTCCTCCTCCTCCTCCTCCTCATCCTCATCCTCCTCCTCCTCCTCCCTCCTCCTCCTCCTCTCATCATCCCTCCTCCTCCTCCTCCTCCTCCTCCTCCTCCTCCTCCTCCTCCTCCTCCTTCTCTTCATCCTCTTTTTCCTTGTCCTTCTCTTCCTATTCAATCTCATCTTCCTTCTCTTCCTCCTCCTCCTTCTCCCATTCCTTCTCCTTTCCCTCTATCTTCTTCTCCTCCTCCTCCTCCTTCTCATCCTCCTCTTTTTCCTTGTCCTCCCTCTCCTTCTCTTCCTCTTACCTCTCCTCTTCCTTCTCTTTCTCCTCCTCCTTCTCCCATTCCTTCTCCTTTCCCTCCTCTATCTCCTTGTCCTCCTCTTCATCCTTTTCCTCATCCTCCTCTTCCTTCTCATCCTTCTCCTCCTCTTCCTCCTCTTCCTCCTCCTTCTCCACCTCCTCCTTTTCCTACCTCTTCTTCGCCTCCTCCTTCTTTTCCTTCTCGTCTTCCTCCTCCTCCTCCTCCTCTTCCTCCTCCTCCTCCTCCTCCTTCTCTTCCTTCTCCACCTCCTCTTCCTTCTTCTTGTTTTGGGCTCCTCCTCTCCGTCATGAGGTGTAGACGTGTCGAGACAGAGCTCCCTTGTAATTAGTGAATAATCCCGGTGAAAGGGCTCAGATAACTGTGAAAAGATGGTCACACGAACAATGACCCCACAATCGAAGATCTACGTTATTATCTAGCGATCAATAAGTCTAAAATAGAGTGCAAATTATCGAATCGTAATCACCACGTGGTGTGCCGTGAGTGAGTGCCAGTGTTCAGATGAGGAGGCCTATGGTGGTCGTAAAATAGCCTGTAGGCTGACCGCGCGCATCTGTGCGAGCCAATGGCCACCCCCCCCTCAATCCCACCCCCTCCGACCCCCCAGTCCCTCCTTCATCTTCCCACGCTGAGGGCTAAATGACATGACCGTCTCTCTCTCTCTCTCTCTCTCTCTCTCTCTCTCTCTCTCTCTCTCTCTCTCTCTCTCTCTCTCTCTCTCTCTCTCTCTCTCTCTTCTCTCTCTCTTTTCTCTCTCTCTTTTCTCTCTCTCTTTTCTCTCTCTATTCTCTCTCTCTCTCCTCTCTCCTCTCTCTCTTCTCTCTCTTCCTCTCCTTCTCCTCTCCCTCCCTCTCTTCTCTCTCTCCTCTCTCTCTCCCTCTCTTCTCTCTCTCTCTCTCCTCTCTCTCCGTAAGTTATTATTATTAGGAATAATTATTAGGGAATGTATTAGCATTAGTTACCGCAGTCGATCCGGATAAGGAAATCGGTATATATGTATCGCCCAGAGAGAGGAGCATCCGAAAAGTGGTGAGTACAAATCTAAGACAATTTTTTCTCTCAAGCATATTAAGGCAAACATCTAAATCAGTCAAAATGCCTTCTCCCTTACGAACCTGCGAAAGCTGCAGATGCAGGATGGCAAAGCAGTACTTCAAAAACTCGTCTATTTGCCGCATGTGTGTCTTTAAAAATAGTCAAGACAAAGACTCCCAACAGATCAAGGCTCTGAAGCAACAGTGTGACTCCCTGAAGGCGAAATGTCAGGCCCTTGTCGAAATGATGAAGACAAGATATGAGGCCCTTGTAACATTCGTGACCGAGAACGTGGGGACAGTCCCACAATTGCCGGCACCGATACACTCGAGTGAAAATGCGGTCCCCCAAAATGACTTTCCTGCTTCACAGGATAGCCCCCAACCGGCACCACAGCCACCGATACACTCGCGTGTATATGCAGTCCCCAAAAATGACATTCCTGCTTCACAGGATAGTCCCAAACCTGCACTGCAGGAAGCCCCCCCACCCGCTACACGGGATGGGGGCTGGCAAATGGTCAAGAGAGGTACCAAACCCCGCCGGAGGGCACAGATATCATCAGGACCCACCACCTCCAACAGATTTAAAGTTTTAGAACTAGCCAAGGAGGACGAGTTTGAAACCCGTTTAGTAGGGGACTCCATAGTGAGGCACCAATCCGAAGAGTTCTGTGGCCGTTCTTCAAATGGCCGCAGAAGGTGTTATATGTATAGAGGTGCCGGACTCGATGACATTGCCGAGTCCTGTGACGATGTCACAAAAGAAGCGGACGCAAATACGGTATTCATAATCCACGCCGGTACGAATGACGTCGAATCAACTCGATCGGAAGAACTCATAGGAAAGTACCGGAGTACAATCAGGAAATATAAAGAAAAGGTTCCCGAGAAAAACCTTGTCATCTCAGGGATCCTTCCCAGATTCCAGGGAAGGGGAAAATATTTCGACATAGACAGATTCTACAACAAAGCATTCAGTACGAACAATAGAGTAAAAACCCTCTGTGAAAAAGAAAAAGTACACTTTGTCAATTTCTGGGACAACTACTTCGATAAAACTCTTTTTGAGGAAGACGGTCTCCACTTGAATGTGGCCGGAGCAGCGAGGTTAGGTAGGCTGCTCAACAACAACCTGACCGACATCAGAAGAAAAAACTCCTCAGCGGAGCCCCCATCAACACCCCCGTAATAGAGCAAAACAGAAAAGTGGCAGATATCAATCTATGTTACGTTAATGCTCGCAGCGTACGAAACAAGTTCGAAGATCTAGAGATTCTCGGAGCGACAGGTAACTATCACGTGATAGGAGTAACAGAGACATGGTTGGACACGTCAAGTCGAGATTTTATAGCGGAATACTGTTTGTCAGGCTACACAATTTTCAGCTGCGAAAGAGAAAATAGAATAGGTGGTGGAGTAATCTTGTATGTCCATAACTCCCTCCAACCATCACTGTTAAAAACGGAAACAGTAACAAATGTTGATATATTGTTTGTTGAAATAAGAACCAATTGCAGTAAATCTAAAGTAATAATTGGACTTGTTTATAGACCACCGGGTCAGCTACTAGTAAATGACGAAAAATTATTCGATTTAATCGTAGAAACTAACCAACGCTGCGAGACAGTCATCATGGAAGACTTTAACTTACCGGTGAAGAGATGGGGTGAAGATTTGAGTTCGCATACAGGACGAGACTTGTATAGTAACTTACTGGAAAGTGGCTTCCACCAAGGCGTAAACAGCCCTACCCGAGGAGACAATATCCTTGACCTAATATTCTCTCCAACAGAAAATCTTGTACAAGGAGTGAATGTCGGTCCATTATTCAGCACTAGCGATCATCGTACCATCACATTCAAAATTAAAATGGAAGCCAGTTTATCTAAGACCAGCAAAGAAAAAGTACCCGACTTCCGTAGAGCTAATTTCAATAGACTCCGATCATTACTAGAAAACTTAGACTGGAGTACAACTTCGAACGAGACTGATATTGATAAAGCGTGGGGAAACTTCACCAAGGACCTAAACAATGCTGTAAATCTCTGTGTTCCCTATCGTGAGAGACGTCCGGCAACAAGTAAACCAAAGTGGTGGAACAGGGAAATTAGTAACAGCCTCTCTCGTAAAAAGAGTGCGTACAAAAAGTATTTATCAACTAAAAGCCAAGACGATAAACTAACACTAGACAGAATTCGCCGCGAAACAAAAACACTGATAAAGCGTAGTAAGAAAGATCTCGAAGAGTATATTGCTGAGGCAAGCAAGTCGAACCCTAAAGAATTCTATAGTTATGCGAATAAGAAGAAAACGCTTACCTGCGGCATTGGACCATTAAATGACGATGAAGGAAAACATACGGATGATGAAAATGAGATGGCCTCAATCCTTAATAATTTTTTTGCATCCGTCTTCACAGACGAAGATTGCTCAGTGTATCAGCAACCAGAACATAAAATGTCCCAAATCGTTTTAAATCAACTCATAATTACAGAAAGGGATGTCGTACAAGTGATTGATAAGCTCAAAATAAATAAAGCCCCGGGACCTGACAAAATTTCACCTAGAATTCTGCAAGAAGTCAAAAATCAAATCAGTAAACCCTTGTGCATCCTCTTCAACAGATCATTAGCACTCGGTAAAGTCCCATCAGATTGGAAACGTGCTAACGTAACACCAATATTCAAGAAAGGGGACAAATCACAACCAGGCAACTACAGACCGATTAGCCTGACTTCGATTGTGTGCAAACTGCTAGAGACAATTATCCGTGACAGTGTAGTAAAATTTTTAGAAGAAAATAAGATTATGAAAGATTCGCAACATGGCTTCCGTAGCAAACGCTCATGTCTAACTAATCTCCTTGACTTCTTTCACGACGTCTTTAACAAATACGAGGAATGTAGATCTGTTGATATAATCTATCTAGATTTTCAGAAGGCATTCGATAAAGTCCCCCACAAACGATTGCTTGGCAAATTAAAAATGCACAGTATTTCTGGCAATATCCACAACTGGATCAAAGATTGGCTCTCAGAGCGAAAACAGAGGGTCGTAATTAACGGCGCATCATCTAGCTGGCTCGACGTTAAAAGTGGCGTACCGCAAGGATCAGTTTTGGGACCCGTCTTGTTCTTAATATATATAAATGATCTAGATGACGGCCTCCTCTGCAAAGTATCAAAATTTGCTGATGACACAAAAATTGCCGGTAAAGTAACAACCACCAAAGAGAAAGAAACTCTACAATCCGATCTAGAAAAATTATCAAGATGGGCTAGCAAGTGGCAAATGAAATTTAACGTTAACAAATGTAAAGTCATGCACATTGGAGGAAATAATGATCACATCCAATACCAAATGAATGGCGAAACATTGGATTCAGTAACTAAGAAGTTGTTAAAACAGCAAACAAATTAGTTGGCTTCATCGGAAGAATCTTCGAAAATAAATCAGAAAAAATATTGCTAAACCTCTATAATTCCTTGGTCCGTCCCCATCTCGAATACTGTGTACAATTTTGGTCCCCATACTACCAGAAAGATATTAACAAACTAGAAAGAGTACAACGGAGAGTGACCAAAATGATACCAAGGCTGAGAAATCTGCCGTATGAAGAAAGACTAAAAAATCTAAACTTATTCTCCCTCTCAAAAAGAAGAATGCGAGGAGATTTGATTGAGGTTTTTAAAATGTTCAAAGGCTTTGACAACATTAATGTCAAAGATTACTTCTTATTAGACCAATCAAATACAAGAAGACGCCACGATTTCAAAGTAATTGGCAAAAGATTCTCTACGAACGAAAGTAAACACTTCTTCTAACCGGGTTGTTAACGTATGGAATTCGCTACCTTCCACTGTTGTTGAAAGTAACACGATAACAACATTTAAAAATCGCTTAGATAAATACTTGGAATCTAATCCGCAAATAAAATATTATCCTTTGCAATAAATGATATGACAACCAGACATTTAATCGCAATTGGATTAATTGGATAGGATAGTGATAGCAGTAGTGTTAGTTCCTCTTCTATCGCCTAGTTGCCCTGTTTCCTTAACTGTAATGTAGTTTAGTTAACACAAACAGCCTCGTTAGGGCCAGTAGGCCTGCTGTTGTTTGTTCTTCCTTTGTGTTCCTTTGTGTTCTTCTTCTCCTCCTCTTTGTTCCTCTTCCTTCCCCTTTCTCTCCTCCTCTCTTCTCTCCTCCTTCCTCCTCTTCCTCTTTCCTTTCTTCAAAATTGTTCCTTACACACACAAAACACACACACACACACAACACCTCCTCACACACACACAACACACACTCCACACACTCCCCTCCTGATATGTTGGTTTTAATATTGTTTTATTATTTTATAAAAACAACAACAAAACAGAAGTATAAAGTATAAAAAAAGACAAGAAAGAAGAAGAAACAGAAGAGAAAAAGAGAAAAAAGAGACAAAAGAGAACAAATAAAAAAAAAAAAAAATTAGGAATACGAAGAGAGGAAAAAAAAAGAGGAAAAGGAGGAAAAAAGAAAAAAAAAATAAAAATGGTATATATCGATTAAAATAAAAAATACAAAGAAGGAAAAATGAAAAAAGGAAAAAAATACAAGAAGATGAGAAAAAATATTTTTAATATAATACATTAATTGAAAAAGATATAAGAAGATAAAAATGAAAGAAATAAAGTGAAAAAGAGAAGAAGAAGAAATAAAAAAAGAAAAGGAAGAGGGAAGAGGAAGAATATTAAAAGAAAGGTACAAAGAAGAACAGAGGAAAAAAAAAAAGAAGGAGACAAAAGTAAAAAAAGAAGGAAAGAAAAAGAGGATGGAAGAAAGAGAAGAAACAAAAAAGAACACGAAGGAAAAAAAATAAAGAAATAAAAAAAAAAAAAAACGGAAAAAAAAAAGAAAAGAAACCAAAGAAAAGAAAAGTAGGAAAAAAGACAAGGAAGGAAATAATAGAAAAAAATAAAAAAGTGAAAAGGCTCCAAGAAAAAAAGGAAGAAAAAAAAAGGAAAAAAGTGAGGAAAGGGGAAAAAGAAGGAAAGGAAAAAAAAAATGAAAAAAATAAGAAAAAATATACATGGGTAATCCAATAGCAAATAACATATAAAAAATATATAAAAACTAATAATCAAGAATGCAGGAGAAAAAAGGAGAGGTGAAGTAAAAACGAAGGCAGATATGAAAAGAAAAGAACGAAAGAACAAAAAAAAAAATAGAGGAAGAGAGAAAAAGAAAGAAAAAAAGAAAAAAAATTCAGAAACCAGAAACAGGAGTAAAAGAAACAACAAAAAAAAAAGGGAGAAAAAACAACAAAAGACGAAGGAGGAGGAGAGCGAGAGAATCTCTCTCTCTCTCTCTCTCTCTCTCTCTCTCTCTCTCTCTCTCTCTCTCTCTCTCTCTCTCTCTCTCTCTCTCTCTCTCTCTCTCCCTGTCTCCCTCTCCCTCCCAATTACGCATTCTATTACATACAAGTCATCCACTCACTCTCCTCCTCGTCTTTCTCCTACTCCTCATACATCTCCTCCTTCTCCTCCTCCTCCTCCATCTCCTCCTCCTCCATCTCCTCCTCCTACTCCTCCTTCCTCCTCTCCATCTCCTCCTTCTTCTCCTCCTCCTCCTCCATCTCCTCCTCCTTCGCCTCCTCCCTCTCCTCTCCTTCCTTAATTTTGTCCTACTCCTTTTTCTACATCTCCTCCTCCCTTTCATTGTCTTCCTCTTCCTACATTTCATACTCTTCTTCCTTTTACTCCTCTATCTCCTCTTTCTACATCTCCTCCTCCTCCTCCTTCTCCTCCTTCTCCTTCTCCTCCTCATTTTCCTTCTCCTCCCTCTGCTCCTCCTCCATCTCCTTTTTCTTCTCCTTCCTCTCCTCCTCCTCTTCCTCGCCTCCTTCCTAAATTTTGTCCTACTCTCCTCCTCCTCCTCCTCCTCCTCCTCCTCTTCCTCCTCCTCCTCTCCCTCTTCTCCCTCCTCCTAATATTTCTCCTCTTATTCCTCTTTATCCTCTTCCTCCTCTTCCCACTGCTATTCTCACTTCTCTTTCTCCCCTCCTCTCTTCTTCTTCTTTCTCTTCATTTTTCTTCCCACTATTCTTCTCCTTGCTCTTCTTCCCTTCCCTCTTCCTCCACATTTTCTCTCTCCCCATTTTTCTTCTCCTATTTCTATCATTCCTCTCCCTCTTCCTCCTTCTCTTCCCCCAGATCTTCCTCCTATTCCTCCTCCTCCTCCTCCTCCTCCTTTTCGATCATTCCTTCCCTCTTCTCCTCTTTTCTCTCTTTTTTTTGTCTCTTTTTGTCTCTTTTTCGTCTCCACATGTTTCCATTTGCTTCTCTTCCTTTCCTTTCTTTTCTAGTTTTTTTTCTTCTCTTCTCTTTCTCTCTTTTAGCCCTTCTCTCTTTTTTGTTGTTGTTCTCTTCTCATTTGATATATATTCTTTCTTTAATTATCTTTCTTTTTGTTATATTTTTGTCTTATTGCATTTTGTTTATAATTATCATTTACTCTTATTTCTTATTCATATTCTCCGCTTTTGGATTTTGGATTTTCCTCTTTTTCTCTCTTTATTCTCTCTCTCTCTCTCTCTCTCTCTCTCTCTCTCTCTCTCTCTCTCTCTCTCTCTCTCTCTCTCTCTCTCTCTCTCTCTCTCTCTCTCTCTCTCTGGCATTTCGCGTATTTCTTAATTGTCTTGTTTTGTGTTTTTCTTCGTTTCATTTTGTCTCAAAGTCTTCGTTTGCCCACAATACCTTTGTTCTTAATACAGGATTTGTTTATTTTTTATGTTTTTCTATTTTATTTTCATTTCATTTTGTTTTCGTTTTATCTTATTTTGTTTGATTTAGATTTATTTTATATTTCATTTTATCTTGTATCTTATTCCATCTTATCCTATTTTCTTTTTATTTGATCTTGTTTTGTTTTGTTTTATTTAGATTTTTATCTTATGTTTTATTTCATTTCATTTTTATGTTCCCATAGTTTAGCTTATCATATTTTACATTATCTTCATCTTATCTTATTTTATTTTATTTTATTTTATTTTATTTTATTTTATTTTATTTTGTTTTATTTTGTTTTATTTTATATATTATATTTCATTTTATTTTATTTTATTTTATTTTATTTTATTTTATTTTATTTTATTTTATTTTATTTTGTTTTGTTTTGTTTTGTTTTGTTTTGTTTTGTTTCATTTTATTTTATTCTATTTCATTTTATTTTATTATATATATTTTTATTATTAATTTTTGTAGGTCTCTTCTATACAATTTATTCTTCTTTGTCTTTCTAATTTCCTTCCTCTTCCTTCCCCTCCCCCTCCTCCTCTCTACTACCATCTCTTCTCCATATCTCTCTTCTTTCTCTCTTTCATGCTCTTTTCCCCTCTTCATTTTCTTCCCGTATCTCTTCACTTCCTCCTCCTCCTCCTCCTCCTCCTTCTCCTCCTCCTCCTCCTCCTCTTCCTCCTCTTCCTCCTCCTCTTCCTTCTCTATCTCTCTCCTCTTCCCCTATTCCCTCCTCCTCATTCGTCTTCTCCTTTTTCTTCCTCTTCCCCCTCCATTCCCCTTTCTTTTTCCTCCATCTATTTCACTCTCCTCCTCTTCCCTCATTTATCAAGTTCTCTTTATCTCTCTCTCTCTCTCTCTCTCTCTCTCTCTCTCTCTCTCTCTCTCTCTCTCTCTCTCTCTCTCTCTCTCTCTCTCTCTCTCTCTCTCTCTCTCTCTCTCTCTCTCTCTCTCTCTCTCTCTTCTCTGTCTTTTCCTCATCCGTTATGACTTACATTTCTCTTTTCTTTACTTAATTATTACATTTATTTCTGTTCCGATATATTCCACTCCTCAATTCCATCCTCTCTTTCTCTTTTTCTTTTTTCGTATTTTCTTTGTCCTCATTTTGGCTTCATTCTCTTTCTCGTACTCTTTTTTTTTCATTTCGTCGCATTTTCTTTATCTTAAGTCTTTCTTCTCTTTAGTTATCGTTCGATTTTCTTCGCTTAACATCGTTCATTCTCTCCTCTTTCTTCTTTCATTCAACATTATCTCTCTCATTCTCTCTCCTCTGTGTGTGTGTATGTGTGTGTGTGTGTGTGTGTGTGTGTGTGTGTGTGTGTGTGTGTGTGTGTGTGTGTGTGTGTGTGTGTGTATATATATATATATATATAAAGTATATATATATATAATATATATATATATATATATATATATACATATATATTACACACAGCAACCCACAGTCGGAGAAAGAATAAACTTCGAATAAAGAATAATCCTATATTTCGGCTATCAACTGTAGCCCTCTTCAGGAAAATACATAAGATAGAGAACAGAGGGGAGTAGTTTATAAGTCCCCTCTGTTCTCTATCATATGTACACTTTCCTGAAGAGGGCTACAGTTGATAGCCGAAATATAGGATTATTCTTTATTCGAAGTTTATTCTTTCTCCGACTGTGGGTTCCTGTGTGTAATTTACAAATTTGCTACTACATTTCTATTTATATATATATATATATATATATATATATATACATATATATACATATACGAGTATATATATATATATATATATATATATGTATGTATGTATATATAAAGAAAATAAACAAATAGATTAATAAAACAAAATTAAAAATCGAAACAATATAATATCACTAACAATGCCTCATCAACCATGACAATTCTATTAATGACCGCTGCTAAGAGAGAGAGAGAGAGAGAGAGAGAGAGAGAGAGAGAGAGAGAGAGAAAGTGCTTCAATTTGAAGTATATATGGAAGTATGGGGCGCTCTCAGATTTCTCTCCCCTCCCCCCCATCACCTCCCCCATACCTTCACCCACTCCCTCGCCATCTCTTAAGTTCCATGTTTCTGCCCCGTACAGTGCTGTCGGTACAATCACTCCTTCATACAATCTCCTTTTAGCATCCATTCCCAAATGTCTATTTCTCATTACACATAGTGAATCACACACACACACACACACACACACACACACACACACACACACACACACACACACACACACACATATTCGTACCCAAGTATCTAAAACTATCCACTTCCTCCAGTGCCTTTCCCCAATACTCACTTCCAGTCTGCTGCCACTTTCTCCCTTTGTACATCTCATCACCTTACTTTTACCCACATTTATCTTCAACTTCCTTCTTTCGCACACCTTCCCAAACTCTGTCACTAACTTCCTCAATCCCTCCTCTGATCCTGCTACAAGCGCAGTGTCGTCAGCAAACAACAACTGGCTTATATCCTACTGTTCTCCATTTTCCTTAACCATCTCCAATCCCTGACCCACTACCCTTGCATTCACCTCTTGCACCACCCCATCCATGTAAAGATTGAACAGCCAGGGCGACATAACACATCCCTGCCGAAGTCCAATCTTTACCTCAAACCACTCACTCTCTCACAAACCACTGTCCCCCAACAAGGGGTTGGGGGACAGCATAACGGAGGGACAGCGCAATATAATAAAAGTGTCAACATTTCTCTGTGAACAGAGTCCTCTATCACAGACAAAATGATGTGTGACTCTGGTCCGTAGGGGCGCCCCATATAGAACCTAAAGTATCTACTGCATGCTACTTAGCCACAATAATATGCATTCAATACCCCAGATGGAAGGTAATCACCAATCCTCCTAATTTGAATATAATTGTCTGACGATAGCAAGAAAAGAATAGTTTATAAGACTACCAAGCCAAAACACACACACACACACACACACACACACACGTCTGCGTGTGTGTATGTGTGTGTAGCGCACATGTACATGTATAATTTCTTCCGCGAGCACTGCCCGTCGTCGTCCAGCGGCTCGTGCCTTGAGCTCATCCGGGTCATCTCTCGGTCCAGCGCCGGGCGGATGCCCTGGCCGGGGCTCCCGTCGTCGCCTTGGGACCAGAAGAAGGAGACCACGACTCCGGCGCCGTTTAAGAAGCTCCTCCAGTCCCCCGATCCTCGAGGTCGCAGCCAAGACGGTCGGGAACCACCGCGACCGAGGACCTCAGAAGAACTGGAGAAGGCACCATAGGAGACCCTCCGGAGACCCACGCCCCAACAGACTCCGGTTCGTCCGTTCTTCGAGGGATCCGTCGGCGCGTACCGACCCACTGCGACCAACGGGACGTAAAAGAAGAAAATACCTGACGCAGTCGAGGGGAAAAAAATAGTAAAAAAAAAAATGAAAAAAATGAAAAAAAAATGAAACAAAGAAAATACCCGACTTTGTCGAGAAAAAAAAGAAAAGAAAATAAAAATCCGGGTTTGCCGGGCAAAAAAAAAAAAATTATAAATGGGGAGTGGGTTTCCCCCAGATGAATAAAATCGCCTGCTGGCTATACTGCCCGGAAAACTAGACGAAGACGATGTCCTTACGTTCACAAATTCCGTACATTTAAAAAAAAAGAAAATGACATGGCAACCTCCTTCGTTATGGGCGCCATTTCCCCTTCCACCACAACAAATACGTATCACCACCTCTTGGTCTGCCACCACGATCACCATTCTGCCTTCTGCCAACCCTCCCACGCCACGTTCTGCTGTAACCGTCGCCAGGAAACTTTATCCAGGTGAACCCTTCTCCTTGGACGACGAGTCTATCTACATCGTCAGTTCGACCGAAGACTCCATCGGGTTTGTTTCTCTCGCTGGCGATTCGGTCCGAGTCTCGTCAGACTCCCCCATGACGTCACACATTTGGGTCACGTGACTCCGTGACGTTACATGGTCGTGGAGGATACCAAACGATACGAGAAATATTAATGGGAGACCGCTTTTCTTTGGCAAATTTAATCCTGGTGAAGACCACCAAAGGACCAAGTAGGAGAGCGTCTGTGGACGGACACACACACACACACACACATACACACACACACACACACACACACACACATAAGGTCACAGCATTACCCATACATCGGTTATATATGAGCTCTGAGCTCTCTTCCGGGAGGGAAATAGGTGTTGATAACGTTTCCAACACGTGATCCAAGACCATGGTGAATCACACACACACACACACACACACACACACACACATAAACACATAAGGTCACAGCATTACCCATAGATCGGTCATATATGAGCTCTGAGCTCTCTTCCGGGAGGGAAATAGGTGTTGATAACGTTTCCAACACGTGATCCAAGACCATGGTGAATTACACACACACACACACACACACACACACACACACACACACACACACACACACACATAAGGTCACAGCATTACCCATACATCGGTTATATATGACCTCTGAGCTCTCTTCCGGGAGGGAAATAGCTGTTGATAACGTTTCCAACACGTGATCCAAGACCATGGTGAATCACACACACAGACACACACGCACGCACACACACACACACACACACACGCACACACACACACACACACACACACACACACACACACACACACACACACACACACACACACACACACACACACGCACATAAGGTCACAGCATTACCCATACATCGGTTATA
>NC_134793.1:17470219-17472719 GCF_046742065.1 Oratosquilla oratoria | reverse complement strand
CATTCCGTTTTCTTCCCCTCCGTTTTCTTTCAATCGTCCTCCCTTTTTCTTTTCAGTTTTTGTAAGGGTGATTTTCTATAATTCGGAATATTTCCTTGGAAATATTGGAGAGGTCTTATTCCTAGAGGTTTTTATTAGACGTAACTCTCTCTTTTTATATAAAAAAAGAGGAGTTTGTCTCTACGTGTTTGCATAAAGAGGTTCGAAGATTTATTGATGAAAACAAATAATCATAGGAATACACAAAGGAACACAAAGGAACACAAAGGAAGAACAAACAACAGCAGGTCTACTGGCCCTAACGAAGCTATTTGTGTTTACTAAACTAAGCTACACTTAAGAAACCAGGGCAGAAGATGAACTAACACTACTGCTACCACTATGCCGGGTTGTCAGATCTTTTATTGTAAGGGATAATATTTCATTTGCGGATTAGATTCCAAGTATTTATCTAAGCGATTTCTAAATTTTGTTATTGTGTTATTTTTAACGACAGTGGAAGGTAACGAATTTAGCACATGAACAACCCGGTTAAAGAAGTGCTCAATACATTACAATACAATGTAACATAATACAATACGATACAATACAATAAAGTGTAATACAGTAAAATAAGGGAGCAAAGACGAATGTAGAAAGAGAGAGAAAGAGAGAAAGAGAGAGAGAGAGAGAGAGAGAGAGAGAGAGAGAGAGAGAGAGAGAGAGATGCGGCAACACACACACATAAGAACATAGGAATGAAGGAGACTGCAAGAGACCATAGGGCCTACACTAGGCAGTTCCATGTCCATTACCACCTATCATCCCCACCCATAAAGTTGTCTAGCCTTTTCTTAAAACAACCGATAGTTTCAGCGCTCACTAATTGGTTACTAAGTCAATTCCATTCGTTGACCACCCTATTAGTAAACCAATTCTTGCCTATTTTCTTCTTAAATCTAAAATTGTCCAGTTTAGATCCTTTACTGCGAGTCCTGCCTTGTTGACTTAATATGATGACCTTGTTTGCGTCAACCTTGTTAAAGCCTTTGATCCACTTGAACACCTCTATTAGATCACCCAGCACTCTGCGTCTTTCCATACATACATACACCCGTGTACATCCAGTATCTATATACTGCAAGAGAGAGAGAGAGAGAGAGAGAGAGAGAGAGAGAGAGAGAGAGAGAGAGAGAGAGAGAGAGAGAGAGAGAGAGATTATTGGTATCTCTCTCTTTTCTTATCTTATCCCATCCTCCACATATTAAATTATCTTCCCCGACTCTTCCTCCTCCTCCTTTCCTTCCTCTTCTTCCTCTTCTTCCCTCTTCCTTATACTCCTTCTCTTCCTCCTTTTCATCCTCCCTCTCTTTCGCTTTCTCTTCTTCCTCGTTCTCCTCCTCCTCCATCGACTCCCCCTCCCCTCTTCCTTCTCCTCCTCCTCCTCTTCCTCTTCTTTGTCCTTCCCCCCTTTGCTTTTCTCCTTCCTCCTCCTCCTCCTCTATTTCCTCTTCTTCCTCTTTATCATTCTCCTTTTATTTGCTTCTTTCACGTCATTCTTTCTTCATTTTGTTTCTTCTTTTTTCATCTCTTCTCTCCTCTCTTTTCTCCTTTTTTCCCCTCCTCTTTTTCTCTCTTTATTTTTTTGCTTCTCTTCTCCCTCTTCTCTTTCTCTCCTCTTCGTTCTTTCTTCTGTTTCTCTTTTTTAATCTTTCCCACCTCTCTTCCCTCCTCTCTTCCCTCCTCTCTTCCCTCCTCTCTTCCGTCCTCTCTTCCCTCCTCTCTTCCCTCCTCTCTTCCCTCCTCTCTTCTCTCCTCCCTTCTCTCCTTTCTCTCCTCCTCTCTTCTCTCCTTTCTCTCCTCCTCTCTCCCCTACTTTCTTTCTTTGCTTCCCTTCTCCCTTTTCTCTTTCTCCCCTCCCCTCCCCTCCTCTCTTTCTCTTCTGTTTCTCTTTCCTTCTTTTCCTCCCCCTTCCCTCCTCTCTTCCCTCCTCTCTTCTCCCCTCTCTTCTCCCCTCCCTTTTCCCCTCTCTTTTCCCCTCTCTTTTTCCCTCTCTTCTCCCCTCTTTTCTTTCTTTGCTTTCCTTCTCCTCCGTATGCTCTTCTTTCTCACTCCTCCATTCTCCCCTCTTTTTCTGTTTGTCGCGACACCTCTTTTTTCTGCCCTCTTGTTTCTTCTTCCAATTTTCATCCTCCTACAGTCTCTCTCTCTCTCTCACTCTCACTCTCTCTCTCTCTCTCTCTCTCTCTCTCTCTCTCTCTCTCTCTCTCTCTCTCTCTCTCTCTCTCTCTCTCTCTCTCTCTCTCTCTCTCTCTCTCTCTCTCTCTTATAGTTTTCCTTCCCTGGACGAAGACTCGAAGTTGATGAGGATGAGCCTTGGAATGGACTCGTCCTCGAAGTCCTTTACGACCGTGAAGGGCCAGAGAGGCCATTAAGGCCCATTTCGAGTTATAGAGAGGATCCGAGCTGATGTGTAGAAGATTTAAACCTCCATAGAGTCTTCTTAGAGTTCCTGGAAACG
>NC_134793.1:17452719-17462719 GCF_046742065.1 Oratosquilla oratoria | reverse complement strand
CCTTTGCCAGAAGTTGTTGGTAGTTTTTCAAAATAATTCCAGACAGGATTATTTTTTCTGCCTGAAGGAACCACTCTGCCAGGTCCAGAAGACATCCTTCCTGGTTGATTCCAAAGCTGCAACTAACTCAGTGAGAAGCTGCTTACTTAGAACAAGTTTCAACAAGAATCTTGTTGAAACTTGTTGTGGGCTGCACAGTGACACATGAAGGCTTATACCGTTCCTTGTATACTTGTGGCAATTCTATATAACACTGCTCCTTATATATATTGATATGCTAAAAATGTCCTTTAGCAATCATATCGCATATCAGATAGCAATCCCACACTATTTAAAATCTATAAAATAAAATTTATTTGAATCAAATATATCTGATTTAAAAAAAAAATCTATTTTTTATATTTTCTAAAAAGATAAAAAAAAAATCGCCAACCCTGGTGTCCACTAACCTCATACAATAATACCTGTTAAGTCCCGGCTAAAATTGGCTTTTCAAAGCATAACAGTGCCTTAAAAATAGTTTCTTTTTTCGCTATAAAAGTTTATATTAACTTATATTGCATTGAATAAGTCAATAGTTGATATATTTGTCCTATATACAATGTTAGGTTTCTAGTTTTGATATATTTGTCCAATATAGAATGTTAGGTTACAAAGAAAGCAATGGCCTCCGCTAGCGGACCCATGGATCTGGGTGCGCACGTCCTGTGTAATAGTAGTCCTTGGTATATATATGTATATATACATATATATATATATTTATATATATATATATATATACATATATATATACATATATATATATACATATATATATATAATATATACAGATAGATACAGTGTGTGTGTGTGTGTGTGTGTGTGTGTGTGTGTGTGTGTGTGTGTGTGTGTGTGTGTGTGTGTGTGTGTGTGTGTGTGTGTGTGTGCTCCTCTATATATATATATATATATATATATATATATATATATATGTATATATATATAGATAGATAGATAAATAGATAGATAGAGACAAATATACAGGAGAATGCTAAGACACTCAAGAAATATGTTTATTCAGTCCTGGTGTACATGCAAAATATACGAACCTAAAAGACAAAACAATATGAACGGGTTTTCAATTATATTTTGTTTATCGAGACAGATGAAATATGGAGATGTGCTTCTTCCCTTTGCAAGATGGTGGAGGAGGAGGAGGAGGAGGAGGAAGAGGAGGAAGTGAAGATTCATATGCAATCAGACGGGCCTAGAAGGCGAGGAGCCAACGCCAGGAGGCGCTGAGTAACTGCGGCCGAAGACGTCACCGTTGTCTTATGCGATTGGACTGTTACTGATGAGAATCGGAAAGAAGTGCGGTATTCGAACCCGTGGCTAGGCTAATACGAGTCCAGTGCGCTTCCGATTAGGCCACCATTTTTTTTTTTTTTTTTTTTTTTATGGAATTTTTTTCATAAACATTTCTGGACGCAAGGGCACACACCCTCACATGTGTGTATAAAATAATAAAAATATAACCTAGGCACTTTTGACTGTAATTCCATATTCATAAAGTGCACAAACATCTCACATATTTTATTAAAACAAATAAAGATCCATAATATAAAAAAAAGAAAATAATTTTACATTCACAAAATTTAGCGAAATGATTGCAAAAATAAATCGCGTTAAATTTTCGCACCTCAGCATGAAAGACAAAACGTGAGAAGACGTTTAATAAAAGAGAATTAAGAAAACTGAGACTTAGGAATCATTCAAACTCAATCAAGAAATATTAAATAGACACGAAAGAACAATTATAAAGATATGAGGAACAAATTGAAGAACTTGAAGAAAAACGTAAAAATGAAAAATATATATAATCCATTTGTCAATGATATTACTTGCGAATGTAATCAGAATTATATATATATATTATATATATATTATATATATATATATGTATATGTATATATATATTTATATAATATATATAATATATTTATATATAATATATATATATATATATATATATATATATATATATATATATATATATATATATATATATATATATATATGAGTGGGAAGGGTGATGAGGTAAACGCCAAAAACCGTAGGAGTTTTATTACTAACGTTTCGTCCTAACAGGACTTCCTCTGAGGAAATCCTTTAAGGATGAAACGTTAGTAATAAAACTCCTCCGGTTTTTTGACGTTTACCTCATCACCCTTCCCACTCATTCTGTCATACATATTTCAATATATATGTATGCTTTTGTGTCATTATGACATTTGGAAATACACTCTCCTTCTAGGATTCGAATCCTCGCCTGAGCGGCTTGCTTTTTATAAGATGAAGACCGTACCATCACGCCACTATATATATATATATATATATATATATATATATATATATATATATATATATATATATATATATATATATATATAGTGTACATAATTTATGTGACGAAATATAAACAGAATGATGTCGAAAGAATTACTTAAACCATTTCAAGCTTCTTCAGCTTCGTCAAATGATTAGTATATTTTTTATGTCTAAGATGACGTTATTCTTTTTTTCTTAAAGGTGTTCGATTTTTGCTGTCGCCAGCTGATTTTATTCCCGTTAGGGAAAATCACTCCACACACACACGCACACACACACACACACACACACACACACACACACACACACACACACACACACACACACACACACACACACACACACACACACACACACACACACACACACATACACACACACATACACACACACATACACACACACACACACACCTGCTAATCCCCCATTTCAGCACTCCGCTCTCTTTACAGCCCCCTCCCAGCCCCTTTCCAAACCATTTTTCAGCCCCCAGCCTCATCCCAGCCACTTTTACAGCCCCTTCCCACTTAACTCCTCTAGCATTACTCTGGGATCCCCCTCCAGCCCCCTCCAGCCCCCTCCAGCCCCCTCCAGCCCCCTCACAGTCCCCTCCAGCCCCCTCCAGCCCCCTCACAGCCCCCTCCAGCCCCCTCCAGCCCCCTCACAGCCCCCTCCAGCCCCCTCTAGCCCCTTTCCAGTCCCCTCAAATCCCCTCACAGTCACCTCCAGCCCCTTTCCAGTCCCCTCAAGCCCCCTCACAGTCCCCTCCAACCTCCTTCAGTCCCCTCCAGCCCCTTTTCAGTCCCCTCCCAGTCCCCTCCAGTCACGACCAGCCTCTCCACAGCCAACTACAGCCCCCTTTTGGTCCCTTCCCTCCCCTCTTCTAAATATTATTTCTGGATAGCACATGTTGCGCTCTCTCTCTCTCTCTCTCTCTCTCTCTCTCTCTCTCTCTCTCTCTCTCTCTCTCTCTCTCTCTCTCTCTCTCTCTCTCTCTCTCTCTCTCTCTCTCTCTCTTTCTCTCTTTCTCTCTTTCTCTTTAGTAACCAGGAGGAAGCTTCTTCAGGTCAAAGTCACCCCTGGCCTCCCCCTGAGGCGGACAGAATCTCCTGATGTCGTTTTTGTGTCTTTCTTCTTCTTAGTCCACACGACGTCCACGGTCATCCTTCGTTCTTGTTTTCTGTGTCTTTCCTTTGTACCTTCTTCTTCTTCTTCTTCTTCTTCTTCTTCTTCTTCTTCTTCTTCTTCTTCTTCTTCTTCTTCTTCTTCTTCTTCTTCTTCTTCTTCTTCTTCTTCTTCTTCTTCTTCTTCTTCTTCTTCTTCTTCTTCTTCTTCTTCTTCTTCTTCTTCTTCTTCTTCCTTTTCTTTTCCCTTTTCTTCGTCTACTTCTTCCTTTTTTTTTTCTTCGTCTTCTTCTTCCTTTTCTTCTTCCTTCTTCTTCTTCTTCTTCTTCTTCTTCTTCTTCTTCTTCTTCTTCTTCTTCTTCTTCTTCTTCTTCTTCTTCTTCTTCTTCTTCTTCTTCTTCTTCTTCTTCTTTTCCTTTTTCTTCGTCTACTTCTTCCTTTTTTTTTTTCTTCGTCTTCTTCTTCCTTTTCTTTTTCTTCTTCTTCTTCTTCTTCTTCTTCTTCTTCTTCTTCTTCTTCTTCTTCTTCTTCTTCTTCTTCTTCTTCTTCTTCTTCTTCTTCTTCTTCTTCTTCTTCTTCTTCCTTTTCTTTTCCCTTTTCTTCTACTTCTTCCTTTTTTTCTTCTTCTTCTTCTTCCTTTTCTTTTTCTTCTTCTTCTTCTTCTTCTTCTTCTTCTTCTTCTTCTTCTTCTTCTTCTTCTTCTTCTTCTTCTTCTTCTTCTTCTTCTTCTTCTTCTTCTTCTTCTTCTTCTTCTTCTTCTTCTTCTTCTTCTTCTTCTTCTTCTTCTTCTTCTTTCTCTCCTTTTTTTTCCTTCGTCTTTTTCTTCATTTTCACTTCTTTTTCTTCGTCCTCTTCTTCTTCAGCATCTCCTTTTTCTACTTTTATCTTTTTGTTCTTCTGCCTCTTCTTCTTCTTCCTCTTCTTCCTCTTCTTCTTCGTCCTCTTCTTCTTCTTCATCTTCTTTTTCTCCATTTATCTTTTTCTTCTTCTTCCTCTTCTTCCTCTTCTTCCCCCTCTTCTCCTTTAGTTTGTTTTTCACAATTTCATCATTCTCATTCCCTTCCTCTTCAGTTCTTTCTACGCATTTTTTTTTTTCTTTCTTTTTTTTTCTTTTTTTTTTTTTTTACTTTTTCCAGTTTTCTTTCATTTTTTCTCATTACCTACTTTTTTCATTTGTTTCTTTGGTCTCAATTGCTACCATGAACTTTTTTTTTCCTCTTCCTCTCCATTTCTTTTCTCTTCTTTCGTCCTTCTTATTCTTCTTCTTCTTTGTCTTTGTTTTTTTCCTGCTCTTCTTCATTTCTTTGTTCTTTCTAACGGTTTTTTCTCCTTTTTCTTTACTTTGTATCATTCGCTTACTTTTTCGCTTCTTTATTCATTCTCTTCTTTTTCTGTTTCTTCTGTTTTTTGGTTCAAAAGAAGGTCGCATGCAAAAAAAAAAAAAAAAAAAAACGGGAGGGGGACAATTACCCCCCCCCCACTTTATTCTGCTCCCCTCTTCCCCCCCTTTCACTTCTCCCCCCCCCCAAATCAGCTGAAGAGAATTGCCTGACGCCAAACAGAAAGGAAATTATGTTGAAGAGTTCAAGAAGTCAGTCGATATAGATGATTTTATGTTTTATTATTTTTTCATTCTGTTTTATTTTGCTTTATCATGTTTTATTTTTTTTCTGTTTCTTTTATTATTTTTTATGTTTTTATATTTTTCCCTCGTATTATTTTTTATTCTTTTTATGTTTTCTATCCTTCTTTCTTATTTTTCCTTCTTCCCTTCTTCCTTTCCTTTTCTTTCTTTTTTTTTCTTATATTCTCTGTTTCGCTTTTTCCTAATAACAATATCATGGCAGCCATTTATTAGAACATTGAGATCATAGCCACAAATGTATTTTTGTGAACAAAATATTCGTTGCTTGTCGAGAACATAAAGAACAGGATCAAGAACAAAAAGAACTTCAGAAGAATACTTGCTGCCAACAAATAAGCTAACAGTTGACTATCGAGCGAAGACAGGGTGTTCAAGAATGTTTCGTTTTTGGACCAAAATATATCAAAGCAAAGCGAACGAAACTTTTTGGATTTTTTTTTTTTTCTTTTTCTCAAGCAGGACAGGATGTCCAAAAATATATATACTCATTCTCTAAAACGTTTCGTAAAGTTTGTAAATTCATCGATCAGTTTTGTTTTTAGCTGTGCATTCTCTGAAATGTTTTGTATTGTTTTCAAATCCGTTGGTCAGTTCAATTATACCGTGTAACATATTTTTTGTTGTTCCCCTGTTCTGTTATTTCCTTGTTTATTATATCCTGTCATAAAAAAACACTATTATTTAAACAGAAGTTTGGGTTTGTGTTCAGAACTTTGATATTTCGAAATATATTTAAAAAATCATTTATCAGTACATTCAAGTTAACATAGTATATCTTTAAACTTAGAACCCACTGTCGGTGGAAAAAGATAAAAAGTGAGATGATTGTTCCTGTATATTTCGACCACTCTCTGTGGTCCTCTTCTGGGTTCTAAGTTTAAATTTTACCAATGTGTTACGACATTAGTGCAATCTAATAGTATATCTTTATTTTATGACATATGCTTATCAAAAACAAGTAAAAACAAACGACAGCTATAAACTTAAAGCAACTAAAAACGTCAGAACTGACTGGATTTCCTGGATTTGCGGTTGAATTCCAGGTCTCACTCCCACACCAGCCCCCCCCCCGATAGAGTCACCCCCCTCCCCATCATTTTCTCATTGTAGCAACCCTGGTACCTCCGCTCTATCTCCCTCACATCTTGGTGGAATCGCTCGTCTTGTTCTTCTGAGTAGGCTTCCATATTGCCTTTGGATTTGTCCAGGTGAGCGTCCAGCATATGAAATTTAAGGGACGTCCTGCATCCCATGGCGCCAAAAGCCTTTACCAGATTCTGCTCCAGCTGCTGGTAGTTTTCAGTTTTGTGACTGCCCAGGAAGCCCTTGATACCGGCTATGAAACAGATCTATACCGTTTTCTCAATCCTACTGAGCTTATTGGAGAACTCGGTAGACTCAAGCGCCTTTTTTATCTGAGGTCCAACAAAAACCCCCACCTTTGATTTTGGTCTCAGATCATTTGGGAAAGAACTCAAGAAGGTACTTAAAAGCGGCTGGTTCCTGGTTGAGAGCCTTTACGAACTGCTTCATCAACCCCAACTTAATGTCCAGTGGCAGCATGAGCACAATGCTGGAATCAGTCAGTGGGTCCCATATGACGTTCCAGGTCCCGACTACAAATTCTCTTTGCTGCTTCCACTTCTTCCTGTTGTAGTGGTCAGAACCGGTTCTGCTAACCCAAAGACAGAGGAAGCATTGGAATTTGATAAAGCCTCCTTGGAGACCAAGCAGGAAAGCCACCATCTTAAAGTCTCCAATGGTTTTCCAGTTGTACTGTTTGTATTGTAGAGCTTCCAGGAAGGCTTTCGCACTGTAGTAGTCTTCCTTCAGGCAGACTGAATGGGCTAGGGGATGAGTCGGGAACTTGTTTCCACTGTGGAGGAGGACAGCCTTCAAGCTTGTGGTAGAGCTGTTTATGTAGAGCCGCCACTCCTTGGGCACAAACGGCATCCCAATAACATCAAACAGTCCAGGCAAATCATGACGTAAGCAGAGGCCATTCTTAAGAGTGTAAAAACCTGAGAAAGGTTCGTGCCGACTTCCCTGACTTGTCACCTGCACCTCCTCCTTGACCAAGTTCCACTGCCTCATCCTGGAGATGAATAGCTCTGCATTGGACTTGATGAGACCCACATTCCTGACCCCAAATCATTTGCTTCTTTTTGATTTGGGAAGTGAGGAACTTTCTCTGGTACCTCAGGCAGTTAAGACAAGTCCTCAGCATCCATCTTCTCCTCTTCATCAAAATACTTGTCTTGGAATTCACCTGGAGCAGGTGTCACTGGCACGGGATATTCGGAGCAGTGAGGAATTGGAGCAATTGATGATGGGAGATCTGAGTAATGCACAACAGCGGCATTTTTCCCTTTCCGCCACTTGCTAACCTCCGCCATGAAAAAAGTTATTTTGTGGAGTGGTCTGTCGGCTCTAGCCAGACCCGTGGGTTGGAGAATTTCAGAGACCTTTCCTCACCTCGCAGCAGCAGCCACCTTTCCAGCGTCTTCTTCCAGAGCTCACAACAGTAGTGAGGGACCCAGGGGCTGGTCCTGGGTCCCCAACTGACATCCCGAAGTAATTCTGGTAAGCTTCCCAAACCCTCACCGACGTTTCCAAGGAGAATCTTTGGCATGATGTTATCAGATGTGTTTAGAATATGGCTATTATCAGCTTAGAATAGAAATTATGATAATCTTTCCTCCCTAGTCTTAGTCTAGTCCAGTGGTTCTTAACCTAGGGTACCTTACGAATCCTTGACCCTGGGGTGATACGAGATATGACAGCCCCAGTGCAATAATGGTACTGTATATTTATAACGAGAAAGCAAAGCAAGGTTCGTATCACTAATCATTTGTCATATGTTTGCATTAAATTTGTATTGGATGGGAGGTACGTGAAAATTTTTTGAGATATCATGGAGTACTAAGGGTACTGAAAAATATTAAAAACCATTGGTCTAGTCCCTTCTGCGTGTTCGCAATACTTTCGACAACATTTTGAAACGCTTTAAGGAATTAGTACGTTTTCTGGAGCGGCCTCTATTCCGTTGTATCGAATATTCATACGAAATAGCTCGATCACAGACCTTATTGACGACAATGTCTTAATGACGTCACACTTCTGCGACATGACGTCATACTTGTGTTATGACGTCAGACTTTTGTGTTGTGACGTCATAGTTCCATTTGGTAAATGACAAATATATTTACTTTTTTATGTAATATTACTTTATTGCATTTTAGTTACATATAGATATTTTTAATGAAATAAAGCAATATATTGTTACTAATTTGTTACTTTTAATTCTTTAAACAAAGCACTTAAACCAGTTTATATTTCAACATTTCTTCTATCTGTACAAAATCTAGCATCTCCTCTTTTGGTAATTCAAAAATGTACCTTTCTAACTTCAAGTTCGTAAGTTAGAATTAGATTAAAAATCACGGAGTTGTCTAGTACTATATTTTTGTCTATATTTTAAGAGAATGATCAGACTATTGCACGCACACACACACACACGCACACACACACACACACACACACACACACACACACACACACACACACACACACACACACACACACACACACACACACACACACTATTTATATACGAGTATTGTCTGTGTACATGTACTGTATGTGTACCTATGTCTGAGTATGTGCACACACGTACATGTGCGCACGCCATGAAAACATGCACATGTGTATCGCCTAATTGAAGGAACCTGGCTACCATAAGGCATTGGACGAAGGATGTTTTTTAGTCTGCCGCCAGGTGATTTTATTTAACTAAATGGATGTATCAAGAAATCTGATGAATTAGTACAATTATCGTCTTTATGCCATTAGTAAGCAAAGGTCATTTTCCTGTCACCGAAAAGACACAAATTGGTAATATCGCCTTTAGTGCATATATACTTAAGAGTGATTTTTCCTTGTCACAGGTTGAGGACAGGTGGGTTAATTGGCAATACCGACCTTATTCCCAAGGTACATAAGGGTGATTTTTGCGTCCCACAGGTTGGCGTGGGGGAGGAAATATATGAATTAATTGCTAATAACAACCTTATGGCAATGCTACTTGGAGTGAAATTTTCTTTTGCGTTTTGGTTCCTTTGAGATGCAAATGTTTCTTGATTGCAAAAAGTCCCGATGGTGGTTTCAGGAGGGCTGAAGGCTGAAGCCTAAGCCTGAAGTCTTGCCTAGGTAGATGGGTTTACCTAAAAAAAAGAGAGAGAGAGAGAGAGAGAGAGAGAGAGAGAGAGATCATAGTCCACTTTCTAAGTGATTTATTTATTTGTTGTTGTTTTTTTGTTTTGTGTATTTATGTATGTATCTGTTGCTTGTTTGATATTTGATTGTTAATCTGTAATCATATTTACTTGTATGTTGATTAATCAATTTAATTGTTTATCAATTTATTTATTTACGTATCAATTTATCTGTCTATTCATCCATCTTTATTATTTTCTATTTTTGTCTTGTCTTGCGTATCAATGCCCAATTCATCACAGTCCTTGATTCATGTCAAACATTTGTACACACATGTGCACATGTGTATACTTAGACACATACATACACACACACACACACACATACACACACGTAGCTGTAAGTAGACATAAAGAGAACAAACAAGAAATCAAACAAAAAAACAAAGAAACAAAAACAAAAAAATCGACTAATAAATAAAACGTCCTGACAACTTTCTCGTTCTCTCTCTCCTCTCTCTCTCTCCTCTCTCTCTCTCCTACTCTCTCTCTCTCTTCCCCCCCCTCTCTCTCCAACACTACCTCCCTCACCCTCCCTCCCGCCCCTCCTTCCCTCCTTAACATTCTCCCCTCATCTCTCTTTTTGACTG
>NC_134793.1:17425219-17427719 GCF_046742065.1 Oratosquilla oratoria | reverse complement strand
GAAGTGAGAGAGAGGGGAAAGAGAAAGAGAGAAGGGAGAGAGAGTAGGAGGGAAGAGAGAGGGAGAGAAGAGAGAGAGGAGGAAAAGAGAAGGGGGCAAGGAGTGAGAGGCGATAGAAATGTGGCAAAAAGAGAGAGAAGAGGGGACGATAGAGAGGGGGGAAAGAGAGAATGGAGATATGGAGTGAGAGCCATATACTAATAAAACTGTCTCGAGCTGTTACAGGGAAGATTAACAGTCGAGTTGTCTCTTTGAAAACTATTTGTAGTGGACCAATTATCTTTGTAGACGTGAGCTACAATAAACTTTTTTTTTCTCAGAATAAAATTTTATTAATTTCAAATATTCTAGAACACTTTGGTTCTCAGACTGTAGTCTTTGGGATATTATTGTCCCACAGAGTTCCCTAAAAAGGACTTCAATCCTAAAACTAGAAGTACCTAGTGGATACCTAGTAGTTTTAGGCAGTAAGAGTCAAAGGACCTGAATTAAGTGTGAGATGAAGAGCTGAGAGTTCTTGTATTTCCACGAGTTTTCGGAAGCTTCCGAGCCAAAGCTACTGGGAGCTTCCGGGAGAGTCCGAGCCAAAGACTCTGTGAGGTTTCAAAGACTTCTGTGAGATTTCAAAAGTTTTCGAGCTAAAGCTTCTGGGAACTTCCGGGAGATTCCGAGCCAAAGACTGGGAGGTTTCGAAGACTTCTATGAGATTTCAAAAGCTTTCGAGTTAAAGCTTCTGGAAGACTTCGGGAGCGTATGAGCAAAAGCTTCTGGTATACTACCAAGACGTCTAGGAGATTTCAAAGGCAGCTGAATCAAAGCCTCTAGGAGATTCTAATAGATTCTGAGTCACAGCTTCTAGGATATTCCAAGATGTGCTGTGTCAAAGCATCTTGGAGATTCCGACGGCTTCCGCGCCAAAGCTTCTGGGAAATTCCGAGGATTTCTGGAATATTACGAAAGCTTCCGGGCCAAATGATTTTGGGGATTCCAAACAACTCTGAGCCAAAATTTGTGAGAGATTTCCAGAGTTTCCGAGACAAAGCTTCTGGGAAATACTCAGAGTTCCGGAACTTAGGCTTCTGGTATGTTCCGAGTTTCCGAAACAGGTTAAGCATCCTTATTCCAGAGGCCATACTTCCATAGATATAATACAGGTCAAGTAACTTGTATCTTTCACTCAAAACACACATATTTCCCAACTGCAATAACTGAAATCTCTATAGTTCTGTTCGTGAGCTCAACTAAACTAACACGGCCTCCAGCACTTGTTGTATTAACCGAACCTCATACACAAAAATTCCTTTTATTGTGTTACACCTAATGTATATAACCTTCAGAACCTGTAGTACTAAAAGCACTTCGTTTACAAAAAGATATATAGAGAGAATATATCATGTATGGGAAAATATATCAGATGTCAAATGAGGAAAATTTGATTTGTTTCAGGAAAAAGGAGAGGGCTTTGAGAGCTTGTGAATGTACTCTTGCCGACACAAGAAAATAGGCCATGCTATATTAGAACTATAGAACTATGCAAACATATTTTTGTTGAGCATGTGACATATTCTTATACAGAGTTCCTCTCGCATGGTAAAAAGGTGTATGAATATAATGTAATATATATTTATATATATATATATATATATATATATATATATATGAGAGACTAGGTCTCTCATCTGTCTAAACCATTCATATATATCCTCATATATATATACATATATATAATATATGTATATATATATGTGTGTGTGTGTGCGTGTGTGTGTGTGTGTGTGTGTGTGTGTGTGTGTGTGTGTGTGTGTGTGTGTGTGTGTGTGTGTGTGTGTGTGTGTGTGTGTGTGCGAATAGTAGTCCACATACACTGGTTCAGGTCTTTATGTCCTAAACAGTGCACTTATTTTCAACAAAGAGTTCACAGCTACAAGTAAGTGGATGAGGCAGCGAAAGGAAGAGGATGAAGTCAGGGGGCTGAGGGTGGGGGCTCCCGGTGGCTGTTGGTGGCCGTGGCAGCTGTCGTATAAATTGAAAGAACAATGTTATAAACGTGTTATTTAAAGAACAACAGAACTCTTCACAGGAATGTTCTTGTGTGTGAAGGGACCTGGAAGGACCTGGAGGAGGCTGGAAAGGGAAACTGGAAAGGGAAACTGGAAAGGGGGCTCCCAGTGGCTGTGGTGGCTGTCGAGCAGAAAGAACAATGTTATAAACGTTTTATTTAAAGAACAACAGAACTCTTCACAGGAATGTTCTTGTGCGTGAAGGCACCTGGAGGAGGCTGGAAAGGGAGGCTGGAAAGGGGGCTTTTGGTGGCTTTTGAGGAGGTCGCGTCAGTAGGGACGCTCCGTGATAAATTGAACAACACAGTGGCGTATTCCCACGCTGAGTCCTACGGGAATAAGTGAGCGCAGCTTCCAAAGCTGTTTCTGGCGGATTGTCGTGAAAAATACAATTTCATCAAAATTAGACGGATTCAATTTTCGCGATCAAAGCGAAACCA
>NC_134793.1:17415219-17420219 GCF_046742065.1 Oratosquilla oratoria | reverse complement strand
TCCTCTCCTTTTGGTGACGTAGAAATTTGTTGTTCCTTTATTGATGGACTTCAAGACAAACTAGAATAAACGTATCTCTATATCATTTCTCGTGATTTTTATTATACAATAAAAAAGAAATCCCGACAACAGAATCGAGTTTTAAGTCATTCAAAATTAAATTCTCACCCAATTTTATCTGAATAAAGCCATCTGCCGGACCCATGAGAACTTCACTGGCAATATAACCCGTTACTCTCCCCCATGAACAAGGAATGTATGTGTGTGTGTGTTTATGCGTGTGTCTTTGTGTTTGTGCGTGTGTGTTTGCGTGTGTATGTGTATGTGTGTGTGTGTGTGTGTGTGTGTGTGTGTGTGTGTGTGTGTGTGTGTGTGTGTGTGTGTGTGTGTGTGTGTGTGTGTGTGTGTGTGTGTGTGTGTGTGTGTGTGTTTGTGTTTGTAAGGTCACAACATTACCAAAAGTTCAATCTATGACGAACTCTTGAAGAGTATCTGCCAATCACGAGACTAACACGTGATCCAATCGAATTACCTGTCGTTAACGGGAGAACATTGGAAAGTGACGTCACTATGGTGACATCAGTGTCCATATAAGGGAGGAAGAGGGCGGAGCTGCAGAGGAACGACCAATCACGGAAAGAAACCCAAAAGGGGGCGTGGTCTGTATCCTTATAAGGGAGAATGGAGGCGGAGCCATAGGGGAATGACCAATCACGAAAGGAGACACAAAAGGAGGTGTGGTCTTTAGCTTTATAAGGGAGAATAGGGGCGGAGTTATAGAGGAATGACCAATTACGAAATGAGACACAAAAGGGGGCGTGGTCTGTATCCTTATAAGGGAGAATGGGGGCGGGCCTGTAGAGGAATAACCAAGCACGAAAGGAGACAATAAAAGAGGCGTGCTCTTTAGCTTTATAAGGGAGAATAGGGGCGGAGCTATAGAGGAATGACCACGAAATGCGACACAAAAGGAGGCGTGGCCTGTAGCTTTATAAGGGAGAATGTGGGCGGAACTATAGAGGATTGACCAATCACGAAAGGAGACACAATGACCAATTACGAAATGAGACACAAAAGGGGGCGTGGAAAAGAGGCGTGCTCTTTAGCTTTATAAGGGGGAATAGGGGCGGAGCTATAGAGGAATGACCACGAAATGCGACACAAAAGGAGGCGTGGCCTGTAGCTTTATAAGGGAGAATGTGGGCGGAACTATAGAGGAATGACCAATCACGAAAGGAGACCCAAAAGGAGGCGTGATCTGTCTACCTACCCGACTGAACCACATCTATTGTAAACACCAAACCTCACCATGCCCGATTCATCTATTGAGATTTGGCCGAACTACAATAAGCTGTCCTTTATCACACCAGACTCACTTCCTGAGACACCACACAACCTGACACGAGTCCTCAGGTCTGTGAACAAGTCCCTCTATTACTCGAATTAGACCCCCACCTCCCCCTCACACGTCCTCGCCCGCCTGGCATCACGCCTACCTTTATAGTTGATCCAGGCAGCTGTAATTCACAGTTGTAGGATCCTTTATGTAATCTGTTTTGAATATTTGCCTGCCAGTGCAGCATGTGCCTGTCTGCACTACTCCGCTCTCTCTCTCTTTAACCCTCTCTCTCTCTATCTATCTATGTATCTCTCTTTCTCCATCTCTCTCTTTTTGTCTTTTTCTCTTTCTCTCTTTCTATTCCATTCTCATTCTCTCTGTCTGTCTGTCTCTCTCTCTCTCTCTCTCTCTCTCTCTCTCTCTCTCTCTCTCTCTCTCTCTCTCTCTCTCTCTCTCTCTCTCTCTCTCTCTCTCTCTCTCTCTCTCTCTCTCTCTCAGTCTCTTTCCCTCCCTCTCACTCTCACTCTCTCTCTCTCTCACTCTCTCTCTCTCTCTCTCTCTCTCTCTCTCTCTCTCTCTCTCTCTCTCTCTCTCTCTCTCTCTCTCTCTCTCTCTCTCTCTCCTGACCCCATCTTGCATGCAATACAAAGAGAATGGCGCGTGGTTGATTACACAAGAGAGTAAGGAAATATATTTGTGTTTATGAAATGGACTGTCATCCCCAGCAAACGCGCTCTTGACCTCCTCCCCTCCTCCCCCTCCCCCACCCCCACTCACACATTAATCCATCTTCTCGTAACTGTCTACCTGTTCCTACCGCTCTACCCATCTATCTACCTGTCTTGCTCGTGCACATATGTGCCTGCTTAACTATCTATCTTCCTTCTACTTATCTACTTACCCATTTGTCATCTTATCTACTTACATTCCCAAAAATGTCTTGCACTTATATCTACCAATTCACCTTAATTTGTATCTACATCATCTCTCATTTCTTGTTTTTCTGTTTCTTTACCTATCTACAAATCTACCGACCAATCTACTTATCAAATGTCTTATTCGTCTACCTATCAAAAACACGTACACACTTTCCTCTCCACCTTTTCCTTCCATCTTCTCTTCCACTTCTTTTCCTCCCTTCCTCCCTCCTTCCTCCCTCTCCTCCTATTCTCACTTCTTCCATATTTCTCTTTCTTTCTCTCTGCATATGCACACACAGAGATACATATATATGTATAAATATATATATATATACATATATATATATATGTATATACTATATATTATGTATATATATATATATATAGAGAGAGAGAGAGAGAGAGAGAGAGAGAGAGAAATAAACTCATCTGCTGGGATTCGAACTCCCGCCAGAGCGGATTGCTTCATATAAGGCGAGAATCGTACCGCTTGTGCCACCGTGACCTTTCAAAACAGAACGAATTAGTTCACGGACTAATCATTCTGCCGAGGGCTCTCGAATAGAACGAGGTATGTACTGTATTTCATCAAATCCTTTATGCAGGCTAGTCTTCCGACAAGTGTTTGTGTCATTTTGACAATTGGAAATAAACTCATCTGCTGGGATTTGAACTCCCGCCAGAGCGGATTGCTTCGTATAAGGCGAGAGTCGTACCGCCTGTGCCACCGTGACCCTTCAAAACAAAACGAATTAGTTCACGGACTAATCTGCCGAGGGCACTTGAAACGTACATATGTACTCTATATATATATACACACACACACACATATATATATATATATATATATATATATGTATATGTATATATATATATATATACCTGTATATATATATATATATATATATATGTATATATTTATATATATATATATGTATGTATATACATACGCAATCATACCCGTGTACGCTAACCTAGTACATTTCTACTAAATTTTATATTGATGGAACTTTTATGTGAAAACGCATGTATGTGAGAATGAACGGTCGAGCGTGTGTATAAACACGTAAATTTTTATATAGCAATAAACGCTTGGATTTCCAGTCCAATGATTACAGACGGCCGGACCCATTCGTGTGTGTGTGTATGTGCTTGTGTGTGTGTGTGTGTGTGTGTGTGTGTGTGTGTGTGTGTGTGTGTGTGTGTGTGTGTGTGTGTGTGTGTGTGTGTGTGTGTGTGTGTGTGTGTGCGTTCGTACTTGCGTGTCCGTCCAGTGATATAGCGAGTGTAGTTTTCCAAACTTGTTCTTTCAGATCTGTTATCGGGGCTGAGTTGTGTGCATGGGGGTGGGGGGGGCTTTTCGATGGGGGCTTTTCGATGGGGGGCTTTTGGGGAGTGGGCTTTTGGAGAAGGGGGGTTTAGGGGAGGGGAGAAGGTAGGGGGGATAGGTAGCGTTTGGTGAGGTAGGGGGAGATAGCAGAGGTGGGTGATTATAGGTAGGGCAGTCGAGGTTACTGATACACAAATAACTTGACTTTCATTAACTCTACAACAAGAGAGACGAAATTTTACTTTTTTATTTTTTTACCTTCATTTCTTGGATTTCTTCCTCCCGTTTCTCCTTCTCTCTTTCTCTCCCTCTTTATCTATCTTTCTCTCTATATCCATCTATCTATCTATCTATCCTTTTCTCTCTACCTCTGTCACCCTCTCTGTCTCCCCTCTCCCTCCTCTCTCTCTCTCTCTCTCTCTCTCTCTCTCTCTCTCTCTCTCTCTCTCTCTCTCTCTCTCTCTCTCTCTCTCTCTCTCTCTCTCTCTCTCTCTCTCTCTCTCTCTCTCTCTCTCTCTCTCTCTCTCTCTCTCTCTCTCTCTCTCTCTCTCTCTCTCTCTCTCTCTCTCTCTCTCCAATATCAACAGAATCGTTTACTTTATGACTTCAGCCGGGTCTGCCTTTTATCCGATTTTGTAGCGCGAAGCCTTGTTTGTTCTCAACACGATCAACACTTTGGCAGCATGGCCAAGGGTCGACACATTTGTGTTTGGCACCATCGTATAGGTTTGGCAACATTGCACACCGACACCGTCGTATAGGTTCGGCAACATTGCACTTCGATATCATCTAATAGGTTTGGCAACATTGCACCTCGAACCGTCGTATTGGTTTGGCAACATTGCACATTGACACCGTCGTATAGATTTGACAATATTGCACTTCGACATCATCGTATAGGTTTGGCAACATTGCACTTCGACACCGTCAAATAGATTTGGCACCATTGCACTTCAAACCGTTGTATAGATTTGGCAACATTGCACTTCGACATCATCGTATAGGTTTGGTAACATTGCACCTTGACACTGTCGTGGTTTGGCACCATTGCACCCCGACACCATCAAATAGAATTGGCAACGCTGCATTTCATCACCGACGTATAGATTCGGCACCATTGCACCGCGACACCATCGGGTAAATTTGGCGCCATAGCACCCAGACACCATCGTATAGGCGCCAGAATTACAAAGATGTGGCAACATTGCAGTCCTCAGAACATAGCTGGGGACTAAACCGGAGAAGCAGGACAGTTTGAAGGTTCTGGAAGTCTCTTCCTCCTGTCTATGATTTGGTCTCTTTGTTAGAAAAATATACATGCCCCCCATGCCCCTCCCCCACCTAAGGACCCTAAAAATTACTCTAGATGAGAGTTAGATCTCTCTAGAAGCGCATAAACTATCTAGAGATT
>NC_134793.1:17385219-17395219 GCF_046742065.1 Oratosquilla oratoria | reverse complement strand
GTGTGTGTGTGTGTGTGTGTGTGTGTGTGTTTGTGTATGTGTGTGTGTGTTTGTGTGTGTGTGTGTGTGTGTGTGTGTGTGTGTGTGTGTGTGTGTGTGTGTGTGTGTGTGTGTGTGTGTGTGTGTGTGTGTGTGTGTGTGTGTGTCCGTGATGTGCTTACCAGAGCCTCTGGCGTACACGAAGAGAAGACAGAAATATATTTCCACATTGCACATCTACAATCGTTGTTCTTTTCCCCCTGTTTAAAAGACTCCCAGTTCCTTTAGTTAATGTTAAAAGAGGACTTGGAAAAATCGAAAGAGAGAAAATCAAAAAATATACGTAAAGTGACAGTAAAGGAATGTAATACACTAGAAGTTCAATGTTGTTCTCGGAAGAAATGTGGAAAATTAATCAGCAGTAGTTCTCAAGATGTAGTTCGCGAACTACCTCCGACTCCCCTCTCCCCCTCTCCCCCTCTCCCCTCTCCCCCTCTCCCCCTCTCCCCTCTCCCCTCTCCCCCCAGGGTATGTGTGATCCACACAACTTCACTAAGTAATCTACAAACCGAAAACTAGTGGCATCTAGTGAATGCTTAGCGATTTAAGTCAGTGTTGGCACGAGTCCTGGACATTATTGAACAGAATTTCATAAGTGTGGGGTGCAAGAGAAAGCAGATTATGAGTCCGTTTACCTTGTATGAGATGAATGGAGTGGTAGTGTTGGTGAGAGAACCGAGCAGGCTTGGAGGACCAAGCGGACCAAGTGGACCAAGCGGACCAAGCGGACCAAGCGGACCGAGCGGGCCAAGCGGACCGAACGGGCCAACCGCACCAAGCGGGCCAACCGCACCAAGCGCGCCAACCGCACCAAGCGGGCCAACAGCACCAAGCGGGCCAACCGCACCAAGCGGGCCAACCCCACCAAGCGGGCCAACCGCACCAAGCAGGCCAACCGGACCAAGCGGGCCAACCGCACCAAGCGAGCCAACTGCACCAAGCGGACCAACCTCACCAAGCGGCCAAAGGGGACCAAGTGGGCCAAACGGGCTAAACGGGCCAAACGGGCCAAACGGGCCAATCGGGTCAATCGGACCGAGCGGGCCAACCTGGCCAAGTGGGCCAAGCGGGCCAAGCGGACCGAGCGGGCCAAGCAGACCGGGTGGACCAAGCGGGCCAAGCAAACCGGGCGGGCCAATTGGTCCAACCGAGCCAAACCTAAATAGGAGGAAGAGGAGACGCAGTGTCAAGGAGAATAGGAGCTAAATGACGAGGAATAGGAGGAAAGAGAAGGAAAGAGGAAGAAAGAGGAAGAAAAAGGAGGAGGAGGAGGAGGAGTAGGAGCAGGAGCAGGAGGAGCAGGAGGAGAAGGAGAAGGAGTAATTGGATAGGATATACCTCGATGGCTCCTTGACTAATGTAGACAAGATTGTGTTTCACAATGTTACAATCCAAGACAATAATGAACGGGAGTAATGACTATGAAGACAGCGACGAGCAAGATGACGACGAAGACGAGGACGAGGAAGAAGAGAAAGACGAGGACGGGACCAAGATAACTATGACAAGGAAGTTGACAACGACAATGACGATAACGACGAGGAAAAAAGAAAGACGACGAGGAAGAAGATAACGACTTGGTTGTGACGATGATAGTGAAGACAACGACGACGACGACGACGACGACAGCCAAGACGACAACGACGAAGACGATGACGCTACCAAGACGACCTTGATAGCGGGATTATCGACGAAGAAGGTGAGAACGACTTTAGTGTCACTGATAGCAAATATTCGTTTATTCTGTTTGTTTGTCTTGTTTTATGTTCTTGTTTTTCATTTTATTTTATTTTTTGCCCACGAAAGCCTTACTGTAGTTCATGAGTAAAGATTAATTTGGTGAAATTGCAGTTTTCGAAAAATACTTAAAAGTACAAATAAAGAAATACTGACAGTTTCTCTCCTGTATGTGTCCGCAGATGAACAAAATCTTCTGACATTTTCCATTACCGAGATTATATAGATTACCTTCACATCAGATACGTTCAAGTTAACTAAGTTATTAACGTTCTTGGTGTTTTTCATAACATAGATGTCTACCATCATCGAGATTTTATAGATAACCCTCACGTCAGACTTGTTTAAGTTAACTATGTTCTTAACAAAGTACAGCGCAATAGTTATCCTTCGAAAAATATGTTCTCCTTTGTAATGACATTCTTTTTGCCAAAATAAAAACAAACTAATTATATCATAATTATCATTTCTTTAATCATCAACAGTTATATTTGACGAAACTCTTCAATTCACTTTTGGTAATGTTCATTCGTATCTTTTCTTTGTGTGGTAAACAGACCAAATTTAGTTCATTTCTTTTGTTCTCGTGAACCAAGCCACCTGTGGTTGTTTGTCTCCTCTTTAACTTTTTGCTTCTTTGAAAGAGTGTTTTCATTGTATTTCACCTGAAATCTCGCGTCGTTTATATCTTTCAACAACACCTGTTTCCGACAATGAGTAAAATGCAGAACTTATTGTATGCAATTATTCTATTTGTTCGTATTCTTTTATTCTATCTTATTCCCCCTTTTCAACGTTTGTAAGGACGTTCTTGATCAAGATCCATCCTCAAATGAGTTCCTTCTCTCCCACAAGATAAGATCATCTGTAATTTACCAGATTCAAAAAACAAAAAGTGCGTCATTATCCAAAATATTTTCATCTTTAAAGGGACAGAAGGCCTTCTAAACAATGAAGGACGTCTTCTAACCAAAAATAAAAAATACGAAACAAAACAAAAAATAATTAGTATGATCATAAATCGAAAATGGGAGAGGTATTTAATTTCATTCAGTGTCGTTATCTTCACCTCTTTTTAATATATCGAAAGTGGAGCAGAGCTATGTCCCGTTTAAGCTTCAGTATATTTGAGTCTAAATGCAAATTATCTCATCTTGCTTTAGTTGTCTGGTCCATTTACCCATCTTGGCTTCTCGTCCATGTCGAGGTTCCAAAGTTGAGAACCGTTTGATGTCGCGCCTAAGTTTATATAGCTAATGATCCCTTTCATATAGAGAGCGCGCGCGAGAGAGAGAAAGAGAAATAGAGAGAGTGAGAGAGAGAGAGAGGGGGGGAACTACTTACAAGGAAGAGACTGTGATATCTCTCTCCCCCTACACTCCACACACCCACACACCCACATCCACACGGCCGCGGCTTGCAAAGTTAGCTACGATGCGGATGCTTCCACTGCAGTTGATGAGGTTCTCCACAGAGCTCGATGAGTGGAATGTCTTCATATCACAGCTTCCGATCTCTTCCGAGTTTCCTGCGCGATGTGCCATGAAACGCAGCTTTGTCGGGAATAAATGTGATGTTTGATTTGATATCTCAGGGCGAAAAGTTTTTCTTTTCAGGTTTTAGATCCTTTTATTTCATTATGTGTTTATGAATCGTTTCTGGTTTCTCCTTTCCCGACCGGGACGTTTGTGAAAAGTGGTTCAAAATAGAAAATATTCAACTCGGGAAATTAAAATAGGGTGTGATAAACCGTAGATATTTCCATGGTTGGTTACTCATGTTATGGACCGTACTTCACCAGTGTTTCTATCCATTTAAACAACGTCTAATGGTCAGATTGATTGTTAATACTAAAGCGATATTATCTTCACCATGTACGGGGCGCCACGGAAATAAATAAAATAGTCTAAATGCCACCTGGTAGGGTAAGAATTAACTAAGTATAAATTTGCTTAACTCAGTATTAGCCAAGTAAAGCCGGAAGGCCGACTTTGAGTGACGAACACCGGCAATATATAACAGGCCATTCTACAGCTTGGAAGTCCCTCTAATATTGCGTTGTAATAGATTAATTAGTGTCTTCTCATGGGCTTCATTGCCTTCTATGCACCAGAAATACTGTGAGGCCGGTTATAAAGAAGGCTTCAATCGAGATGAGATACAATTCCTTCCTTACAAATGGGAAGCCGCATAGAGGAATACAATACCCTGACGTCAGACAGAATGAGAGGAAAAGGACCAACGGTTGTTTTTTTTTTTTTTTTTTTTTTTTTTTTTTTTTTTTTTTTTTTTTTTTTTTTTTTTTTTTAAGTTCCCCCGAAACAAGGGGATATTTTTGATTGGGTGATCCCGCTAATCCTAGCTTAACTTTTTCCAAATTTGAAATTCATTATAAACGACGAAGACTGAAGACTCTTGCATTTGTTAGAATGGAGAAGGGTTGTTTATGAATCACAGTTCTTTTGTTTTCGTTGTTTTCCGAATGTCAAGTTTTCTTCTACAAACGGGTGACTGGTCACTGAGTTCGCACATCACATCAAGAACGAAAACAAACCAGATTCGAAGCGTAAAACTTGTTCATTTTTAGTTCGTTTCGTTCAGTTTTATTAGAATAGAAAATCTCATTATCAATGGTACAAAAACACATGGTTTCATTATATATCAATCAATTTATCTATCTATTTTTATTTACTTGTCTATTTATTTACTTATTCCATATCATGTGTGATTTATTTATGACTCATTCGGTCCATTTCCTGGTGACTGGCAGGAAGAAGAATGACTACAAATGGCACTGAATCCATCGCAGCCATAAATGACCCTTGGGTTAGGTGCTCGTTGAGAACAAACTTGCTTGTCCTCGTTTTTCTGCCCACGTACACTCAAGGGACTACAGCTGGACCAGTGGTCTTCACGATTGAGTCCACAAGCCGGAAACGAGTGAGAGTTAGTGGGAATTTAGTGATTAGGTTCAGTGTTGAAGTGGTTCTCTTCTCCAGAAGGCGAAAGAGGAACAGTAACTCATAAGGCTTGCTGGCCTAGCGGGTTAGAGCATTGCTACTTGCGGCAGAGGTCGAGGTCATGGCAGTTGGAACCCTGCCACCAGCAATTTGGACCAAGGACATGGTTTATTAAATTCCACGCTACAGAGTACTGCAGAACGGGACTTAAAAGGAATAAAAAATAGATTAATAGATTGGTAAAAGTTAAATCAAACAAAGTGTCGCATGCGTGATAAAAGACTGATTGACAAACAAGAACAGTAATACATAAGTGTAAGATAAATGACGAAAGATGCATTGACAGACCCTAACCCCTAACCCATCCCACGACTTTGTCCTAAGTTTCCTGCCTGGCGACAACCTAAATAAAGATTATAAGTAGACCTCACCAGCAATAAGAAAGCCGGCCGCTTAAACACAATACCCATCAACTTAATAAAATCATTGAGCATTAGCCAGACCAAAACTTCTGAGGAGCGCCATGGCGTCTGATGGTTTCTTCGAGAGTGAGTGAGCGAGGCGGTGGAGGGATGGAGGGGAAGGAGGTGGAATTGGGAGGATGAAAAAAAGGAGAACGAAGAAAAAGACGAGGAGGTAGAGGAGGAAAAGGAGGAGAAAAACCGTATATAGAGGAGAACGCTTTTGGAGTATGTGCACATATATATATATATATATATTATATATATATATATATATATATATATATATATATATATATAATATATATATATATATATATATATATATATATATATATATATATATGAGAGGGAGATGAATAGTAGGAAGGAGAGGGAAAAGGGAGAGGAAGAGATTATAGATTGAGGGGAGGGAGGAAAGGAGTTTCAGGGGCGGGCTTGGTGCCAATCTTCATTCGCAGCGGGAAACGAAAAAAAAAACGCATCTTACGGTTCCTCTGTGAGAAGTTAGTACTTCTTCAAAACCAGCAGTTCTCCAGCTGTCTGCTTACAAAGGGGTTCACTTGTGGACCATAGGATCCTGGAAGGACCACAGACTCTCTCAATTGGAACCATAAACCGAGATCTAGTGGGAGTGAGTGGATGCTTAGTGATGCAACTTAGCGTTGAGAAGTGATCTTCTTCAGAAAGCTACATCAATTTGAGTCATACGCCAGGGGTCGCGTTGCTTCACTCACACTCCGGCGACAGTCCCCACGGTCTCTCCGAGGAGCAAGCTCCCATGCAGTGACCCTTCCCACTCCAAATAAGCCTCGACAAGTTTGATCAACTTCCCTCTCCATTGAATTCTGTTGGGCTTCTTCTTCGTCTCCTTCATCGAGGCGAGTCTCTTGAGGTGGCGACCTTGTCAGGATCAACATTAGGGAAACGTGACACATATCCTATAAAGTCAGGGTTGACGTTCACGAATTTTGCTGAAGGTAAATAGCCTAAACTGGGTCTCACTGTAGAGTCTCTGGTTTGACATGAAGTTATTCCAGCGATACCCCATGATTCTCCGAAGGCACTTAGTACCAAAGCCAACGAGAAACGCCTCTTCAGATCAGATACCCATGACTACGAAGTATGTGTACATAGACCCCTTATTTATGTACTCCTGTCAGCCACCTCTCTGGAGACCAAATCAACACTGAATTAAATCGCTTGACATCCAATAACTACTACTCGTTCTTGGTCTCCCATCCCTCTTGGAGACACTGGCTGAGGAGACCGTGGTCGTTGTTTCTGTTCTTTGAAGAACAAATTTCCCAAATGTAATGAAGAACAAAACCTTCCGATGGAACTAAAGGGCCTCCAGATTTTGATCCACAAACTTATAGATTTTTTTCTAAATTTAATCAAATGTCCTTATTCCATCCAGATCATTCTTCTCAAAATGAGTTACATATTTTACAGAGGGAGAGAGAGGGAGAGAGAGAGAGAGAGAGAGAGAGAGAGAGAGAGAGATGGGGAGAGAAAAAGAGAGTGGATGAAAGTAAATGTAATAGATGAAACCCAAATTGCTTTGGACAGTGCAAGTTTATACAAGACACTGAGACAACAGTGGTGTTGCCAACCCTACAAAGTAGTTGTATCCAGTGGAAAGACAAAAATCCCGGGAAGGGAAACACGAATGAAATGGGAAGAGAGGAGAGAGAGAGAGAGAGAGAGAGAGAGAGAGAGAGAGAGAGAGAGAGAGAGAGAGAGAGAGAGAGAGGAAGGGAGGGAAGGAAGTAGATAGAAAAATTGAGAAAAGAATTTGAAATAACATTATCTTTACATTCTCTGCAAAGTGGTCATCTCGTAATTGTGTAATAGTACGAGTACATAGTGAAGAAGGGCCAGTAAAGAAGAGAAGAGGATTAGGAAGAGAAGGAAGAGAAAGAGGAGAGAGGATGAGAAAGGTCTAAAGCCTCCTTTGATTTTTATATTTGTTTTATTTCATTTTATTCTATTTTGTTTTGTTTTATTTTATTTTATTTTATTTCATTTTATTTTATTTTATTTTATTTTGTTTTTATTTACTTAATTATCTATTTATTTGTTTATTCATTCATTCATTTTATTTCACTTTTTATTTATGTTTATTTATTTATCTATCTATCTATCTATCTATCTATCTATTTATTTATTTATTTATTTATTTATTTATTTATTTATTTATTTATTTATTTATTTATTTATTTATTTATTTATTTATTTATTTATTTATTTATTTATTTATCTATTTATTTATTTGTTTATTTATTTATTTTCAGAAAAAGAGTAAAAAATGAGTAAGGTCGGAAACAGCATCTGGTAGGGCGAGGGACATAGAGGAAGAGGAAGGAGAGAAGATAGAGAGTAGGGGAAGAGGAGGGGGAACGAGGAAGGGGAAACGGGAGAAGTTAGGAAAAAAGCGAAATAGGGAGAGGGGAAAGGAAAAATAAAAAATGGACAGAAGGAGAGAGAGAGCAGAGGAAGAGAAAGAGTAACAGAGGGAGAGAGCAAAATGAGAGGAGAAAGGAGGAAAGGAAGAGGAAGGGAAGAGAAAGGGAAGAGAGGAAGAGAAAGAGATGCCTAAAGAGGAAAGGAAGAGGAAGGGAAGAGAGGAGGAGGAAGAGATGCCTAAGGAGGAAAGGAAGAGGAAGGGAAGAGAAAGGGAAGAGAGGAGGAGGAAGAGATACCTAAGGAGGAAAGGAAGAGAAAGGGAAGAGAAAGGGAAGAGAGGATTAGGAAGAGATACCTAAGGAGGAAAGGAAGAGGAAGGGAAAAGAGGAGGAGGAATGGAGGGAATGGGGTAGGAAAGGGGTGAGGGAGGGAGGGAGGGAAGGGGGTATTTAGGAGGTAAAGAAGGAGGGAGGGAGACAAGGACGAGAGAATGAGGGAGTGAGGGAGGGAGGGAGAGATATAATGAGATAGGAAAAGAGTGAGGGAGGGAGGGAGGGAGGGAGGTATGAATGAGGTGCAGGAGGAGGTAAAGAGTCAAGAAAGAGAGAAGAAGGGAGGGAGGAAGGGAGGAAGGGAGGGAGGAAAGGGGTATTTAGGGAAGGAGTGAGGGAGGGAGAGAGGGAGGGATGAGGTAGAGAAGGATATAAAGAGTCAAGAAAGAGAGAAGAAGGGAAAGATTGAGGGAGGGAGGGAGGGAAGGGGTGAGTGAGTGAGTGAGTGAGTGAGTGAGGGAGGGAGGGAGGGAGGGAGAGAAGTGTGGATGAGATAGAGAAGGAGAAAAAAGTCAAGAAAGAGAGAAGAAGGGAGGGATTGAGGGAGTGAGGGAGGGAGTGAGGGAGAGAGTAAGGGAGGGAGGGAGAGAGAGAGTGAGGGAGAGAGAGAGGGTGGGGGAGAGAGGGAGGGAGGAAGTGAGAGAGAGAGGTATGGATGAGGTAGAGAAGGAGGGAAAGAGTCAAGAAAGAGAGAAGAAGGGAAGGATTGAGGGAGGGAGTGAGTGAGGAAGGGAGTGAGGGAGGGAGGGAGGGAGTGAGTGAGTGAGTGAGTGAGGAAGGGAGGGAGGGAGGGAGGTGGTGGAGGTAATGGATGGGAGTGCCTTGAAAGCGAGAAAGTGGGATGAGACAGACAGGGACTGTTCCATGAATTAATAAAGAAGAGGATGAGGTGGAAGGGACATGCGACACCCTGACCAAAAAAGAGAGAGAAAGAGAGTGAGAAAAAGAGAGAGAGAGAGAAAGAGAGGAAGGAATTGGTTTGGGGAGGGAAATGTGGAGAGTGGAGGAATGGAGAGTGAAGGAGAGAGGAATAGGAAAAGCGAGAGAAGTGGGGGGGAAAGGGAAGAAGAGAGGAAGAGAGGAAGAGAGGAAGAGAAGAAGAGAGGAAGGGAGGAAGGCAAGGAAGGGAATGGAGGGAAGATAAGGCAGAGGGCACATTGGAGAGGAAAAAGAAGGATAAAGTTCGGGAAAGAGGAGGAGGAGGAGGAGGAGGAGGAGGAGGAGGAGGAAGAATAGACTAGAAGTTTGGTCCATGAAATGAAAAGGGAGAAGAAAAAATTAAAAGATAAAAAAAAAAATGAAGGAAAAGTGGAATGAACAGGGAGGTGGGAGGAGGGAGAAAATGGAGAAAGCAATCCTTCCAGACATATATATATATATATATATATATATATATATATATATATATATTTTTTTTTTTGTGTGTGTGTGTGTGTGTGTGTGTGTGTGTGTGTGTGTGTGTGTGTGTGTGTGTGTGTGTGTGTGTGTGTGTGCGTGTGTGTATGCGTGTGTGTGTGTGTGTGTGTGTGTGTGTGTGTGTGTGTGTGTGTGTGTGTGTGTGTGTGTGTGTGTGTGTGTGTGTGTGTGTGTGTGTGTGTGTGTGTGTGCGTGCGTGTGTGTGTAAAGAAAAATCGCTTCAGGATCTATGTCAGAGAAGAGTATCATTCTAACACTAACCAGACTCTACATGCGTGTGTACCTATGTACGTAATATGTACACGTGTACGTGAATCTTAAGTGTACATGCAATCCTCTCCCTCTAGCAAGGGGAATCTAAGAACTTGATGACGTCACCAAAATAGTTTCTAACGGCATTTTATCTATTCAATTATTGGTTAAAAATTAACCCATACAAGAACACAAGAATGAAGGTGACTGCAAGAGACCATAAGGCCTACACTAGGCGGTTCCATGTCCATTACAACCTATCACCCCTATCTATAAAGTTGTTTTATCTTCTGTTAAAATAATCGATAGTTTCAAAGCTCACTAACTACATGGTTACTAAGTCTATTCCATTTGTTAAACACTCTGTTGGTAAACCAGTTCTTGAATACTTCCT
>NC_134793.1:17377719-17380219 GCF_046742065.1 Oratosquilla oratoria | reverse complement strand
ATATATTAATGTAGAATGATATGTTTGGTGTACAAACATACATTTATATAATATTAACTATTTGGTGTATAAACATATATTGATATAGAATGATCTATTTGGTGTATAAACATAATAGACATAATATTAACTATTTACTGTATAAACGTATGTTAACAATTCTAATTGTTTTGTTACAGTGTCTTTCTCTAAAGCGAACGGAGTCGTCTTGCATGTTCGAATACGTCACCTTATATGAGACACTGGCTTCGGTTTCAGATAATCATCTGGTATTGGATAAAATAAATGGTTTAGAATACATCACAGGTTTTGCTAAACTCTAATGTAAATTTATTTCTCATTTTGACATATCAAAGTTCGTGCATGACCTGTAAAACAGAAATCAGAAGGAAATTTCTGTACCGACTCGAACGCGCATGGAAGTGATGTTTGCGTTATTCTTTTTTTTTTCACTTCCTGTGAATATTTACTTTTTTTTACGAAAATGTAATGAAAAGATTTCTTGGTAGAGATATCCACCAAAGAATTTTGAAATGACAACGAAATTATGCAAGCAAGCTCAGCGCGGGAATTTTCAGAAAAGGAGAAAGAATATGAAAATGTATATACATCCCGACATAGCTTTTGTTTCAGAATGAAAAATGTCAAGTGATGAAAAGATAATTAATTATTTAACTTCACGAATACATATCAATGCATTAGTATTTTCAAACTTCGATAAAATTATTTTTGTAAAAATATATGTATATATCGCCAGTTATCAGTCATTTTAGAGTATTTTTTCCAAATGCTGGAAAAATTAGTCATTAATCTATCAATTAAAATGAATTGATATTTTCAAATGTGAAAAAACACGTTAAAACATACAATATATGATCAATTAAATAGAAACAAATATAACCGGAAATGTAAATGTACAACAGACAGACAAACAAATTTGCAAAAATATAAACGAGGAAATGCCTCATTGTATAGCTACTTTTCTACTAACGTAGAAGATACTATTGCAGAGCTGAGGTTGGGTCTCGACCTAAGGGTCCCCTGTTCAAGGAGGGGTCCGCTCGCTTCCTCAAGTAAAAAAAGAATGTATAGACAGACTTGTCATTTCGCCAAATGGAAAATTGTGTATGAAAATTATCACTATTGTTATTAATATTTTTGTTGTTTTTATATTATTACTGTTATTATTGTTATTCTTCGTCTCGCAGTTAGAGATAATTATCTGTCAGTCGAGCCAGCCTCTTACTACATTTCCCTCTTCCGTGTAGATTCTGGTTTCTTCTAAGTTCTTCCAGTTCTGGAAAGCTGGATTTATCCAATGACTCTCTCTCTCTCCATCTCTCTCTCCATTTTCCTCTGGATCTATCTCCATTTTGTGTCCAATTCCTATCTTCTCTTCGCTCTCTTTTGACGAATGGAATAGACTTAGTAAGCGCTGAAACTATCAGTTGTTTAAAGAAACGATTAGACAACATCTTGGATGGGAATGACAGGTGGTGATGGATACGGTGCTGCCTAGTGTAGGCCTTATGGTCTCTTGCAGTCTCCTTCATTCTTATGTTCTTATGTTCTTATGTTCCATTCTTCCAGTTCTGGAAAGCTGGATTTCTCCAGTGACTCACAGACAGCATCTCTCCGTCTTCCTCTGGATCTTCCTCTGGATATCTCTCCATTTGGTGTCCAATTCCCATCCTCTCTCCGCTCTCCTTCGCTCACCCATTATTTCTATTTTTCCAGTTCTGGAAAGCTGGATTTCTCCAATGACTCACCGACAGCATCTCTCTGTCTTTCCCTGGATCTTCCTTTAGGTCTTTGTTCATTTGGTGTCCAGTTCCCATCTTCTCATTGTTCTCCTTCCCTCGCCCATTCTTTCCATTCTTCCAGTTCTGGAAAGCTGGATTTCTCTAACGACTCACCGACAGCATCTCTCCGTCTTCCCCTGGGTCTTCCTCTAGGTCTTTCTCCATTTGGTGTCCAGTTTCCATCTCCTCATTGTTCTCCTGCCCTCACCCATTCTTTCCATATGCCCCAACCACCTCAACGGCGATGCATCTATCTCTCTCAGTATTGCTGTGACTTCTATATCTCTTCTGATTCTGTCATTTATGATTCTGTCTCTCCTGTCTTTCCCGTTATCCGTCTCAAAAATATCATTTCTTCAGCTTGAATCTTACCTCTGTCCCTACTGTCCATTGGCCACGTTTCCGAGCCGAAGATTGATAATGGCGCCAAAATACTCTCAAACGTGATTTTCTTGGCTGTTAGACGTGTATATCATTCCTTGAGTAATGGATAAATTACTCTGTCATTTATTTAATGTTTGTTTTTCCTTTCGCAGAGAAACCACTTCCAAGATGCCTTAACTCTTCTATATTTTTCCACTCTTCGTTGTTGTGTTTTTACCACAAGATCTTCTTCACTTCTTCTACCCACTTTCATTATCTCAATATTTTTTACATTTATCTTTAGTCCCGCGGTTTTCATCACCAATGTTTTTTGT
>NC_134793.1:17367791-17369719 GCF_046742065.1 Oratosquilla oratoria | reverse complement strand
ATGTCGTCGGTATCCCTTTATACAATCTTCTCTTTGAATCCATTCCCATGATAATTTTCAATTCCTCCATGGTATCTATTTGGTTCTCTCAACCTAATTTTACCTCAACCCCCTCTCCTCTCTTTCCTATCACACGTGATCCCAAATACTTAAAAGTTATCCACTTCCTCCATCCTTCCTCCTTTAAGACTAACTTCCAACTCTCTGCCATCCTCTCTCCCTGTTCATCTCATCACATTACTTTTACCCACATTTCACATTTACATTTGATTTTCCTCTGTCGCAGTCGAGGAGAGTTAATCAGATGTTTTGTAAACAAAGACATAATAAAATTTGTTGCCATACACGATATAAACAAACACGATATGATTTCTTTATAAAATGCTCGGTAAACAAACCCTATGAGAAATCTTTACCAAACGCTGCGTAAACAGAGACGAGGAAATCAATCGACATGACGTCACTGGAGAGTTCGATTCAAAATGAAAATCTTACCGAATTCTATAACCAAACACCAATTTTCTACAACAACAACAACAACAAAAATACTCACAATAACTTAAATTAATTTTCCTGTTGAAGTATGCAAAACATAAACGCATACACAGAATCTTGAATTATATTGGCCGAATTTAAGTTGTCGTGTTCATTAAATATTTTCCTTCGTCCTTCCTTGGTCTTCGAGACGAATTTCCGAAACCAAGAGCAAACACAATTAGACCGAGAACAAACTTTTGTCATTACGATAAATTTCTTGAAGTGAGAATCACATCTTTGAGATATTTCGTCACTCCATTACCACTTCTAAGGCAAAGGCATTTCCTTGGAATACGTTGTGTATAAATTGCATTATACAACTCGTATATTGTATATATATTCTATGTGATGTATGTTGAATATGATGTATGAATATATATATATATATATATACATATATATACATACATATGTATATATGTATATATACAGTATATAGATATACACACAACACACACACACATATACACACATATTTATACATACACATACACAATATACATATATATATATATATATATATATATATATATATATATATATATATATATATATGCAAAGTAGACCACTTGGAAAAAAAACTAACGAAACAGAGCGCTTTTTGTATATTACATCTTCAGTGCACTGAAGATGTAATATACGAAAGCCGCTCTGCTTCGTTAGTTTCTTTTTCCAAGTGGTCTACTTTGCATAAGTGAACACACGTACCCGTGTTCTTATTAGCGTATATATATATATATATATATATATATATATATATATATATATATATATATTATATATATACATACATCAACCACAATACACTAATTCTAACCCATCGGCATCGAGAGACTCGAGGAGGACAACATTCAGAAATTGAAACGTAATACGGCTTAAGTATATATATATATATATATATATATATATATATATATATATATATATATATAAATATATATATATATATGTATGTGTGTGTGTGTGTGTGTGTGTGTGTGTGTGTGTGTGTGTGTGTTTGTGTGTGTGTGTGTATTTGTATGCATATTCATATTGGAATGAAACACAGTAAGTTTCAAATAGTCAATGAAGTCATAGGTAGTTTGGGAATAGATCTTGGACCAAGTGTGAGGCTAAACTGACTCTCCAGCAATGGAGCTGTAGGAGCTACAATAGAGCTCGAACATGGAGTTAACCAACCTCCAAAGAATCAAGGTGGACTGCTGTTTGGCATTCCAAAGACATCACACACACACACACACACACACACACACACACACACACACACACACACACACACACACACACACACACACACACACACACACACACACACACACAAAATTCTGTCCTTAAGTGCTGGGGTGACGGCTCGCAGCGCAGTGATATCGAAAATATTTCAGCCCTGGGTG
>NC_134793.1:17350291-17355291 GCF_046742065.1 Oratosquilla oratoria | reverse complement strand
TATGATATAGATGTCAGCATATGTGTCGTTTTTATAGAAAAATGAATTTATTATTTGTTCTATGTTTTTTTTGTGGTGTTAAATGTTTTGTAGGAAAAAATTGGACCAAATGAAAACAAAAGTATTTGGAATATGAAAATATTGTCTTTCGTTCGTTGTAAAACTATAGTGGGAAATATGAAAGGATGTTTTTATAAACAATTTTCATGGCGAAAGATGAAATAGTGAATATATATATAAAATACACACACACGTGCACACACACACACACACACACACACACACACACACACACACACACACACACACACACACACACACACACACACACACACACACACACACACACACACACACACACACACACACACACACACACTTTTACTCACTTCATCTATGAAAACAAATGCATTTAAATCAGGATTCAAACCTATGTTGAATACGATTCGATTATATAAACACAATGTAAAAAGAATTAAAAGAGTTTTTGAATTATTTTATTCAATTTTTCTTTGTCATCTTAATTCTAGAAAATACTCAATTATTTAGTTACTAGAATATATACAATAGGATTTGAATCTATGTCAAAAGGGTTTAGATAGCTTATAGACGCTTTACGTCTATATAGCCGTGTTGGAAGTTCATATGAACATTACGAAATGGAACAAAATCATTTGAATTTTTTTCAATTTGGTTCTATTGAACAGATAACAAAATATTCAACAGTTAATGAGGCATTAATCCAAGTCTTGTATGTGTTCATAATTTTTTATAAAAAAAAAAATGCGTTTTGTATTGAGGCAATTTGTAATTTGAATTCTTCCACTCAAAAAAAAAAAAAAAAAAAAAGCGCGAATTGGTAACACAACACACACACACAACACACACACATAACACACACAAACACACACACACGACTTGACTATTTAGACTTGTGTTTGTGTGTTTTTTGCGTGTTTTTCATTAAACACAAGTAAATTAGATTTGAATTTTTTAAATTCAATTTTACTTTGAAAAAAAGAAAAATTCCTCATTTCTATAAATACAAAATTTGAAAAAGTTAATATATCAACATCTAAGTCGGAAACAGTTGTTTTTAAAAAAATTTAGGTTCTATTGAACAATATTCACACATTGAATTCATTCATTCAAAAAATGGGCAATAAACTCAAAAAAAAAAAATCTTTAACAATTAGCATGCAAGTTTTTTCCACATCTCAAAAAAAAAAAAAACACAAACGAGAGAGGGGGAAGAGCAGGAGGAGGAGGAGGAAGGGAGGGAGGAGTTAGGCGGGGTGGCGAGGTGGAGATAGCAAGACGTGTGGCTAGACGCGGCGTGCGCAAGGGTGAAAGAGGAAATAATTAGACATTTTCGGAGCAGAGAGATACGACACACCACACACACACACACACACGACACGAGCACACGCAACGTACACACACACACACACACACACACACACACACAACACACACAGCACACACACACACAAGGGCCCACGTACTCACGGACATCTCTCTCGCACTCACCTTCACCCTCTTAGCTCTTTAGCTATCTACCTCCCTCATCTCCCCTCCCTCCCTCTCTCTATCTCTCTCTCCCCCTCTCTCCCTCTCTCTCCCTCTCCCCTCTCTCCTCTCTCTCTCTCCTCTCTCTCTCTCTCTCTCTCTCTCTCTCTCTCTCTCTCTCTCTCTCTCTCTCTCTCTCTCTCTCTCTCTCTCTCAGCCGTGGCTGTCGCGCAGGCATAAACATGCAGTGTTATGTCGCCCTGCCTTAGGTTTGTTTCCTGGAGGTGCAATAGCAATGGTTGATAAATAGTTTCTCTCATATTGCTTTCTGTGAAACTGTAAAGCTCAAAATAACTTTAGATGATAATAAAAAAGAAGATTTATTACATGCTGTAATCAACGGTGACTAAGTTGCCATCAGTTTTCTTATAATTTTGAATGGAGAAATCTATGTCTTATTTTGTTGTTTCTGGTGTGATATTTATGTCACTGTTGATTTGGAGGAGAAGTTTTAACCTAATTTTTGCTTTGGGATTTGAGAAATAAAACTAAATTTAATGACAACATATTGAGATTTTGTGTTTAAAGTGATCTAAGCAAATTCATTTGAATAGAAACGACTTAGGTTAAATTGTTAAAATTTTCAAATCTCCTAATATCAAATCACGTTGGGTCATATATTTTAGAAACTGAATGACGAACTATAAATTAAATCTATACGAATATTAGACACATTGTTGAATTTTCCTTAGGGAAGTCTAGAACACTGTGAACTAAGCAATCTTCTAGTTTTTTTAAATTCACAACATTTGACAATAATCTTGAATTTAATCAAGACAAGACCCGGCGGTGACGTCATGTCGACTTGTAAACACGGGAGAAATGGCTAAGACACAATGTTTTATTATTTGTTTATTTGTTTGTTATTATTTATCTGCTTATTATCATTTGATTGATTTTCATTTATTATTTATCTGTCAATTTATCATTTACTATTTACCTGTTTGTTTATTATTGAACTATACCCATGCATTAATTTGATCATTATTACTTGTATATTATTGCAATTTTTATCTATTTATTTATCTATTTATCATTATGTTATTTTTATATCTGACCTAGTTAAAGACCAAAGGATTTCCAGTCTGTATGCGCCTCCTTTGTAATCCTTTGTAATGAATGCTGTCTCCCGTACAGTCATAGCTAAGATTCTGTTTGTTGGAAAGTTGTAATACTCACTACGCTGCTGGGGTGGATTTATGCTACAATATTTTGCCTAGGCAGGCCACCAAATTGCCCCTCGGAGCAAACTACACCGAACCCAGCCAGTTTAAACAAAGAATATTTTTTCTCAGTTGCCTCCTTTCAAATGAAAGTCGGTATTGAACGCGTGGACGCATTTGCTAAAGTCTGCATATTCTTGCATGAACGATGGCGTTGTTATATAAATATGCATGATATCCTGGAAATATGATTGTGTTAAGTTATTGCATGAACGTGTGGACTTAATCCTATGTTTATGGACACGTGTACACGCACGCACGCACGCACGCACACAAACACACACACACACACACACACACACACACACACACACACACACACACACACACACACACACGCATATAAGCATAAAAAGTACACATGCAAATAAAAGCAATCATACAAATATGCATGAATGCACAATGCAGGTGTGTGCATGGTAGACATACATACTCATTGATACTATCATATATACAGGTTCATATATATATATATATATATATATATGTGTGTGTATATATATATATATATATGTGTGTGTCTATATATATGTTTATATATATATATATATATATATATATATGTATATGTATATATATATATTTACATGTATATATATATATATATATATGTGTGTGTGTGTGTGTGTGTGTGTGTGTGTGTATGTGTGTGTGTGTGATTCACCATGGTCTTTGGATCACGTGTTGGACTCGTGATCGACAGATATTTCCCTTCCGGAAGAGAGCTCAGAGCTCATATATGACTGATCTATGGGTAATGCTGACCTTACACGCGCACACGAACCCAACTCGTCGCCCACGAGAGCTGGAGTAACGACTCGCAGCGCAGCGATACTAAAATTATATTAGCCCTAAGCGGGATTCAAACCCGGACAGCCGAAGTGGTGGCCGGGAACTCTACCAACTGCGCCATCGAGTCGTGTGTATATGTGTGTGTGTGTGTGATCATGAAATGACGTCACGAAATACGTCATGATAGTAACGTCATCATGCAGTGACGTCACATACTTATAAAGAAATTGGAAAACTATTAATACAATAAAGTGACCTCACAGTTATATAAATCATCTTTATAACCAACTGATATCTTAAAATGACTTCACGATAGCATGACGTCACTGCATGAAATTGGTGACGTCACAGAAATGCCTGGCAACGTTTTTTTGGACTTAAGGATCATGCTTCTCCTTTGTAACACTGGATTATCGTCCTTACGTTTGTAAATCGTCTCGCTTGGAGTCCAGGGCTATATCTCTTTGATGACGCATTCTTCTGCTGAATATATATATATATATATATATATATATATATATATATATATATATATATATATATATATATATATATATATATATATATATGTTGAGGCATTCTGACAGGCTGACGTAAGGGGAGTATGAAACACAGGAGTCTTAGTCTTGAGTTTATTACTGTCAGTCAGGAATAAACTCAAGACTAAGACTCCTGTGTTTCCTACTCCGCTTACGTCAACCTGTCAGAATGTCTCAACATTTGTCTCAGAGTGGAAATGGAATCCAGGAAGTCAAGGTCCGAGTTCCCAGTCAGGAATAACCTCAAGACTAAGACTCCTGTGTTCCATACTCCGCTTACGTCATATATATATGTGTATATATTATATTATATCATATATATATATATATATATATCATATATATATATATATATATATCATATATACATATAAATATATATATATATATATATATATATATATGCAATAAAAACACTAGGAGCGTGTGTTCACAAAGATGTAATTATACGAAAGCGCTCTGCTTCGTTAGTTTACTTTTCCTAGTGGTTACTTACGCATATATATATATATATATATATATATATATATATATATATATATATATATATATATATATATTAGGAAATAAACTCTCCTACTGGGATTCGAACTCTCGCCTGAGCGGCTTGCTTTTTATAAGACGAAGACCGTACCATCGTGCCACCATGACCCTACAAAACTGAACGACTCGCTCAGGCGAGGGTTCGAAGCCCAATAGGAGAGTTTATTTCCAAATGCACACACACACACACACACACACACACACACACACACACACACACACACACACACACACACACACACACACACACACACACATATATATATATATATGGAGGAACAGAGGAGAGCTTAATCTTCATAGTTCGAATCTATTACATTAAAGAAGAATGGTT
>NC_134793.1:17340291-17345291 GCF_046742065.1 Oratosquilla oratoria | reverse complement strand
AGAAAGACTTCCCCCAAAACTACCTTTACTCATGTGCATCTCCGGTATCATCGATCATGATTTTCTATGATCGATGACGTTCACTACAATTCGGGTACCAAGATCAACCCCAGACGCTTCTGGTGCCGTCTTATTCTGGGGGAATTGTCAATAGTAGATCTGGAGGTGTTTGAGAAGGAGTGTGTGTGTGGGGGGGGGGAGATGGGGGGATTTTTTGAACGTATCAAAATTTGGCTATTGGTATTATGTATTAAGATCAGTGATAGTTAAATGTTAGTTTTATGTAATATTGGATTTCTTTGTTTATTTGAATATATATATTTCCCAGTGACGAAATAGCTTGAGTAGTTATAAAAGGTAAGTATATGTATTAATACTTCCACTCCCACCCATTTCACTCCCACCCATTCCACTCCCGTCCACCACTCTCTCCTCTCTCTCATTTTAATGCCCGTCCAGACGAGCGAACACAGATCGATGGGGACTGCCCACAAACGAGTAAAATCCAAGCTAGTTTAAGCCCCCGTCACACCAATCTTACGACCCGTTTCCGACCATCTTGGACTGTGGCACTTTGGTTTCCCTCACTCATGATTAGCGCCAGGCTATTTCGTATTCATCTATTTCACGACGGGGGTGATCCATCCCAATTGCAGCATTGTCTTGAATTCTATTTTAATAAATAGAGGAACAACACAAATCAGCCTGGTCGCTGGTGGTCGGAAACATAACGTAAGCTTAGTGTGACTGTGTCCCTTACAGAGCCTGCAGACTGCGCAGTACAATGTCTACAAGTATAGTGGCCGATAAAGTTCTATTAAATGTAGAACACAAGGTCCCAACCACTGATCCATAGTGGGAACAGAAACAGACATGTCTGTTAAACACTAAAGTGAACGATGGCAACTTCTGTCCCCTGCCTCCATAGGGAGTTATTTTTACGATTATTGTTATTATCATCTATCATTATTATCATCTATCATTATTATTATTAATACCATTATTCTTTATATCATTATTATAGACTTGTTCCCTCCACAGGCCACAGGACTCCGTGGCCCAGAAATTAAGATGATTTATCAAGAGCTCCTGTTTGATTCATTTTCCAACAACTCCCCTCTCCCTCTCTTCCTCCTCCGGCCACGATAGGGGAATTACTCAATCCAAGTAAGTGTCTTGAAGCAATTCCTTTATGCCATGGACTCGAGGGAAAAGTTTGGGACGAGCTTAGCCTTTTACTTACGACGACGACCCTCCGCGACGTTCCAGTATGGCGACCGAAACTGCACATATATCCGGGGGACACTTGCAACGCGGCGAAATTGGAGCAACGCTTACGTTTGATGTCTGTCTACATTCGAGGAGTCGGTGACCCGCGCGCCGGCCGGCCGTCCGCGCGCGCGGCCGGGAGAGGTAGTAAATCCTCTCGCGTTTGTTCCCGTGACACTGGAGAGATTTAAGGTTTTTACGATGAGATAGACTCGTTCTGTTAACAATAATAATAAAAAAAAGAAACTATTCTGTTTATACCCAGAGTGGGAAAGAGCCATTAAATGTATTTTCACTATTTCTTTTAGGCGAAGTATCTGTTTCCTGTGATGGAATGAGGCTATATATTCTGTCTCTTCTACAAAATTTAATTTAAAGCAATAAAACTTCCTCTCGTTCTACTTATACACTCCGCTTCCTCGTCAACAGAGCCTCAAGCATCTTAGTTTACATCGTAAAGCTACGATACGAACGAGCTTACGAGGTCGTAACAGGCTCGTGAATCTACGACCCAAAGGTGATACAAGAAGTCCACAGCTCCTTAGAAGACATTCGCCGCTGTAGCACTTATGAGTGGAGCCGTTTTCAATTAGAGGTCTCACAATGCAATACAATACAATACAATACAATACAATACAATACAACACAGTACAATAAAATTAAATATGATCTGGAGATTGTATTAGCAGACTACGAATTCATGATCTTAGACAGAGCATGTTAGTGTGACTGCAGCTTATTGTATATGTATATATATATATATATATATATATATATATATATATATATATATATATATATATATATATATATATACTGTATATATATATATATATATATATACTTATATATATATATACTGTATATGTGTATATATATATACTGTATATATATATATGTGTGTGTATGTGTGTCTGTGTGTTTGCGCGTGTGCGTGTATATGCGTGTGTGTGTATCAATGTATAGGCGTGTGCATGCCAGTACGTGTGTTTGTGCATCTTCAAATGTGTGTTCGTGTATTAGCGCGCGCGCGCGCGTGTGTGTGTGCGAGTGCGTTCTTGTGTGTGTGTGTGTGTGTGTGTGCGTGCGTGCGCGCATATGTATGTACGTGTGCGTGTATGTTCGTGGTTACTTATGCGAGTGTGTGTGCATGGATGTGTATGTGTGTGCGTGGGGGTGTCCGCACATGTCCGTGTGTATTTGTATTTAACTAATTGTAGTTTACAATAAGAATCAACGCTCGTGGGGCTCTGTTTCTCACTATCCAATTATTATACCTAACTTGAAATTCGTATGTGTATGCGCGCGCGCACGCGTGTATGTATGTTTGTTTATGTACATATGTGTGTGTATGCGTATATGTGTATGTGCATATGTGTGTATATATACGTGTATGTATATGTATATGTATATGTATATGTATATGCCTATGTATATGTATATGTACGTGTGTGTATATTCAGTATATGTATATGTGTGTGTATGTGTATATGTACGTGTATGTTTATATATGTGTGCGCATGTGTATATAAATGTGTGCGTTTGTGCGTGTGTGTGTCAACTTCGGGTATTGTCCTGTAATCCATCTATCATAGCTCTGAACTCTCGTTCGGTAGAGAAACATAAGTCGAACACGTATCCAGCACGTGATCCAAGACCACAGTGGTGATTCACATACCAGCTGGTACGTCCCCCAACCCATCCCCGTCTGACAATAGACATTGCCAACAAATGTACAGTGAGTACATATAGTACAGACTAAGAAGCATATTTGCAACTGTCAGTACATTACTCACACCCTCTTCCCGTTTTCTGTTGTGTGTGTGCGCGCGTGCGTGTGTGCGTACATAAGTTTGCCTGTACATGTATATGTTAGAGCAGTGGTTCCCAAAGTCCCCAACTATCTTACCTGACGCCCCCTTTTTGCTTCCAGTGGACCCGCACCCCCCCACCCCCTCTTTTGTCCATGTGAAATGATTCTTGCATTTATTTCTTAGCATTGTTCAGGAAAACTGATTTCTGTCTGTATCAAATTCTAATAATGAAAGCCACTCAAACAAATAATAGTACATTCCAGGGACATTTTTCTGAGTAACTAAAAACGAAATATTTGGTTCAAAGGGAGCGGAAAAGAAAATTTTGAACATTAGCAAATTGTGGTTGCTATCGGTGACGTGTCCAAAACGTGTAAGGAGAAATAGCTTAATAGAAAACGGGTTGGAGTGACTGCTATCATTATACTTTGCATGTATGTAATGCCAATGGCAGGTATGTGTTCTTTGAATGATTTTATTATTCTAATTAAACAAATATTTTTGAGCAGATGACTTCACGCCACCCTGTGTTAGAGAATGAATATAATTATTTGTCTATTTATGCTAAGGGTCTTTGCTACATTATATACATAGGTCTGTATGTATACATGTATGTAATGTATGTAGCTTATGTATGTATGCGTGCATGCATGCTTGTATGTATGCTTCCATGTATATATGTATGCATGCTTGTATGTATGCTTGCATGTATGTATGTATGTATGTATGTATGTATGTAAATATGTATGTATGTACGTAAGTGCGTATGTATGTATGTATGTATGTATGCATGCATATGCGTATGTATGTATGTATGTATGTATGTATATATGTATGTATGTATGTATGTATGTGTATGTGTGTGTGTGTGTGTGTGTGTGTGTGTGTATGTGTGTGTATGTATGTATGTATGTATGAATGTAAATATGTATGTATGTATGTATGTACGTACGTAAGCGCGTACGTATGTATGTATGTATGCATGCATATGCGTATGTATGTATATGTATATATGTATGTACGCATGCATGTACATATGTGTGTATGTATGCATGTGCGTATGTATGTATGTATGCATGCATGTATATATGTATGTATATATATATGTATGTGCGCATGCATGTATATATCTATGTACGCAGGCATGTATATATGTATGTACGAATGCATGTATGTATGCATGTACGTATATATGTATGTACGCATATATGTATATACTGTATGTAGGGTGTGTTCGTGTGGTTAGGATATAGCAGGATAAGCAAGGCCAAATGTTGGCTGGGATATACACTATGGCAAGGCTGATCGTAAATCCCATCTTCCTGGCCTATTACTTGCATATAGCACAAATGGCGATATTGTTGCCTTCACTTACAAGAATAAACACAACAAATGACCATAAAGCAAATATTACATTAGCTAGCTACGAGGAATACAAACTCAAGAAAAAAGTAATAGAGAACTTTTCATTCACAAGTGAAGTAATTTTGGGCGGATTATTTTTATGAACAAGACGGTACACAATTTAAATTTGTACAATTGCACATACCTTTTAGAATCTCATTGTGACTGATGTCTGGTTCCATCATCCAGATTTGAAATTATCATGATTTTCTATGATGTCACAAACGCATTAAACTAAACAGGGCACTATAAGAAAGATCTAATTCGGGAGAGATTATTCAATTCGGTTTTCCATTTTTATTATCTATCATTTTCCTCACTAAGCGTAAACACTGATCAATTCTCACACACAACCTGTTATTCGTTATTTTCAATAACATGCAACGCGTCTAGAACACTGAATAGGGGTATATTTTCTAAGGAGATAGAGCACAATTTCAACTAAGACTTCGATTGTCGATTGTCTGTTGCTTCTGAGGAAAACGTTATGACGTCACTGCTCGAGCCGTTGGA
>NC_134793.1:17330291-17335291 GCF_046742065.1 Oratosquilla oratoria | reverse complement strand
CCTCCCTCTTATCTTGGCACCCCCTGGATGACGGGTCATCCCTGCATCCTGTCCACTGCCCTGGGTCAGAAGCAGTGTCGCAAGACACAGCACATCCACAGCAAGGCCGCTTCATAAATTCGGCGACCCCCCCCTCTCCGTCACCTCATATATAATTTTCATTCATATATCGCTTCTGAAGTAATACTCTTCATTGTACACAATAATAAATTATCCATTTGTTTCACTCCGACACACAATACACAACATTATCTTCATCTCCGTACCGCTGAATTTCTAAATTATTACGATTCATAAAATTATCTACAGGATATACGTGCCTAGATTTGATAGCTCAGTCAACCAAGAACCGAATTTGTATTTGGTTAAAAACATAATTTACATTTTCTTGAAAGAGGTGAAATGAGAACCAGAAAATATGTGAATATCGTTGACCTGCCGACGATAACATTGTCATTTCCAATATTGTGGAGAAAACGAAGATTTATCACAAACATACAACGTTTTTATTCCTTTCTGTTGTGGTATACCCTTGTGTATTGTGTGTTGAGACATTGTGTGTCTAAACGGTGGAGTGGAACGAACTAATAGTGTATTATTGTATTAACAAGCTATATAAATCGTTAGTTCGTCCACATTTGGAAAATACTGTTTCCGTATGGTCACCGAATCTCATTAAAGACATTGACAGCTTAGAACAAGTACAACGGCGAGCCACAAAACTGATTCCAGATATCAAAAATAAATCATACGAAAATCGACTAAAACATATGAATCTGTTTTCTCTAAAAAAGCGTAAACTCAGAGGTGGCTTGATACAGGTCTTTAATTAAGATTCTAAAGGGAATTGACATCAAAAATGAAAAAAAGAATTGCACTGAATGAGAGTCCGACAAGAAATAATGGTCTTAAACTGTCAGGAAATAGATTTAACTTGAAAGTGGGTAGAAACAACTTCCCCAACCGTGTAGTTAATGAATGGAATAAACTTCCTGCAGAGGCAGTGCAATGTAGTTCAGTTCGAAACTTTAAGATTCGTTTAGATAAACACCTAAAGAAGATGCTGTAATGACTGCCATTTATTTTATATCATTTGTTTATTTGTTTATTAATATTTCTGATTATTATTATTTGCTTGATTTTCATTTATTACTAGTTATCTGTCAATTTATTGTCATTTACTATTTACCTGTTTGTTTATCATCTAACTATGCCTATGCATTTATTTATCTTATTTATTATTATTTATATTATTATAATTTTTGTTTATTTATCTATTTATTTATTTTTTATTATATTTTTTCCGCATCCAACTTAGTTATGGACCAATATGTCTGTCGGGCATGCTCTGTCTTTGTAATCCTTTGTGTTTCTGTACATTATGAGAAATATGCTTAATTTAGCATAATCATGCTAGATCTTGTCACACTGACTCTGATGATACTTGGCAGGGGTACCTGGGTCTCGCTCAGACTGGTAATTACCTGTGCCCAGGTATTCAAGTACTACTACATATAATTATCTTCATAACTACTCAAACTATCTCGTCACTGGGAAATATATATATATTCAAATGAGCAGAGATCCAATATCATTTAAAACTAACATTTACCTATCACTGATCTTAATACATAATACCAATAGCGAAATTTTTACACTTTCAAAATTCCCCCCATCTCCCCCCCCCACCTTCCCAGACACCTCCTGATCTACTGGTGACAACCCCCCCCCCCCAGAATAAGACGGTACCAGAAGCGTCTGGGGTTGATCTTGGTACCCGAGTTGTTGTGCACGTCATCGATCATAGAAAATCATGATCGATGATACCGGAGATGCACATGAGTAAAGGTAGTTTTGGGGGAACTCTCTCTCGCTGTCTCTCTCCTTCTCTCTCTTTTCTCTCTCTTCTCTCTTCTCTCTCTCTCTTTCTCTTTCTCTTTCTCTTTCTCTCCTCTCTCCTCTCTCCCCTCTCCCCTCTCCCCTCTCCCCTCTCCCCTCTCCCCTCTCCCCTCTCCTCTCTCCCCTCTCCCCTCTCCTCTCTCCTCTCTCCTCTCTCCCCTCTCCCCTCTCCTCCCCAATCCTCTCCCCTCTCCCCTCTCCTCTCTCCTCTCTCTTTCTCTTTCTCTTTCTCTTTCTCTTTCCATTTCTCTTTCTCTCTATTTCTCTCTCTATCTCTCTCTGTATGCAGTCTGTTTGAAGTGTAAAATATAGAGGGTGAGCTTGTGCTTGGAGATCCCATGAAAGCACACGAGTTTTTTTTTCAAATAATTTTTGTTTTCATAAAGAATTTGCCTTTGACACCAACCTGCCTTTCTGCCTCTGGCTTCACCGAAAAAAAATAACCAAACAACAAAAGAACAATAATAAGACAATAACAAGACAAGACAAAACAAGACAATGATAAGACAACAACAGACAATAACATGACAATATCAAGACGATAGCAAGACAATAGCAAGACAATATCAAGGCAATAACAGGATAACAAGACAATAGTAAGACAATGATAAGACAATATCAAGAAAATAGCAAGACAGTATCAAGACAATATCAAAACAATAACAAGACAACAATAAGACAATAGCAACACAATAGCAACACAATAGCAAGACATTAACAAGACAATAACAAGACAATAGCAACACAATATCAAGACAGTATCTAAACAATAAGACAACAACAAGACAACAACAAGACAATAGGAAGACAATAGGAAGACAATAGGAAGACAATAGCAACACAATAGCAACACAATAGCAACACAATAGCAAGACAATAACAAGACAATAACAAGACAATAGCAACACAATATCAAGACAGTATCAAGACAGTATCTAAACAATAAGACAACAACAAGACAATAGCAAGACAATAGCAAGACAGTAACAAGACAGTAACAAGACAGTAACAAGACAGTAACAAGACAGTAACAAGACAGTAACAAGACAGTAACAAGACAGTAACAAGACAGTAACAGGACAGTAACAGGACAGTAACAGGACAGTAACAGGACAGTAACAGGACAGTAACAGGACAGTAACAGGACAGTAACAAGACAGTAACAAGACAGTAACAAGACAGTAACAAGACAGTAACAAGACAGTAACAAGACAGTAACAAGACAGTAACAAGGCAGTAACAAGACAGTAACAAGACAGTAACAAGACAGTAACAAGACAGTAACAAGACAGTAACAAGACAGTAACAAAACAGTAACAAAACAGTAACAAGACAATAGTAAGACAAACAATAACAAAACAATACAAATACATTATTAATACAATAACAAAAATAACTAAACAATACCCAGTCATTAAACAGAAAATAACCGGACAATGTCGGTACAGTAATAAGATAACCAAATCACGTAAGGGATGAATTATACGTATATATAACAAAACTAGTAGTAATAGTAATAACAATAATGATGAAATAGTTATTGTAATTCTTGTCATGGTATTAATGGTAATGATGATAATTCAATAGTAACAATCAAAACGTGGATTTGTTGTACTTGTAGTGACAGTGGTAATGGTAACTGTAGTGGTATTTAAAAAGCACGAAAATAGTATTTTTCTACGCCGACGTTTGGGTCGCCTCCCCGTCTGGTCAGGGGTGTCGGGAACCAAAGCAATAAGCACGGAGTGGGTCTCGGGAATCGAACTCACGACTACCAGCTCGTGAGTGCGACACGGTATCCGCTCGACTACTGCGTGGCCTACACTAAGTGGTAACAGGTTAAAATAGGATTGAAATAGAATATAAATAGTAGAAATTGTACTGACACTGATACTATTACTAGTAACCAAATTTCACATTACTAGCCCCCCCCCCCACACATCTCGGTACGGTAACTTATAAAAGCTCATCCTAAAACCAATGTTAATATCTATCAACTGGCAAAAAGAATTGTACTTAAATTGTACTACGAAAAGAAACTAATTGAAATAATTATCAAAGACAATTCCACCAACCCTACAAAAAAAAAATCTCTGGCTTGGCTATGGAAAAAGAAATATTCAGACAGGACTACGAAATAAAAATGATCCAAGACAACAAAAACATTCTCTGACAAGGCTATAAAAAATAAAAAAAACTCAGACAAGACAACTGAAGCAAGGGGTTTGTTTCTACTCGAGGAAGGCTTGAAGTTCGACAGGGAAAAATGCTCCACATGACACATGAATGTTTAAAAATGAACTTAAAAAATGAAATAAGTGAATAAATGAATAAATAAATAAGTGAATAAATAGATAGATAAATGAATAAATTGATAAATAAATGCACGGCAACGGACGAGTACATCAAATGAGAAGACCAAGAAGAGGAGCTTCTCCCCACGAAGAAGGCTGAGGAACATCCTGAAGAAGGGAGGACCTGCCTGACGAAGTGGAAGAGCTTCCCAAGGTGACAAAGGAGAATCTCCCGAGGAAGGGTAGGACCTTCCTGACGAAGGAAGAACCTTCTTGAGGAGGGGGAGGCTGCCTGACGTAGTGGAAGAACCTCCCGAGGAAGGGGAGAACCTAGCTGACGAAGTGGAGGATCATCTCGAAGAAGGTGAATACCTATCTATCGAAGTGGAAGACCCTTCTTGAGAAAGACCTGCTTGACGAAGTAGAAATAGCCTGAAGAAAAAGAGAATCTTCCTGGCGAAGTGTAAGAATCTCCCGAAGAAAGAACGTGAGAACCTACAGTACCTGGCGTAGTACAAGAGCTTCCCGAAGAAAGAGAAGACTTGCCTGACGAAGTGTAGGAACCTCCTAAAGAGGATGAGGACCTTTATAACGAAGTGTAAGAATCTCTCAAAGAGGAGGAGGAGGAGGACCTACCTGACGAAGTGAAATAACCTGTTGAGGAAAGGGAGAACCCACGAAGTGGAAGAACCTTTTTAAAGAGGGAAGGACCTGGCTGACGAAGTGGAGGAACCTCCCGAAGAGGAAGAGGAGGAGGAGTCTCTACTTCTACTTCTACTTCTACTACTACTACTACTACTACTACTA
>NC_134793.1:17322791-17325291 GCF_046742065.1 Oratosquilla oratoria | reverse complement strand
AGGAAGGAGAGTAGAAATCAAAACTGCTCAGCATTATTTTTTGAGTGTAGTTGAGTCTTCTACGTGACCCTGGTTCAAAGGGGTGCTACTAAAGTCCGTAGGATATGTTTTCCTATAGTTCATACAGTCAATATTCCCCGACGGTAGACTAGAAGCCAAAATCTAGTGTCATTTAATTGATGACTGACATTTTTATTTAGTGATGAAATGGTCGTCTCCAGACCTGGGCGCGTTCCTAAGTGCGTTACCTCTGCGTTCCGCTTTAGTTTGACCGTGGTTAGCGATCCCAGTCTATTAAAGCAATATAGGTGCCGGTGTAATATGTGGCCTGCCTTTCGGATGTGGCCTACGAAATTATTCTTTGGTATAGTATGTGGCCTACCGGACTTTAATTTCGGTATGAACCTGTCTCTTAAGCTTTAATAGCTTGGGAGCGCTAACTGCGGCCAAACTAAAGCGGAACGCACCAAGGAACGCACCGAGGAACGCATACAGGAACGTACCGGGGATCGCACTCAGTGCAGTTTTGATCTTCAGGGTCAGTCAGGTTACGTGAAGTTTGAATATCGTCGTCACAGATATTTCTTTTACTTTTTACCGACGTCGAATGAGTATTGGAGACACATACAAAAAATATAAAATTAGATTTTTTTTTAATATACAAATGCCTAAGGTCTGTTAATGAAAACCTCCTGTATGGAATTGAATATATACAAAAAATAATAAAATCAGCCTTTTTTTGATACACCAAATAGTGTATTGTCACTGTATGGCAAATGCCTAAGGTTTGGTAAACAAAGTCTCCTGTATGTATTTGAATAGATAAATGCACTAAATAACCAAATACAAAATATTTGTAATGTTTTTCCTCAAACAAAGAGCTAATCCTTCTTTTGGTGCTATTGGCTTTCTTAGTGTTTTTTTTAATGAATGATATATTTGAACTGATAAATGCAATGACTAGCTTACTACAAAATATTTGTAGTATTTTACCTCAAACTAAGAGCTAATCTCCCCCTTGATGATATAGGCTTTCTTAGTGCGTCTCTTGTTTTTTTATACTTTAATGAACAATAGATCGAAACAATTAACGTATATTCTGAAATATTGGGACATTTTTTTGTTATATGGTCAACTAACTTCTTTAAAGGGAAGCAAACTCTCTCACTTTCTTTCACATTTCTCACTTTCTTACGTTCAGCCTCTTCCTCTTCTTCGCCAAAAATCATTTCAACCATTGCCAATGTCACGTCAAAAAAAAAAAAAAAAAAAAAAAATCGCCATCTTGGACGTCACCGATTTCACGCTAAAGGGAGTGACGACGGATATGTGCGTCACTGACTTATCACGGACCACGGACGTCACTGACACTGAACTGACGTGTCACTGGTGCGCCACTGATATGTGTGAATGGACCTTAATTCATAAGTGTCGGATAAGTGACGAAAGGAAGGTTGGGATCCTCTCTTTTGAAGTGAAATGAGGTTGGCGGGGGGGGGGGGGGAGGGTAGCGGGGGGAGGGTAGCGGGGAGGGGGGGTAGCGGGGAGGGGGGGTAGCGGGGAGGGGAGGACTTCACTAAAGCAGAATGAAATACAAACAGCCCGTCGTAATGCGTTTCTGACCCTCCGTATTCTTGGAGTTGAGGGGATGGAGAGAGAGAGAGAGAGAGAGAGAGAGAGAGAGAGAGAGAGAGAGAGAGAGAGAGAGAGAGAGAGAGAGAGAGAGAGAGAGAGAGAGAGAGAGACCGACCGACCGACCGACCCGCGTGATAACTAACCTCATGGGAGTTCCTGTGGAGAAATTTTTACAATTTTTATCAATTTTATATTGATTTGGAGCAGCAATTCTTCTGCCTTTCATCCCCCCTTCCTCCTCCTCCTTCTCCTTCTCCTCCTCCTCCTCCTCCTCCTCCTCCTCCTCCTCCTCCTCCTCCTCTTCTTCCTGCTCTTCTTTTTTTTTCTTTCCCTGTTTCTTTTCTTCCTTCACATTTTCTTCCTTTTTCTCCTCCTCTTCCTCCTCCTCTTTCTCCTCCTACTCTTCTTTTTTTCTCTTCTTTCCCTGTTTCTTCCTTCACATTTTACTCCTTTTTCTTCTCCTCCTCTTCTACCTCTTACTTCTTCTTTTATTCCTCACTTTTCTTCTCTTCCTCCTCTTCTGCCTCTTCCCCCTCTTTCTCCTTTTCCTATTCTTCTGCCTCTTCCCCCTCTTCCTATCTTCCTCCTCTTACTTCTTCTTTTATTCCTCACTTTTCTTCTCTTCCTCCTCTTCTGCCTCTTCCTCCTCTTCTGCCTCTTCCCCCTCTTTCTCCTTTTCCTATTCTTCTGCCTCTTCCCCCTCTTCCTATCTTCCTCCTCTTACTCCTTCCCTTCTTCCTCATCTTTCTCCTTTTCTTCCTCTTCCTCCACATCTTCCTCCTCTTCCTCCACATCTTCCTCCTCTTACTCCTCTTCTTCCTCTTTCTCCTCTTCTTCCTCTTACTACTTCTCATCCTCCACATCT
>NC_134793.1:17307791-17320291 GCF_046742065.1 Oratosquilla oratoria | reverse complement strand
CCGAAATCTCTTCTCTTGTATTTCCCAACACACTGTTTGTTCTGGAATAGATGGCACGGGGGCCCGCTGTCCGTGTCGTGTCCTGGAACATTACGTCATGTCGCCTGGTCTGACAATCGTGAGGGCTGCCTAAGGTATGATAACCCTTCAACGATGACGTTGACCTATTTTTTTTTTGATTTTTTTTTATTCTTATTTTTGTAGAGACTTTTGGTCGTTTTTTTTATTATGTTTTATTATTTTTTATTATTATTACCGTTTCCCTATATATTTTTTTTCTGTCGATAATTTTTTTTTTTCTTTTTGTTTTTTAATTTCTGTAGAGACTTTTGGTCGTTTGTTCATTATATCGTGGTGCCGTTCTCATATTTTTTTTTTCTTGTGGATAATTTTTTTCTTTTGTTTTTTAATTTCTGTAGAGACTTTTGGTCGTTTGTCATAGTGATAGGATTTGTTTAGTTCCTTTTGTTGTTGATTTTGTTGCTATGGGTTTCAGATTGGTATAGTTTTGGAAACACGATTTGTCCTGGCCTATCAAATAAACTTTGTAAATGTAAACATAAAGGAAATTTTTATTTGTTATTTAATCCCCCTTGTAAGGGGGAAAAAGCCTTGGTATATGTATGTATGTAATCATTTATCATTATCATTATTGTTATCATAGTCATTATCAATATTATTATTATTATTATCATTATTATTATTATTATTATTATTATTATTATTATTATTATTATTATTATTATTATTATTATTATTATTATTATTATTATTATTATTATTATTATTATTATTATTCTTATTATTATTACCATTATTATTATTATTATCATTATTGTAATCATTATCATTATCGTTATCAATGTCATAATCATTATAATTATTACTATCATTATTATTGGAAATAGATATTACAGTGTTTTAAATTTTACAAAGGCCTCACTTTACATGTTTTGAAAAAGAATCGAAGGATTCATTGTAGAGTTCCCCCTACACACACACACACACACACACACACACACACACACACACACACACACACACACACACACACACACACACACACACACACACACACACACACACACACACGTACACACGCACACGCACACACGTACACACACACACACACACGCACGCACACACGCACACACACATACACACGTACACACGGACACACACGCACACAAGTACGCACACACATACACACACACACACACACACACACACACACACACACACACACACACACACACACACACACACACACACGCACACACACACACACACACACACACACACACCACTAACACACACACACGTAACACACACACACACACACACACACACACACGTACACACACACACACACACTGCACACACACCGTACACACACACACACACACACACACACACACACACACACACAAGTACGCACACACAAGCACGCACACACAAGTACGCACACACAAGTACGCGCACACAAGTACGCACACAACAAGTATACACACGCCACATACGCGCACACACATACGCACACACACACACACACACACAGATACGTACAGACACACACACACACACACACACACACACACACACACACACACACACACACACACACACACACACACACACACACACGTACACACACACACACACACACACACGTACACACACACACGTACACACACACGTACATACACACACACACACACACACACACACACACACACACACACACACACACACACACACACACACACACACACACACACACACACACACTGATTAACTGTAGAATCTTCACCCCAGCTATACTCGTTTGTAGAATTTCCCCCATGTACAGATGAACTGTAGACTCTCCATCCTAACATAGGTCAGGTCAGGTCAGGTCAGGTCAGGTCAGGTCATGTATCGTATCACAAACCATAATTCAACTTTGTATTGATAGGTTATATTAGGTTATGTTAGGTTAGGTTAAGTCAATTTTGTCGGCAACTGCCACTTTCAAGAAAATCAATTGTACAATCTCCACTCAAAGTGCGTGGGGTAGTGTTGGATTCTACAATTGACACGAATCAAATTATATTTTGTTGAAAAGTTGTTTGTTTATAGTGAAAATACTAAAGTTACTATACAAATTTCTTGAAACGGTCGCTTTGAATCTATGAACACACAGACATCGTTTTTGATTATCCGGGTAACTATGAATTGTTAATCAAGGGCTTTAAGACGACAGATATAGAAAGCAGGGAGGTTAGTGAAAACTTAAGATAAGCATCCACTTCCAAAAAAAATTGCGTCGTTTCTATACCCATTCCACACTTATTCCACTCCCTCCCATTCATTTTCCACCCATTCCACTTCGTTATTCCACTCCCACCCACTCCTTTTCCACCCATTCCACTTCCACATATTCCACTCGCACCCACCACCCTCAAATCCCCCTCATCTTTGCTTCTGATGGATTGTGGGTCATCCCTGTCTCCTGCCTACTATCCGGTTAAGAAGCAATGCAGCAAGACACAGTACCTCCGCAGCAAGGCCGCTTTACTTAATTAGTGACCCCCCCCCCCGCCCTCTCTGTTTCCTTATGCGGTAAATGGAGAAGACGGGGAGAAATCTTTTCGGGCTGCGTCAAAATATCATCCACACACAACCACTCTCTACTCTCCCCACCCCCGCTCCTCATTTCCTTGCATCAAAATATCATCTATACACAGACATTATCCACTCACCTCTATCCCCTGCCTCCTCACTTCCTTGCTCAACAGGCATTCCCTTCGTGCTTAACGCCCCTTTCACCCCATCCATCCATTTCATCCTCAGTCGTTCCCTCAAGTTCACTCCCTCCACATCTGCCTTCCACACCTCTTCACTCATTCTTTCTATGGATCCAAACCATTCCAATAATCTTTTATCAATCCTAACTGCCATCTTCTTTTCCATCTCCACTCACCTGCTGACGCCCAAATTTCTCACTCTATTTAACCTGTAACCCCGACCATGCTCCTCAGACATTTAATCTCAAAGACATTTAAGCTTCTCTCTGTCTCTCTTAAATTCTAAGTCTCCGCCTCATACAGTGTCGTCGGCACAATCAACCTTTTATATAATCTCCTCTTTGCATTCATTCCCAAATGCCTATTTCTCATGGCACTTTTTAATGCCCCAATACATTTACTTGCTTCTCTCATTCTACAATTTACCTCTACCTCCACTCCTCCATTTCCTTCCACATGTGACCCCAAATACTCAAAACTGTCCAATTACTCCAACCTTTCTCCTTTAAGACTTAGTTCCAACTCGCTGCCATCCTCTCCCCTTGTGTACATTTAATCACCTCATTTTTACCCACATTTACTTTTAACTTTCTCCTATCGCATACCTTAACCAAATTACGTAACTAGCTGCCTTAATCCCCTCTCTGACTCTTCCATAAACGCAGTGTCGTCCGCAAACAACAACTGGCTCACCTCCCACTTTTCTCCATTTTCTTTAACCCTCTCCATTCTCCTGCCCATCACACTTGCATTTACCTCTTGCACCACCCCTTCCATGTACACATTAAACATACATGGTAACGTGATACATCCCTGATGTAGCCCCACCTTTACCTTAAACCACTCGCTCTCTTCTTTTCCAATTCTTGATTGTCATTAATATCTTCAATACCTAACACAGTGTCTCTCTGTCTACACTGTCATAAGCCTTCTTTAGGTCCATAAATGTAAAAAAACATTACCTTTTGCTAAAGCCTTCTCACAAATCTGCCTAACCACAAAAAGATCTGATCCACTCATCCTCTACTTTTCCTAAAGCCACACTGCTCCTCACCAGTTACTCCCTCTGTTCCTCTACTGATTCTCTCAATCAAAACCCTCCCATAGGCCTCCCCATTTAGACTCAACAAACTGATCACTCTAAAACTACTACAATCCCATTTGTCCCTTTTTCCTTTATGAAGTGGAATTATACAGGCACTCTTCCAATCCTTCAGCACTATTCCCTCCCTTAGACGCACATTAAACAACCTCACTAGTAAGACCCCTATTACTGTACTTCCCTTCCTCAGACACTCCGCATGACAGCCATCTAACCCAGGTGCTTTACCTGCTGTCATTATTTTCAAAACTTCTTGTACCTTATTTTTTCTTATATCTCCTCCATTTCTCTCTCTCATCATCGTCATTTTCATAGCGCCTCATGCTGCCACCATAAATCCCTTCCTCTCCTCATTTTCAGACACTCCGCATGACACCCATCTAACCCAGGTGCTTTACCTGTTCTCATAATTTATATCAAATACATATATATATATAATATATATATATATATATATATATACACGCACACACGCACACACACACACACCCACACACACACACAAACACACACACACACACCAACACACACAACACACTCACACACACACGACCACATACACACACACACACACACAACACCCACCACACAACAAACACACACACACACACACACACACCACCCACCACACACACACACAACCCCGCCCACACACACACACACATATAATTATATATACTATAGTATTTATATATATGTTAATATTATATATATATGTATATGTATCTATATATATGTGTGTGTATAATCGTTCCCTTTTCTGAATCATTTATTCCTTCGACCAAGTTTCTTCTCAAAGACAAATTAAATTTAATTAATTATTACCCCAATACCATTAATAAAAAGGTGGTAAATGTCCACCAAAGGTTAAAAGAAGAGCATAGTCAATGGATATATTCGATACCATGTAAAGGTTGTGACTTAGTTTACATCGGACAGACTGGAAGGGATTTGAACTCTAGGATGATTGAACATAAACGTTCCATTAAATATGGACAAGAGAGCTCAGCTGTGTTCTAACATGTTAAGCAATTTAATCATTGTTTCGATTGGGGGACAAAGCTCGAGCTTATTTATGAATCCAGATGTGAGTTCAGGAGAAAAATTGTAGAATCCACTATTATTGTATACCAGCCCAATAAAAATTATTTCAAAGGGGCAATGGTCCCCTGGATATAATAATTCCGGACTTTTAGTATCAATCAACCTATTAAAAACACATTTGCCACATGACCTCAACATACGGAGTGAGCCGAGGGTTAGAGACCTCTTCCCATGTTCCCCTTTCTCATGTAAAGAGTGCTACTTAAGTAGCACGCTCTCTCTTAAGTGTATCTACTGAAGAGGATTGCAGTTTTACAATCGAAATATATAGATTCCCCCGTTTCCAGTCTTTTCTCTCCAACAATGGTTTTACCGTGAGTATAATGTATATATATAGATATTATATATTACATTATTATATATATATATGTTATATATATAATATTTATATATATGTATAATTGTATATATATGTATATATATAAATATATATGTAATGCTATATAGATGTATATGTATAATGTACAAATATATATATGGGTATATGTTATATAGATGTATAGGTATATCATATATGTATTATAATATATGTATAAAATATATATGTTATATATATGTATATGGTATATGTATTTGTATATAAATAATTTATGTAATGTATATTATGTATGTATATGTATATATATGTATTGTCTATATATTGTATCATGTATATTCATATAATGCATATAATATAGGTATACATATATAATGTATTATATATGTTATACTGAATATATATATGGATATATAATAATGTATATGTATATATATATGTTATTACCGTATATATCTATATATATAGTTACATATATATTATATATATATATAACATATATATACATATATATATATAATATGTATATATATACTATATATATTTATATATATGTATATATATATATACTATATATATATATTAAAATACTCCTATATATATAATAATTATTGTATAACTATAATAATATACATATTATATATATATAATATATATGTCACTAGTATATATATTTATATATATATACATATATATGTACATATACATTATATATACACTTATGTTACATATACATATATATGTATAATATATATATATTATGTAATGTATATATAGTGTGTATATATTGTATATATAGTATATATATACATATATGTCATATATATAAATAAACTAATTATATATGTATATATATATATGTATAATAATATATGTATATGACTCTAAATGTCTAATATATTTATGTATATATATATGTAATATATATTGTATATATATATGTATATATATATATTATATTTATATATGTAATATATATGTATATTCTTATGGTATACTATTGTATATATGTATGTAAATTATATATATATGTAGACCATAATGTATATATGTATATATATATAATATGTTTTTTATATATATGTATAATATATATTTATAAATATAATATATATGTATATGTAAATATCGATGGTATATATATAATAGTATATGTATATATATATAGTATAGCATATATATATAATTTTATATATATGTATATATTTATTATATATAATATATAATTTATATATAATTATATATATGTATATATAATATATTCATATATATGTATAATAAATATATATGAAATCTAGTTTATATTATGGTTATATATATATAATTTATATATACTGATATATATATATTCATATATAATGTATGTAATATATGTATTATATAGTGTATATATAATTATTCATATATATGTATATATATATCATATATTTATATATATATTTGGTATATGTATTATAATATGTATATAATATATAATCTATACATATATGCTATATATATATGTTAATATATTTACATGTCGATATATTATGAATTAGTATATGTGTTTAGGATATATGTATAGTATATCTATAATGTATATATATGTATATATAGATATATATGTAATACTATGTAGTAGTATATATATATGTATATGATGTATATATAGATATATATGTATATATATTATAAGTATATATTGTATATATATACATGTATATATGTATATTATATATGTATATTATATATGTATATATAAATAATATATGTATAAATATATATGTATATATATAATGTATAATATATATGTATATATATGTCTATATTATATGTATATATAATGCATATATATGCAAGTATTATATAATGTGTATATATATATATAAATACAATATACATATATATATATGTATATATATATGTATATATATATATATGTATATATCTATATTTGATTATATATATATATATATATATGTATAATATTTTATATGTATATATATATTTATTAAGGTATAGTACTTATAAATTATATGTATATATATATGTATATATGGTATATTATATATGTATATATATATTCATCATATTAATGTATCTATAAATATATACTTATATATATATGTATATATATATATATATGATATATATAATATGTATATATATATATATGTATTATATGTATATGTATATGTATATACATAAATATATATCACTGTATATGTATATATTATAGGTATAATAATTATAACAAGTATACATATATGTTTATAGTATAGTTTATATATATATATATATTATTATATATGTATTATAATATTCTACTATACATATATGTATATACATATATATATATAATATATACTGTATATACCTGTAATATATATATACATATATATATATGAATGAATATATTTATGTATATATATATGTATATATGGTATTATATATATATGTATAGTATGTCATATGTATATATGTATATATATATATTAATATGTATATATGTTATATATATATATATTATATTAAATATATATATAGAATATATATATAGTTATATATATATGTATATATATATATAATGTATGTATAATATATTATATGTATTTATATGTATATATATAGTATATAATATATATTGCATATAATATATGCATATATATATGTATATATACCTATGCATATATTACATGTATATATCTTTGTATATGAGATATATAAATGTCATATATATATATATAATATATCTATAATATTTATAAAGCATATAATATACTATATGTAATTATAATAATGTAAGACTGTATAATATGTATAATATATGTATATATAATATATCTTATTATATAATTATTATATATGTATATATATGTATGTATATATGTAGTATATATATGTATATATATATATGTATATATTATATTATGTATATATATATGTATATATGCATTATATATAATATGTATATAATTATATATATATATACCCTATAGATACATGTAATATATATATATATACATGTATATATATATATGTATATATATATGTATATATATATATATATGTATAGTAGTATATGTTATATATATATATATGTATATTATATTATATTATATATATGTATATATATGTATAATATGTTATATATATATGTATATATATATACTATATATTATTATATATCATGTATGTATATATATATATGTTTATATATCTTATGTATATATATATATATATATATATTATACTATGTATATATATGTACATATGTATATGTGTATATATTTATGTATATATTATTTGTATATGTATATACATATGTATATATAGTATATATAATGTATATGTATATATCATATGTATATATATGTAAGTATATATATGTATATGTAATATATATATAATGTATATATATGTTATATGTATATATATATGTATATATATGTATATGTATATACCATATGTATATATATATATGTATATGTATATGTACTATTATATATGTTATATACCTATATATTATATATGATGGTATATATATGTATATATATTAGATGTATGTATATATAATGTATATATATATGTATATATATGTAGATATATTTGTCGATATATTATATGTAGTATGTATATATATCATATATAGTGTATGTATATCATATATATATGTATATATTATGTATTTATATTGTAATATATATGTATATATATATGGTAATATATATGTATATGTATATATATATGTATATGTAGATAAGGGACGAAGTATATATAATGTATAATGTATATATATATATATATATTATATATATATATATAATATGTAAATCAATATCTTAAATTTAGTGACAAAATACAGACGCTCGTTCTATCTCTCCTTCTCTTCTTCTTCTCTCCATTTCTTGCCATTTTGCCTTCTCCCCTTCCTCTCTCTCTCTCTCTCTCTCTCTCTCTCTCTCTCTCTCTCTCTCTCTCTCTCTCTCTCTCTCTCTCTCTCTCTCCTTTGTATATATGCTAATACCTATATTGTAAAATGTTTGGGATTAGGGTTGAAAATACTATACCCTAAAATTATTCAATAACAGATATAATAAATTGAATTTGTATCTGTCCTAAAGGGAAAAAAATACTTAGTCTTACATTCGTAAATTTTCGTGAAACTTCCATTTATAGAAAACAAATAGATAAATAAATAAAAATAGTAAAACTAAAAACGAAAAAATATGGCACTGGTCGTTCTATTTTGAAACGGCTTCCCATATCTCAAATCAATAACGATGATGAGGTCGCCAGATCGGCCAGAGGATCGTAAATTTTCGCTCAGAATGTTTACAAGAAAATGATAAACACAATCGGAACAAGTAAAGTCTCTTTGTGCGGCAAAAGCCCCGTTTCTGACATTAGACCCAGACGCTATCTCACCCGAGGCTCCAGGTTCTGAACGAAGCTTTTCGACCAAAACACCAAAATTTTTCGTCTCGAATTATTTCATCCACTTTCACAGCTATTAACCTGAAATGAAAAATCTATAACAACTGTTTCTATTTATTTCGATCGTTTTTGTAAACGTAGTTTTTGATTTTCTTGGGTTAATGTTCTTCCAGGAGGATATTATTGTTTTTTTTTCGTATGAAGGTGCAAGCAATATCTGCAGCGATGTTCTTTTTCGTAGGTTAGTCTGATCCACTACGTCATATACAATCTTCAAGATTGTTCCAGTTTCTCTTAAAGCTATTCAATAAATCATTCTTGTAATTTCAGATGATACTAGACTCAAGGGGTTTCTAAATGGTGTTAGAGCTTTGCTAGAATGGCTTTTGGATTTAGAAACACGCTCAAGTTTGCTTAAATTTTGTGAATATTTTTCATAAAGTTATGTTCCTTATTCTAAGATTTAGTCCAAAATGAAAGATAGGATGTGATGCCGACAAGATACGTGTACAAATTAAGGTTACCTATGAAATGAAATGAGTTGAATGGCCCGATATGACGTCATATCGTTTTAGGGTGACGTCATAGCTGCAGGAGCCAATCAGCGTGATCGGGACATCCCACACCCGACTTTTTTTTTCCCTTTTTGTTTTCGTCCTTTTTTCTTTTTGGTTCGTTGCAGACCACAGAAGGTTGGGAAGCATTATCGTTTATTATTGTTTTTATTTGGGAATCGTTGCTAGTGTTGTTTTGGCTACAAGTTTATAATATTTGATTAAATCTTAACGGTTTCTTTGCTTGCCAAGTTTTGAATGGACTTGGCATAAAATCCGCCTTTGTCTCAGATTTCTATTCCTTCTTTTATACAAATACAAACACCATTTCTTTTATTTTCGTTACTGGTTCATAAATAATCGACTAAATCTAAGAGGAATTATAACATTTTTCGGCTAATGATTATTTCTGGTTTCTGAATATGAAATTAAGATTTCATTGAAATTCGTGTTTTAATCTATTGTCTTAATAGCTGATGCTCTTAAGTTACAATATTTTAAGAAAATAAGAAAAAAATAATAATTTTGTTTTTATTTGTCTCTGGAAAGACGTAGAGTGTGGGATGATCTAATAGAGGTGTTCAAGTGCGTCAATGGTTTTAACAAGGTATTGCAGACAAGGTCATCATATGAAGACAAAAGGGCAGGACTCAAAGATATTATTTTAACTTGGACAAATTTAAATCTAAGAAGGAAATAGGCAAGAATTGGTTTACTAATAGAGCAGTTGACGGATGGAATAGACTTAGTAGCCATATAGTTAATGAGCGCTGAAACTATCGGTTGTTTTAAGAGTAGGTTAACTTTATGGATGGGGATGACAGGTGGTAATGGACATGGAACTGCCTAGTGTGGGGCTTATGATCTCTTGCAGTCTCCTTCATTCTTATGTTCTTAACCAACCTAGTAGAATGTTTAATTCAATTTTCAAGTTAACTTGATCTAGTTTACTGGTTTATCAATACAATAAACTTCTAACTTCTTGGGGGCGCCGATCTCTTGGACCTGGACGAGGTAGTCGGTGTCGCTAAACCAACTTAATCAATCAATCAATCAGTCAATCAGTCAATCAATCAATTAATTAATTAATCAATCAATCAATCAATCAATCAATCATTCAATCAATCAATCAATCAGTCAATTCAGTCAATCAGTCAATTCAATCATATCAATCAAGTCATACATTAATCAATCTAATCAATCAATCAATCATATCAATCTAAATCTAAATCATCATTTAATCAATCAATCAATCCACCATTTGAATAACCTCCAAAAGGCAAAAAAAATATGTAAAGATGGAACAAAATAGAATACGATAAAACAAAAGAAAAAGAAAGGATAGGAAGAAAATAAAAACGAGAAAAATACGAGAAACAAGACAGAAAAACGAATGAAAAAACAAATCAAAGCAAAACAGAAAAAAAGAAAAGATAAAAAAGAAAAAAAGGTAAAAAAAAGATAAAAAAAAAAACAAAATATAAAAGACATTTAAGAAACAAAACACAAGAAAAGGACAAAACAAAACAAGAAAAAAAAGAGTAAAACAAAATAAAACGAAACAAAATATATAAAAAAAAGGACAGAATAAATACATAAAAGATGAAAATAAAACAGGATAGTATAAAATAGAATAGAATAGATAAACACACAAATTTACATCAAATCAACCACGTGCCATGTGATATGTGCCGCATGCCATATGCCATGTTATACATGCCACGTTACACGTTTCACATGCCACGTTACATATGAGACGTGCCACGTTACACATGTCACTTGCCACGTGCCACTTGCCACGTGCCACATGTCACGTGCCACATGTCACGTGCCACGTGCCAGTGGAACGTGATGAACGGTTTGAAAGTGCAACATAGGTCAAACGGGTCAGGCTGGTCCCAGCGGATGAGCCAAAATGGATGGGGGCAAATGGTTTTCATCCAACGCATCCATTAATGACCTTCCTTGCGATGGATGGCGGTGCTGGACCTCAGGAGACTTTCTGGTCTATAACGAGGCCAACTCATGAAAGAATGGAGAAAAAAAGAAAGAAATGGAAAGGAAGAAAAAGAAAACAGAAAACAAAATAGAGTAAAATTAAAAACAAAGAATATATATATATATATATATATATATATATATATATATATAATTATTAATATATTATATATAATATATATATATATATTATATATATATATATTGATAAGTATTTTAGACAA
>NC_134793.1:17291847-17299347 GCF_046742065.1 Oratosquilla oratoria | reverse complement strand
TTCATAAATAATATAAAAATAAAAATGAAAATATCTTCTTGTGGCCTATTGATTGCTATGACACAGTTGGAAAAACAGAAACATAACCATCATCCAAAGATAGGGTTGGTTGGATGAATGTTTGTCCAACCATAAAGCTGGACTCCAAGCATTCCGTTGACTAGCGCAGCCATAGCTAAAGAACCACAAAACTGAAAAAAAAAAAAAAAAATCATAGGCCTAGTCCGGAGACCGTGTGTCAGCCACCGGGGCTGCACCTCAAAATGAAATAAAACCATTTGACGGGATTTAAAGATGGGCGGAGGGGAGACGATTCTCTATGACGTCCCTCTCGTAGGCTGCAAGAGAACATGATGTGATGAAGGGAAGAAAGTCGTTAACAAATGATATTTTGTCCTTCTTCTGTCTCGTAAATTGAATATATGGAGGGATTATAGCCCGCTCGATGCAACAAATTTACATAGAAATAAAATAAACTAGGGGTTATGGTTGTACAAATCATTCATTCATATATATATATATATATATATATATATATATATATGTATGTATATATTATATATATATATATATATATATATATATACATATTTATATATATATATATATATATATATATATATATATATATATACATATAATTTCCAAAATCCATATGATATTATATATCACGTGTCGTTTTCCTTCGTTTTGTTCGACACGATGTAAAATACCTTTGTTAGGTAATTGAACAGTGCAAAATGAGAGAATCAGAACCCAACAGAAACAAAAAGCAAAAATAATTAAATAAATAAATAAAATAGAAAAAAAAGGATAAAAAATAATAAAGAATAAAGAATAAAAAGAGAAGAAAAGATGAAGACAGAGAAAATCAATTAGACACAAATGAGTGAATAAATTAGTAAATGATTAAATTCATGAATAAAAGAACTTCATATTGCTCCGGAATTTTGACATACCTGGAACTAAAACTCCAACTTTGTATTTTTTTTTCTTTTCCTTTCCTAAACAATATCAGTTCGGCTTTAAAGTTTGTATCACTGCAAGGAGACGTAAGCAAATGTCTGTGTGGCACAAAAGAAAAAGAGAAAGAAAGAAAAAAGAGAAAGAAATAAAAGAGAAAGAAAAAGAGAAATGAAATAACGAAGGAAATAAAAAAAAGAAATTAAGGAAAAATAAAGATGGGGCATAGGGTAGTAATAATGAAGAAGAAAATGAAGAAGAGGGAGAGGAAGAAGAGAGGAGTAAGAAGGCGAAGAGGAAGATGAAGAGGGATAGGGAGAAGGAGAGGAATAAGAAGACGAAGAGGAAGCGAAAGAGGGAGAGGAATAAGAAGGGGATGAAGAAGAGGAATAAGGAGAGGAATAAGAAGAGGAAGAAGAGGAAAATGAAGAAGAAGAAAATGAAGAACACAAAGAACACGAAGAACACGAGGAACACACAGAATAACGCAAAAAAGAACACGAAGAAGAAAACTAAGAACACAAAGAACACAAAGAAGAACACGAAGAACACAGAGAAGAACACGAAGAACACAAAGAACACGAAGAACACGAAGAACACGAAGAAGAAGAACAACGACAGAGGCAGGATGGTGACCGGAGAAGATGCTCCATCACGTGGCGGGGGTTTGTGGGGGAGGGTGAGGGAGAGGGGTGAGGGGAGGAGCTACCGAAACTTGACCACAAGGCGTTTTCTCAAACTTAGGAAAACGTGTTTACTCTCTATGCAAACTATTATGTTCATTCACTGACTTAATTTATCTTTACATTTATTAATTACATAATTTCTTGGGCTTCTAGTTCGAGACGATTTTTGGCAGTTGTGATTGCCTCTTCTTCCAGTTCTGGAAAGCTGGATTTCGTCAATGTCTCACCGAGAGCATCTCTCCGTCTATTTCTCAATCTTCCTCTGGGTCTTTCTCCATTTGGTGTCCATTTTCTATCTTTGCTCTCCTTCCCTCATCCATTCTTTCCACATGCCCCAACCACCTGAATTGCGACGCATTTATCTCAAAGTTAAAAAAAGGCATAATTACTTTGCTTTTATATAGAAACACACAAAGAGAGAGGGACAGGATAAAGGAAGATGTGTCCATAGGAAATGAATACGTTAAAGTGTAATGACCCTATCTGCCCTCACTTGACCTGAGGTCAGCAAGTTCATAGTGTTGGATGAATAATTGCGCCAGGAAATTGTCACATTTAAAATATTCATAATATCTATTTTGATTTATATGTTGTATGGGTACAGTATTGTTGTGGTTATGGCTATTATCATTACTATTATTGTTATTGTTATTATTATGATCATTATTATCATTATCATTATCATTATTATCATTATTATTTTTATCATTATCATTATTATTACTATTATTATTACTATTACTATTACTACTATTACTACTATTACTACTATTACTATCATTATCACTATCATAATTTAATTATTACTGTTATGTTGTTTTATTGATCAGTTTTACTATTATTGTTATTATTATTTTTACTATTGTTAACATTATCATTATTATATTTTTGTTATTGTTGGTACTGTGGTTGTTACTGTTTCTGTTGTTATTTTTGTTGTTATTATTGATGTTGATATCATTGTTATTGTATATATGTATATATATATATATATATATATATATATATATATATATATATATATATATATATATATATATATATATATATATATATATAATTTGTATTTGGGATCAGGTAATTGCCTCACCTATTTCTCAATCCAATAAATCGATCTGGTTACAACTTTGGCTTCTTTTTACTTTGTATGGATCCTGTCGTATCTAATTGGATTCCTAGAAAGTTGATTAAAAATATCTCTAGTAAAAGTTTCCGACGATAAGGTCGACGTTGCCAATATTACAGTGTCCAACACGTAAACAAAATATAAGCCACGATTTGTCAATAACCTAGATAATTCTAATCTAACCAAGTTTAGTTTTAGGTTTGATAAGGTTAGGAAAAGTTAACAAAGGTTATGTTAAGTTAGGTTAGTTTGTATTATGTTAGATTAGAATAGATTTGATTAGATTACATTAGATTAAATTAGATTAAGTTAGATCAGGTCAGGTCAGGTTAAATTAGGTTACGCTAGGTTAAGTGAAGTGAAGTTAAGTTATATGAGGCTAAGATAGATTAGGTTATATGAGACATGGTTAGATAAAGATAGCTGAGTTGAGGATAGGTAATGTTGGGATAGATGTTAAGATATGTGTATATACAGTATATGTATATATATATGTATATACATGTATATACATGTATATATGTATATAGATATATGTATGCAATATTGGATAAAAATGCAAAAAAAACTAGAAAAATCTAATACTGAAGGGACACTAGCTTGTTTTGAGGTAATTTCTACATCTGAAGCTGCAACAGTAACGGCAGATTTTACACCAGAAACAGTCATATTGATGGCTAGTTTTTCACCCCCAAACCACCAAACTACGGAGAATGATCATTTTCTATTCAAATCCGCCAAACATTGGCGGATTTTTCAACAGAAACCGACAAACAACGGCGGGTTTTAGGTAAGGAAACACCAAAGAAGGGCGGATTTTTGGATAGAAATTGAAAAAATGATGACGCATTTTCCGTTAGAATCCACCTAAGAAACGGCGGATTTTCCGCCAGAATACGCCTAATAAAAGCGAACTTTTTTTTTTTGCTAGAAACCGCCAATGGCGATTTCTTCACAAAAACAGCCAAAGCATCGGTAGATTTTCTTTTACAAACCAAACAACGGCGGCCTTTTCACTAGAATACGCCAAACACTCTGGCGGTTTTTTCACCAGAATACGCCAAGAATTGGCGGATTTTCACATAAAACCGCCAAACAATGGCAAACTTTCCACCGGAAACCGCCAAAGGAAGATTAATTTTCTACCAGAAACCACCAAAACACGAGCAAACTTTTCACCAGAACATGCCAAACAACGAAGAACTTCCAGACAGAAACCGTTAAAGTGATATCATCGTCTTTCTTTACTACAAACTTTGTCTTTTTCTCGAAAAGTAATTTCTTGCGACGGTAAGAAGTTGAAATGAGACCAAGTGGATTATCATGAAAAAAAAAAAAACCGATAAAGATATCGAACCTATTGATCACACACACACACACACACACACACACACACACACACACACACACACACACACACACACACACACACACACACACACACACACACACACACATATGTATATATATATATATATATATACTGTATATATATATATGTGTGTGTATGTGTTTGTGTATGTGTATGTGTGTGTGTGTGTGTGTATGTACATATATTCATATTTATACCACATTTGTATATACATATATTCATATTTATACTGCATATGTATATACATATGGAGACGTGGGTAGAGTCATAGGAGATGGGTTGGAGCTTTTTTATTGCTTTGACCTTTCGACCTATGGGGTCATCTTCAGACAGCTAATAGAACAAGGCGTTAATACAATTTATACAACCCAGAAGTCTTCGGGGAGGGAACCAGGTGTAGGTAAATAGGGGGAGAGGAAAGGGCGGGGTGGGGTGGGGGGAACGCCAGGGGGATGGGAAATAACATTGATGGGGGGAGGTTAATTCATATTGTGGTCAATTGTCTCACATCATTTCGTCAAGTTTTATAATGCTTGATACATTCGCTAATCGTACAACGTCTTCCCTGTCGTTGGTGTTTTTGAAGTGTTGATGTAGGCGGATTTAATTGTCTCTTTCTAGTCTCTGTTGTCCTTTTTGAAAATTTTCGACTTTATTCCAGTTGGACAGATGTCTAAATTTGTCCACACGGAGAACTAGGGAGTTCAAAGTGCGGTGCGCCTTTAGGTCGTTTCTTCGTTTCCTAAAGGTGCACCGCACATCAAACTCCCTAGTCCTTCAAGCGGACATTTTCCCAACTGGAATAAAGTCTTCAAAAGGGACGAAAGAGAAACATCAGAGGTTCCATTAAAGTCGCTTACATGGACACCTCCAAATACAACAACGACAGAGAAGGCTTCATACACTTGGCAAAGCTATCAAGCATTATATCAATTTACGAAAATAGTTAAGACAATTGACCACAATATGAACCTACCCGCTCGTCGATGCTACCTCTCACCTCCCCCTCCCGGCTTCCCCCCGGCTTCCCCCCGGCTTCCCCCCGGCTTCCCCCCCCGGCTTCCCCCCCCGGCTTCCCCCCCCCCGGCTTCCCCCCCCGGCTTCCCCCCCCGGCTTCCCCCCCGGCTTCCCCCCCGGCTTCCCCCCGGCTTCCCCCCCGGCTTCCCCCCGGCTTCCCCCCCGGCTTCTCCCCCGGCTTCCCCCCCGGCTTCCCCCCCGGCTTCCCCCCCGGCTTCCCCCCCCGGCTTCCCCCCCGCCATTCCCTCTCCCCCGGATTATCTCCCCCGGGTTCCCTCCCCGAAGACTTCTGGGTTGTATAAATTGTATTAACGCCTTGTGCTATTAGCTTTCCGAAGATGACCTCACTGGTCGAAAGGTCAGAGCACTAAAAGTGTTTCAACACATTTTCGCTGCTCATCGGCTACCCACGCCCTAATCTGTCTTTAAATTCATTCATATAAATAAATATATATAGTTACACACACACACACACACACACACACACACACACACACACACACACACACATACACACACACACACACACACACACACACACACACACACACACACACACACACACACACACACACACACACACATATATATATATATATATATATATATATATATATATATATGTGTGTGTGTGTGTGTGTATGTGTGTGTGTTTATTGATATATATGTAAATGTATTTATTTGTATGTCTGCATATATAATTAGAATATACTCAGTTATATTTGTATACATATGTATACATGTATATCTACCTACGTTTATATGAATGAATACATACAAATTTTTTTCTTTATTTTGTATTCATATTTTCATTTAATAACTCATTCATTGAATACTCATTTGCATAGACACCTATCAAGTCCTGTTACGAAGTAATATCATTGTTTTAATTTTTATTTGAAATATCTTCATTTTGTTTTCACTTGTTCTTCCCGCGTCAGGTCGTGTGTGTGAGGGGGAACCAGGAAGCCAATTCTTCGTCAAATATTTCAAACTTGCAGGAGTAGTCCTCAAGTTGGTGCAGGTACTTTGAGAGTACTTCCTCCTCCTTCTCCTCTTCCTCCTCCACCCCTTCTTCTTTTCCTTCTTCTTTTCCTCCTCCTCCTCTTTCTTCTTTTTCTTCTTCTACTTCCTCAACGATGTCCTCTGAAGGAAAAAAATATATAGAGAGAGATAAAGACAGAGAGAGAGAGAGAGAGAGAGAGAGAGAGAGAGAGAGGCAGGCAGGCAGGCAGGCAGGCAGGCAGGCAGGCAGGCAGGCAGGCAGGCAGGCAGGCAGACAGACAGACAGACAGACAGACAGACAGACAGACAAACACAGAGAGAGAGAGAGAGAGAGAGAGAGAGAGAGAGAGAGAGAGAGAGAGAGAGAGAGAGAGAGAGAGAGAGAGAGAGGCGGACCTCATTACGGCCAATTCCTTGATCAGTCGTTTATGCTAAGAACTTCCTCAAATAGCGTGGGAAGTTGGAATTCGCTTCATCAAAGGAAGTTGGGGAGAAAAGGGGGCGTGGGAACGCCAGCGCGGGCCGGTGGTAATCACTGGTGGCAGTCTCAAGAAGAGCAGGGAGTCGTTACTTGCGGCGAAGGTGGAGGAGTGGTGGTGGTGGTTCGAACCCTGCCACCGGCGAAGTTGAACCAAGGGTATGGTTTATTAAATTCCACGCTACAAAGTCCTCTGTAAGGGGTACCGTCCTAGATTTATTTCTGGTTTTATTATTAATTAGTTTTGAATTTATTTATTAATTTGTTGATTGATATATTCTTATATAATTCAGTTGATTAATTAATTAGTGTATATATATTATATATATATATATATATAATACATATATATATATATAATATATATATATATACTCATTTACTTATTTCTTTACTTATATAGTCATTTATTTATTTATGTATATATTCATACTTATTTGTTAATTATTTATTTATTCGTTGATTTATTAAACAATCTATATATCTGCCGCTCTGTATTATGTAGATACGAAAAATAAAATGGTAAAATTTCGAGGTAGCCCATTTGGAGTCCATTTGGTCCATAGCCATCCCATTGATTAAGGTGGGGGCACACTAAGCATTTTTCACTAGCAAGCTACTTGCTATTACTACTTTGAGTAGAAACAACCTCTGTTATTTTTTTTTATTATTTTTCATATTTTCCAAATTCCAAATTTCTTTTGAATTATAGTGAAAAGCCGAATGTCTAACTAAGACAAACTGAAACTAGAATACGAATGTTAGACAATTTATTGAGATGTTCTTACGGAATTCTAGAATATCGCAACCGCAGCGGTTGCTATTCCAACGAGGTAGCAAAAGCAAGTGTGCC
>NC_134793.1:17264347-17266847 GCF_046742065.1 Oratosquilla oratoria | reverse complement strand
GCTCGTTAACTACATGGTTACTAAGTCTATTCCATTCGTTAACCACTGATGGTAAACCAGTTCTTGTCTGTTTCCTTCTTAAATCTAAATTTGTCCATTTAAAATCAATTTCTACAATTCCTGGCCTGTTGTCTTAATATGATGACCATGCCTTCATCGCGTCTTTGATTCAGTGATCTTCAGCATTAGGCTCTGTTGTTATGTTATGCTGTTTCCTCAGCTTCTGAAACTCGCTTCAGCACTGAATAAAACCGTCCCTTACCCAGCAACTACTACAAGGTTCTAGGGATCATGCTGAGGGTCATGCTTGAGGGTCATGCTGAAGGCCAATCTTCAGGGTCATGCTGAGTGTCATGTTTGAAGGCCATGCTGAGGGTCATGCTGAGGTCAATGCTAAAGGTCATGCTTGAGAATCATGCTGAGGGCCATGCTGAGGGTCATGCTGTCGGTTATGCTGAGGGCCATGCTGAGGGCCATGCTGAGGGCCATGCTGAGGGCCATGCTGAGGACCATACTGAGGGCCATGCTGAGGACCATACTGAGGGTCATGCTGTGGGCTATGCTGAGGGCCATGCTGAGGACCATGCTGAGGGCCATGCTGAGGACCATGCTGAGGACCATGCTGATGGCATGCTGAGGGCCACTGGTCTAGTGCTCTCTTTACTAGAAGAGTAACGATCTGTGACGCTAAGAGGCTAAGCAAGACGACTCTTTCGAGGTTTTGAAAAAAAAAAATATCTTCAAGAAATTTTGGGTTATGCGCGGTCTGAGAGACCAGGATGGGATGTCGTGAGTGCCTATCCCCACTCCCATCCCATCCTTTCTATCTCTCTCTCTCTCTCTCTCTCTCTCTCTCTCTCTCTCTCTCTCTCTCTCTCTCTCTCTGTCTCTATCTCTCTCTCTCTCTCTGTCTCTATCTCTCTGTCTCTCTCTCTCTCTCTTTCTCTCTCTATATCTATCTATCTATCTATCTATCTATCTATCTATCTATCTATCTATCTTAGGTGTTAATAGTGTCTCCCCCATGCTGGTCATTGCTATTAAAAAAAAAAAGAAAAAAAATGACGTCATCATCTGGAACCTCCATGACGTCACGATGATGACGTACCGAGATCAGCAACTTCAGCTCTTCGAGTCGGTGATGTCTTTAGAGGATAGAGGCGCTGGTTAATGCTGACAAATAAGCCTCGATTGGGGCTTAACTGAGGTCTTTAAACCCTCATAAGGATAACATCAAGACTGAAGCTGAATTCACACTCTGAACGTAGATTTCATCTTAAAGTAGATAAAGATAATTTTCGCTGACAACTTAAGAAGATAAGAATAAAGGAGACTACAAGAGACCGTAAGGCCTACACTAGGCAGTTCCATGTCCATTACCGCCTATCATCCCCATCTATAAAGTTGTCTAGCCGTTTCTTAAAACAACCGATAGTTTCAGCGCTCGTTAACTACATAGTTACTAAGTCTATTCCATTCGTTGATCACTCTATTGGTAAACCAATTCTGGCCTATTTCCTTCTTAATTCTGATTTACACTAAGGTCGAAAATAATATGAATTTATCGGGTAAAATGCCCTTAATATCAGGCAATTGGCCATTTTGTTTGTCTAATTGCCCATTCGTGTGTTTGATTTTATTTGATTTTTTTTTGTCTATTCATTTCTATTTAATTTACCTGTTTCTATTCATTTATTCATATATTTTCAATAGTTATTAATTCTTATCTAATTTACGTATTTTCATCTATTTACTTTTTCTATTTTTAACTGTCTATTTATCCTTATTATATATATTATATATATATATATATATATACATATATATATATATATATATATATATATATATATATATTTTAAATATTTCTATGTAGAGTTCTTCAGTCATAATAAGGAGACTACGTATCTCGGGTCCATAGGGGTGCTACTTATGATGACGCACACTGTGTAGAAGTGATGGATCCAGCGTTCGATTCCCAATGACTCCCTAACATATAGGGCAAAGGTTGCCAGCGTCGTAGTAATCCTTTATGGTCCATCGTAATCCATTGCAATCCATTTATTTTTATCGCAATATAACAAAATCTATTGCAATCCACTAATGTAATCCACTGCAATCCATTGTAGTCCATCGCAATACATTGCAATCCATTGTAATCCATTGCAATCCATCATATTTCATTGCATCACAGTGTCATCCACTGGAATCCATCAAAATAATACATTGCAATCCATTGCAATCCATTGCAATCCATCATAGTTCATTGCATCACAATTTCGGCCACTGGAATCCATCAAAGTAATCCATTGCAATCCACCAGTGTACTTCGCTGCAATTCATTGCAATCCATTGCAAGCCATCATAGTTCATTGCATCACAATGTCATCCATTGGAATTCATCAAAGTAATCCATTGCAATCCACCACTGTATTCCACCGCAATCCATCTTAATCCAATGCAATCCATTCTAGTTCATTGCGATGTAAGGTAACCCACC
>NC_134793.1:17256847-17259347 GCF_046742065.1 Oratosquilla oratoria | reverse complement strand
ATGTGTGTGTGCGTATATGTGTGTGTGTGTTTTTGTGTGTGTGTGTGTGTGTGTGTGCGTGCGTGTGTGTGTATGTGTGTATTCACCATGGTCTTTGTATCACGTGTTGGACTCGTGATCAACAGCTATTTCCCTCGCGGAAGAGAGCTCAGAGCTCGTATAACCGATCTATGGGTAATGCTGTGACTTTACACGCACACATACCCCCAACTCCCCGCCCACGAAAGTTGGAGAAACGACTCGAAGCGCAGCGATACTGAAATTATTTCGTCCCTGGGCATGATTCGAACCCGGACAACCGTATCGACAGTCGGATACTCTACCAACTGCGCCACCAAGTCATGCAGTATTGTGTGTGTGTGTGTGTGTGTGTGTGTGTGTAAACTACCAAACTCATGTGTACAGAAGGAGAAGTCTCACCTCATCGTGAGATAGGTATAAAAAAAAATCATAGTTGTGAGGATTCTATTTCGTTTTGCAATTTCAGGCAAGTACTACGAAGATAAAAAGATTGTACAATTTAGATAAGCAATCACAAACTGGGGAGAAAGGTCACGCTGGGCTGGCCTGAACTTGCAGGGAAAGAGCTGTTTCGTGTTTATTTCGCAAAAAAAAAAAAAAAAAAAAAAAAAAAAAAAAAATTGAAACAATTTCGCTCACTCAGTCCAAGGGAGAGTGGAGAGGTCAGGTCAGGTCGTGTCCTAGGTCAGGTCGTGACCGAGGTCAGGTCGTGACCCGGCTCAGTTTGCTCTGACTTGACCTAAAGTGCTTGTGAAAGTGTATCTAATGTGTTCTAATTCTATATGTTTTTGTCTGTGTATTTTTGCATGTACATACGTGCACACACACATTTGTATATATATATTATATATTGTCAGTGTATTTGGGCAGGAGTTTTTCTCTAATGCATGTTTCATTAAAAGTGATGGCTAGTTGTGCATTAATAATTTTCTTAATGGTATTTTCCATATACCTTATTAAGGATTTGTTTTCCTTAGGAAGGAAATTTATGACTTGGCTGTATGTAGTCATAGTAGCTAATATGACTACATACAGCCAAGTCATAAATTTCCTTCCTAAGGAAAACAAATCCTTAATAAGGTATATGGAAAATACCATTAAGAAAATTATTAATGCACAACTAGCCATCACTTTTATGAAATTATATATATATATATATATATATATATATATATATATATATATATATATATATAGTGATAGGTTAACTGCAAAGTTTGAAGTTAACCTTATTATCATTTGATGAAAAAATAGATAACTGGCTGATAAGAAGAAACTGAGAAAATTATAGATAAAATAAACTAATCTGGGGATTTACATAACAACAAATACACCAAAGTTTACAAACACTGAATAAATGACTAAAACCTCCCATTTGTCCAACTTGGCCTAATCTTGGCTAGTAACCCGCCAAACTCCTTGAGCTTTATGTCTACTTTCCCCGCCAGCTCCCTCACCTGCGTGGCTACTAAATCGCCAAATCTCCCAACTTCCCGGCTACTAAACCTAGAGAGTCTGAGAGCCGTGGGGGCTCTTCTGGGAAGAGACGAGAGCCACCTGGGGCCGCCTGAGAGCCAGCTGCTGCCATCTGGCGCTCTCCACCTGTTGCTCTTGTGGGTCTAGAGCGACGCCATCGACCAAGAGAAGGGAGATCCTATTACGCTCTGGGAATTGGACAGCCGTCCTCAGCCCCACGTAAAAGAGAAAGGAAAATTGTAACCTCGTATATGAATATGGATACACGAATACACACACACACCATATGTATATGTATATATATGTATGTGTGTACGTATGTATGTGTGTATGTATGTATGTGTATGTATGTATGTATGTATGTATGTATGTATGTATGTATGTATGTATGTATGTGTTTGTATGTATGTATGTATATACGTATGTATGTATGTATGTATGTATGTATGTATGTATGTATGTATGTATGTATGTATGTATGTATGTATGTATGTATGTATGTATGTATGTATGTCTGTATGTACGTACGTATGCATGTATGTATGTATGTATGCATGCATGTATGTATGCATGTATGTATGTACAGCATGTATGTATGTATGTGTGTGTATGTATGCATGTATGCATATATGTGTGTGTGTGTGTGTGTGTGTGTGTGTGTGTGTGTGTGTGTGTGTGTGTGTGTGTGTGTCTTGATTTACCATGGTCTTTGGATCACGTGTTGGACTCGTAATCGACAGCTATTTTCCTCCCCATCTATTATCCGCCATTCATAATCTAAAAAATCAAGGCTTCTCGTATGCCACGTCGCTCCTGCAATCTTCTCTATCTCGATTCTCTACTCGCACACACACACACACACACACACACACACACACACACACACACACACACACACACACACACACACGATTCGATGGCAGGGTGGTACCGATCGCGGCCGCCACTACGGCGGTCCGAGTTCGAATCCCACCCAGGGCTGAAATAATTATAGTATCGCTGC
>NC_134793.1:17249347-17251847 GCF_046742065.1 Oratosquilla oratoria | reverse complement strand
GCTGGTTCAAAACGTAATCTTCACCGCTCGGACAGACATCATTGATGACAGAGCCTGTGTACGCGTTCATTTGACAAAAGCATATTAGCGATGCAGCCCAAGCCATTAACGTTCCTCGCAACGTTTCAGGCAGATTTTATGTGAATTAGATTCATCGTTTTCATATCAAGTGTCGGTCATAACAATAACACTTCTGCCTGGCCCGACCCGAACTGGTGAAGTGGTTGTTTGAATCCGTTTCTAGAATTTGAGGGAGTAAGCCTCAACCATGGTGAAAATAAACTCCGACTACGGTGAAAATAAACCCCGCCTACGGTGGAAATAAGCACGGCCCAAGGTGAAAATAAGCTCCACTCACGGTGAAAATACGCTCCGCCCACGGTAAAAATAGGCACCGCCTACGGTGAAAATAAGAACCATTTCCGGTGAAAATAAGCACGCCCACGATGAAAATAAGCCCCAACCACGGTGAAAGTAACCTCTGACCACGGTGAAAATAAGATACGCCTACGGTGAAAATAAGCTCATACGGTGAAAATGAACTCCAGCCACGATGAAAATAAGCTCTGCCCACGGTGAAATTAAGCATCACTGACGGTGAAAATAAGCTTCATCCACAGAGAAAATATGCTCCACTTCCGGTGAAAATAAGCTTGTACCACGGTGAAAATAAGCACCGCCTACGGGGAAAATAAGCTCCACTCACGGTGAAAATAAGCCCGTCCATGGTGTAAACGAGCTCCACCCACACTGAAAATAAGTTCCACCCACGGTGTAAATAAGCTCCGCCCATGATGAAAATAAGCTCCAATGGTGAAAATAAGCTCCGCCCACACTGAAAATAAGTTCCATTGACGGTGTAAATAAGCTCCGCCTACAACGTAAATAAGCTCCACTCACGGTGAAAATAAGCACCGACGGTGAAAATAAGCACCGTCGGTGAAAATAACCTCCGACGGTGAGAATAATCTCCTTCATTGAAAGTAAGCTCCGCCCACGTTGAAGAATAAAGCTCGCCCACAGTGAAAAATAAGCCCCGCCCACGGATAAAAAAAATCACCCCACGGTCAAAATAAGCCTCACCTACGGTCAAGATAAGCTCCGCCTACGTTGAATATAAGCTCCTCCCACGGTGAAAAGAAGCCCCACCCTCAGTAAAGATAAGCCCACCCCAAGATAAACATAATTCCCTATAAAGGTTATAAATTGTTTGAAATAAACACACACGTACATACACACACGCACACCGTACACACACACACACACACACGCACACCCACACCCACACCCACACCCACACCCACCCACACACACACACACACACACACACACACACACACACACACACACACACACACACACATATATATATATATATATATATATATAATATATTATAGGATACACACACACACACACACACACACACACACACACACACACACACACACACACACACACATACATATATATATATATATATATATATATATATGTGTGTGTGTGTGTGTGTGTGTGTGTGTGTGTGTGTGTGTGTGTGTTCGTCCGTTCTTAGGTCAAAGACCTTCTAGTCATCCTTTCTGGGGGTCAGGGTCAATCTCGTTGAGTCGGCAGATGACTGGTTAGGCCAATCCACCCTCGGAAGGTCCTTTGGCAAGGAAAATCACACAGGTCTAATCAGAAGAATGGGTCATGACTTTAGGTTCCACTGTACATTGGCCTGACAGCTGGCTTGAGCATTATCTACAAACGCTCATCACAGCGAAATGTCTTGGTATTTGCATAATGACAATTCCCCCCTCCCCTCTTCCCCTCTTCCCCCCTCCCCCTTCCCCTCCTCCCCCCCTCCCACCTCCTCCCACCCTTCGATGCGTTTCAAGCACTTAAGATAAAAAAGAAAGGCGTCAGAGAGAGCCATCTCCCTCTCGACAGTCTCCTAAACTGGGAGTGCAACCTCGGAGGGCTGGCATTCGGTGTCCTAAGGAGACCTGATAACCGGCGACTGCTCTTCCCTTTAATTCTTAAACATCAATCAGTTAATTTTATGATTTATATTTCCTTTATCTATTTTCTAATTATTTATATTTTACTTATATAATTTTATCGATTTACCATTATAATTTTTTGATTGATTGATTTGTTTGTGTTAATATATTTATGCATTCATGTATTCATCTGTATGTACAAACAAATAAAAAAATCTTCCATTTTCTAAAATAAGCAAATTGTGACATAGTGTCAATAGTGCGGTGGAGTCCTGTAGATCCGGTAAAGTTCTATGGATCAAGTGGAATTATGTAGATCCGGTGGAGTCCTGTAGATATTTTGGAGTTCTGTAGATATTTTGGAGTCCTGTAGATCCAGTGGAATCCTTTAGATCTATTGGAGTCTTGTAATCCCAGTGGGGTCCTGTAGATCTCTTGGAGTCCTGTAGATATGGTGGAGTCCTTTAGATCTTTTGGATTCCTGTAGGTACGGTGGAGTCCTGTAGATCTTTTGG
>NC_134793.1:17241847-17244347 GCF_046742065.1 Oratosquilla oratoria | reverse complement strand
CTCCCCCTCCTCTTCCCCTCTTCTATTCATTATTTTTTCCTTCTGTGAACAAACGCTCTCCTTCCAAAATCCCAATTTAACAACGAAAATCTGTTCTTCATTATAACTGTTCTTCCGTTCAACTGTTCAACTCTGTTCTGCCTGGGTGAAAGTCGTTAGCGTGACAGTCTGCCCTGCAGGTGGGCCCGTGTAGCAACCTCACGGATTATATTCATGGTAACGATCATCTCTTCCAACTCCTCCTCCTACACCTCCTCCTCCTCCTCCTCCTCCTCCTCCTCCTCCTCCTCCTCCTCCTCCTCCTCCTTCTCCATCTCCATCTTCTCATTCTCCTCCACCTCCTCCTACTCCTCATTCTCTTCCCCCTCCTCCTCCTCCTCCTCTTCCTCTTCCTCCTCCTCTTCTTCTTCATCCTCTCTCTCTTCCTCCTCCTCCTCCTCTTCCTCTTCCTTATTCCTCTTCCTCCTTCTACATCTCCTACTTTTTCTCCTCCTACCCCTTCCTCCTCCTTCCTCCTTCTCTTCTTCTTCCTCCTGTTTCTCCTCCTCCTTTATCTCCTCCTACTCCTCCTCCTCCTCCTCCTCCTCCTCCTCCTCCTCCTCCTCTTCCTTCTCCTTCTCCTCCTCATCTATATCCTACTTCTCTTCCACTTCCCCCTCCTCCTTCTACTCCTTCTCTTCCCTCTACCTCTTATTTCTTCTCTTCTTATTCCAGGCTCCTCCCCATCCTCCTCCTCCTCCTCCTCTTTCCTCCCCCTTTCTTCCTCTTTCATGTCCTCCTTTTCCAGCCTCCTCCCACTCCTCTTCCTCTACATCCTCCCCTGCATCCTCTTCCTCCTCCTCTTCCTCCTCCTCCTCCTCCTCCTCCTCCTCAGCTGGCTGCCGGCGTTTATAAAGAGGCTAGTAAGACAAACGGCTGGGGGGTGGGGGAGGGGGCTGAGTGGGGTTGTGGGGGCAGGGGGGGTGCTTGCAACAGCCTCTTGTTTATGTACAGAGAAGCGAAGGAAGAGGAGGAAGGGAGGAGAGGAGGAGAAGGAGGAGGAGGAGGAGAGTGAGGAAGAAGAGGAGGAGGAAGAAATGGAAAGACGGAGAAAGGTAAGAGGAGGAGGAGGAGGAGGAGGAGGAGGAGGAGGAGGAGGAGGAGGAGGAGGAGGAGGAGGAGGAGGGAAGTCTGATATGAGCGAGGGAGGAGGAAAATGAAGAGAGGGGGAGGAGGAGGAGGGGGAAGAGGAGAGGAGGAGGAGGGAAGGAAGAAGAAGAGGGGGAGGTATCATGTCACCAGGGATAGAAACGCTGGTTATAAACGGAGAAGTACAGTGTTGCCATAGCAACCGACGGGGGTGGGTGGGAGGTGATTAAAATTGCCTGACGGCAGCTAGAATAAAGACAATAGCGTCTGCCCAAAGGGTAAAGCGATAGGAATGAGATAGGGAGAGGATAGGGTAAGATAGGAAGGAAATAGGGAGAGGATAGTTAGGAAATAGTGAGGAGATAGGGAGGATGTAGAGAAGAATAGGGAGGAGATAGGGAGGAGATAAGGAGAGGATAGGGTGAGATACTTAGGAGATAATGAAGAGATAGGGAGAGGATAGGTTAAGATAGGAAGGAAATAGGGAGAGAATAGTTAGGAAATAGTAAGGAGATAGGGAGGAGATAGGGAGGATGTAGAGAAGAATAGGGAGGAGATAGGGAGGAGATAAGGAGAGTATAGGGTGAGATACTTAGGAGATAGTGAGGAGATAGGGAGAGGATAGGTTAAGATAGGAAGGAAATAGGGAGAGAATAGTTAGGAAATAGTGAGGAGATAGGGAGGAGATAGGGAAGATGTAGAGAAGAATAGGAAGGAGATAGGGAGGAGATAAGGAGAGAATAGGGTGAGATAGGAAGGATATAGGGAGAGTATAGGGTGAGATAGTTAGGAGATAGTGAGGAGATAGGGAGAGGATAGGTTAAGATAGAAAGGAAATAGGGAGAGAATAGTTAGGAAATAGTGAGGAGATAGGGAGGAGATAGGGAGGATGTAGAGAAGAATAGGGAGGAGATAGGGAGGAGATAAGGAGGAGATAGGGAGAGGAAAGGGTGAGATAGGAAGGAGATAGGGAGAGTATAGGGTGAGATAGGAGATAGTGAGGAAATAGGGAAGAGGTAGGGAAGAATAGTAAGGCGATAGGAAGGATATAGTATGGGGATAGGAAGGAGATGGGGAAGTGATATGAAAGGAGATAATGAGGAGATAGGGAGGAGGTAGTAAGTAGAGAGGAGATATGGAAGATATATGGAAGAGATAGGTAGGAGATATGGAAGAGATAGGGAGGAGATATGGAAGAGATAGGGAGGAGATGGGAAGGAAATATGGAGAAGATAGGGAGGAGATAGGAAGGAGATATGTAGGAGATAGGTAAGGAAGGGGGGTGGGGGGGAGAGAAAACAGGGAGAAAGAAAGCATAGGAAGAGAGAAGATTAAAGAGGTGAGGAGGAGATATGGAGGGAAGGGAGAGGGA
>NC_134793.1:17223441-17226347 GCF_046742065.1 Oratosquilla oratoria | reverse complement strand
ACTTGTAGGATGGGAAAAGAGGAAGAAAGAGGAGGAGGAGGAGGAGGAGGAAGAAAAGGAAGAAGAGGAGGAGGAGGAAGAGGAGGAGGAGGTAGAGGAAGAGGAGGAGGAGGTAGAGGAAGAGGAGGAGGAGAGGGAAGAGGAGGAGGAGGAGGAAAAGGAGGAGGAGCAGGTGGAGGAAGAGGAGGAGGAGGAGGAGGAGGAGGAGGAGGAAGAGGAGGAGGAGGAGGAGGAGGAGGAGAAGGAGGAAGAGAGGAGCTTGTCAAGCCGACCAGAGTAAAGACTAAAAATATTTTCACCGGAGGAGAGGCAAGAGAAGGTTACCCTTGTCAAAGGTGGAAAAATAAGGAAAATGGAATATACAGAGGATGATACAGTGGGACAAAAAAGAGAGAAAAAGAGAGAAAAAGAGAGGAGGTAGACAAATGAATAAGTAAATAGAAAATGAAAAAGAGAAAAAATCAAAATACGCGAAAAAATGAAACGAAAAAAGAGAGAAAAAAAAGAGAGATGATGGAGAGGACGAAAGAGAAGAAATGAGGGAGAGAAAATGGGAAGAGGGGGAAGACATCAAAGAAAGAGAAAAAAAGAGAAGAGAGAGAGAGAGAAAAACGGGAGCGAGGGAATAAGGGAAAGAGGAAAGAGGGGGAAGGGAAGAGGGGAGAAAGGGGAAGGAAGGAAGAGGAGGAGTAGAGGGAGGAGAAGAGGAAGGGAGGGGAGGAGGAAGAAGGGGGAGAGGAGGAAGGGAGGGGAGCAGGAAGGGAGGGAGGGGAGGGGAAGGGAGGGGAATGGACAGAGCAGGAAGGGAGGGGAGGAGGAGAGAGCAGGAAGAGAGAGAGGAGGAAGAGAGGAAGGGCAAAGGAGGGGAGGGGAGAGAGCAAGAAGAGAGAGGGGAGGAAGGGAGAGGAGGAGGAGTGGAGAGGATCAGGAAGGGAGGGAGGGGAGGGGAGGGGAGGGGAGGGGAGAGAGCAGGAATAGAGAGAGGAGGAAGGGAGGGGAGGAGGAAGGAAGAGAGGAGGAAGGGAGGGGAGGGGAGAGATGGGGAAAGGAGGGAGGAGGATGGGAATAGAAAGAGAGGGAAGAGGAGAGGAATGGAGGGAGAAAGAAAGGAATAAGAGAGGAGGGGGGCGGGGAAGGGAGAGAGATGGAAGGAAAAGAAAGGAGAGAAAAGGAGGGGAAAGGGGAGGAAGGGAGGGGAGGAGGAGTAGAGGGAGGGGAGCAGGAAGGGAGGGAGGGAAGGGGAGGGGAAGGGAGAGGGTAGGAAGGGAATGGAGGAGGAAGGGAAAGGAGGAGAAAGGGAGGGGAGGGGAGGGGAAGGGAGGAGGAAGGGAGGGGAGGAGGAAGGGAGAAAGGAGGAAGGGAGGGGAGGGGAAAGGAGGGGAATGGAGGGAGAAGGAAGGGAATAAGAGGGGAGGTGAAAGGAGAGAGATGGAAGGAAGAGGAAGGAGAGAAAAGGGAAGGAAAGAGGAGGATGGGGAGGAAGGGAGGGGAAGGGAGGGGAAGGGGAAGAAGGGGAGGAAGGGGAGGAAGGGAGGAGAATAGAGGGGAAGGGGAGGAAGGGGAGGAAGGGGAGGAAGGGGAGGAAGAGAGGGGAAGGGAGGGGAAGGGGATGAAGGGGAGGAAGGGAGGGGAAGGGAGGGGAAGGGAGGGGAAGGGAGGGGAAGGAAAGGGAGAGAGGGGAAAGGAGGGCCTAGTAAGAAGAGAGGACAAAGGGAAAGAGAGGAAATGGAAAGGAGGAAGGAAGGGAGGGAATAGGGAATGGAAGAGGGAGGGAAGGGAAAGGGAAAGGAAAGGGAAATGAAAAAGGGGAAATGGGGAAGGAAATTCGAGAGGAAGGAAAGGGAAGGGAAGAGAGGAAAGAGGAAGGTAATGGCACAGGAAGGAAGGGGAGGGGAAGGGAAGGAAAGGGAGGAAGCAGGGAAGAAGAAAGGGAGGAGAGGGGAAGGGAGGGAATAAGAAGGAAGCAGAAGAAGGGGAAAGGGAGGAATAGAGAGAGGGAAGAGGAAGAGAAGGGGGAGGAAGGGAGGGAAAGGGAGATGGGAGAGAGGGAGAGGGAGAGGGAAAGGGAGATGGTATAGAGAGAGTGAGAGAGAGAGAGAGAGAGAGAGAGAGAGAGAGAGAGAGAGAGAGAGAGAGAGATAGGGATAGAGAGAGAGAGGAGAGAGAGAGAGAGAGAGAGAGAGAGAGAGAGAGAGAGAGAGAGAGAGAGAAGAGAGAGAGGAAAGAAGAGAGTGGGGAGAGGATAGGTGAGCCCCGGCTATTAGCTCTTAATATTTAAAGAGGATAGAGAGTTACTTGCTCTTTGCACTGCAGTATCTGTGCGCGTGCGCGTGCGCGTGCTTGTACGTCTGTGTGTGTGTGTGTGTGTGTGTGTGTGTGTGTGTGTGTGTGTGTGTGTGTGTGTGTGTGTGTGTGTGTGTGTGTGTGTGTGTGTGTGTGTGTGTGTGTGTGTGTGTGTGCACCATCCCCCTCATCCACTCTCAATCATGGTCTCGGATCACGTGGTGGGCGCGTGATCGACAGCGATTACTCATAGACTGGGTCATTTGAGCTACAAAGCTCTCATCCGGTAGGCTTATAGCTGTCAATCACGAGTGCTGCACGTGATCGAAGGTATTAAATAATCCATATACACATATTAACGCACACACACACACACACACACACACACACACACACACACACACACACACACACACACACACACACACACACACACACACACACACACACACATGTCACATCTCTGCCTAAAGGAGACAGTAACGGCTTGCATCATTGATTTTTTTTAAACATTGAGCGAGCCTCGATCTCGGTTTCGCTGAGTTGGTTGTCCAAGACGTTATCCCGTACACAAGTAAGTCGAGTGTATGTACGTGTTTGTGTACGTATGTGTTCATGTCTAC
>NC_134793.1:17213441-17215941 GCF_046742065.1 Oratosquilla oratoria | reverse complement strand
ATGTATATATATATATATTATAAATATATATATATATATATATGATATATATAAATATATATATATATATATATATATATATATATATATATATATGTTGTCGGTGGTGGTGGCTGTCGGGAGGGCATCATGGTGGTGGTTGAGTGGTTAAAGTTCTTTGCTCACCCGAGTAACCTCATCGATCTTGCGTTAGGGAAGAGCAAATGATCGAGGCGAGGAGGAAGTTAGTTCTAAAAAAAAAAAAAAAAAAAAAAAAAAAGGGAGAAAGACAATTTCGCACAAAAGCAACTTTAGCAATTTGTCTCAATTTACGAGATAGAGAAACGATAGAGAGATTAAGAGAGAGAGAAGGGGGAGGGAGATTGGGGGAGAGAGAGAGAGATTAGGAGAGAGAGGGGGAGAGAGAGACTGGACGAAAGGGACGGAAAGAAAGAGAGATAGGTAGATAGATAGATAGAGAGAGAGAGAGAGAGAGAGACAGGTAGGCAGACAAATAGACAGACAGACAGACAGACAGACAAGTAGACTGACAAACAGACAGACAGACAGACAAACAAGCAGACAACCAGATGAACAGACAAACAACTAGACAGACAAACAAACACACAAACGAACAAACAAACAAACAAACAAACAAACAAACAAACATAGAATCAGCCAGCCAGCCAGCCAGACAGACAGAGATGTAGACAGACAGACAGACAGACAGACAGGCAGATAGACACGATGAATGAATCTACCATGAGCCAGTGTAAAGATTTTTAATTGTTCAAATTCTATCTGTTTTTGCCAATAGTATTTCGTATACTCCCTTGCTAATGGAATTTCGTAAATTTTTCATTTATCATCAAATCTTTTATTGTTTTGTCATTATTTTTTATATTGTCATATATAAGCATATTCTGTTTAACTTTACTACATGTTATCATTATTTTATGGTCGTATTTTGATCTTATTTAATTACGCATTATTTCATTGACATTTTCCATAATTTTTACATTATTCTATTTTGTTACATTGCTTTCTTCATATCATTTCATTATCATTTGATAATTTTTCTTATCGTTTATTACTTTCATTCATCACAATCTTTCGTTAGAAGTTTGTTATATTATTATATTTCTTTACACGCTTTTGGAATTATTTTGTTATATTATTATTGGAATATTTTGTTTCTTAAGTTGAATGAAATTATGTGGTTTTAGCCAAAATAGAATAGATAAGGAAAGAAAATACATACATACGTATATATATATATATATATATGTAAGTGTGACTAGGAAACACAGGAGCGTTTGTCCGAGTTTATTCCTGACTAGTTTTTTCAAAACATACCTGCGAAACTAGTCACGCTTTTGTTAACGTTTGTTTGAACTTTCGCTTTATGTCTTTATTTATCTATTTATTTATTCACCAAATTTAATTTATTTATTTATATGTTTACTTATTTATGCTTAATTATTTATTTAATTTCATGTATTATTCATTTATTTATTCATTTATTAATCTATTTATCTATTTCTTCATTTATATATTTCTTTATTCATCTATTTATCGATTTATCTATTCATTTATTCATTTATTTATCTACCTATTTATTTACCTAATTATTTATCTATTTATCTATTTATTAATTTTTCATTTATACCTTATAATTTTTTGGTTGTGTATAATAAAGGGATAGCCCTGACTATCCCAACATTTGAGGCAAAGGTGACCTATTGGTGGAAAATACACAAAAGATAATCAGCTATCAAAGACCACCTTTGCCCTAAGTACTTGGACAGCCAAGACAGGTGGCAGTCACCGATAGCCATTGGGGATTGAGTTCTTGTTCATTGAAGCTTCACAAAAGGGCTCATGAGGGTTTATGAAAGCTTCATGAAGCCTCATGAAGGATTATGAACCCTTAACACCATATTGGAGATTTGAACTCGAATCCTGATGTCATATTCTTCTTCAGAGTTTCAATGAAGCTTTGCGAAACGTCTCCTGAACTTCATGAAACTTCATGAAGGCTTCATGAAGCCTTAATACCGTGTCTGAGGTTCGAACTCGAATCACGTTGGTGGTTGTTTCCTCAGTTTCAATGAAGCTCTTTGAAACGTCTCCTGAACTTCATGAAGCTTCATGAAGACTTCATGAAGCCTTATGAAACCTTAACACTATATTGGAGAATTAAACTCGAATCACGTTGCCAGTGGCTTTTTTAGAATTTCAATGAAGCTTTGCAAAACGTCTCCTGAACTTCATGAAGGCTTTATGAAGCCTTATGAACCCTTACTTCCGTGTTTGAGATTCGAATTCGAATCACGTTGCTGGTGGCTTCTTCAGATTACCAATGAAGCTCTTTGAAACGTCTCCTGAACTTCATGAAGCTTCATGAAGCCTTAACACCGTGTTTGAGTTTCAAACTCGAATCACGTTTTTGGTGGTTTCTTCAGATTTTCAATGAGGCTTCGTGAAACGTCTCCTGAGCTTCATGAAGCCCTTAAGGCTT
>NC_134793.1:17190941-17195941 GCF_046742065.1 Oratosquilla oratoria | reverse complement strand
TATTATTTTTATATATTTTTTATTTCTTTCTAATGGAATTTTTCGCGCCAAAAATATTTCGGCGCCAAACATTATGTCCTTTTTTTTTTAAGTGAGAGTGGGCGTTTTCACAAAGCGATCAAGAGGATGAAAAAAAACAACAAAAAACCGTGAGATTGTACGCGTGAGAAAGTGGCGCGGGAGAGAAGGAAAAGAGTGAGAGTATTTTTTATCTCTCTTTTTTTTTATATGAACGAGATTATAATGAGGTGCAGTTCTAACAACTTTCTTTCCCTGAATTCTCCTCCCCCTCTCCCTCCTCTCCCCCTCTCCCCCTCTCCCCCTCTCCCTCTCTCCCTCTCTCCCCCTCTCCTCTCTCCCCCTCTCCTCTCTCCTCCTCTCCCCTCTCCCATTCTTCCATTCTCCACCTCTCCCTCTCTCCCCCTCTCCCTCTCTCCCCTCTCCCTCTCTCCCCCTCTCCCTCTCTCCCCCTCTCCCCTCTGTCTCCATCTCCCCCTTTCAATCTCTTCCCTTTTATTCTCCTCTGCTCCTTCTTCCACTCTCTCCCCTCTCCCCCTCTCCCCTCTACCCTCTCTCCCCCTCTCCCCCTCTCCCCCTCTGCCCCTCTCCCACTCTCCCCCTCTGCCCCTCTCCCTCTCCCTCTCTCCCTCCCCCTCTTCCCCTCTTTCCCCCTCCTTCTCTCTCCCCCTCCTTCTCTCTCCCCTCTCCCTCTCTCTCACTATCTCCCCCGCTCCTCCTTTCTCCCTCCTCTCTCCCTCTTCCCCTCTCTCCCCCTCTCCTCCTCTCCCCTCTCCCATTCTTCCACTCTCCCCTCTCTCTCTCCCCCTCTTCCCCTCTCTCCCCCTTCCCCCTTTCCCCCTTTCCCCTCTGTTATCCTCTGTCCCTTTTTCCACTCTCTCCCCTCTCCCCCTCTCCCTCCTCTCCCTCTCCCCCCCTCTCTCTTCCCCTCTTCCCTTCTCTCCCTCTCCCTTTCTTCCCCTCCACCTCTTCCTCCTCCTCCTCCTCCTCCTCCTCCTCCTCCTCCTCCTTCCTCTTTTCTACCTATAGGGTGGGGGCGTGGCGGAGTGGGGGGTCGTTTTTGTGGTCGTTAGCGTCACCTCGACATCCTCTTCAATCGTAATACCCCGTCGGGTGCCCCATGCCGATGACGTCACATCGTAGACGCACGCTCGTGCGCCCGATGTACGATAAGCTACGACTCGTAACTTACGAGGTCGTAAGTTACGATATTGTAACTTGGGAGGTTGTAAGTTACGAGGTTGTAGCTTATTAGATTGCGATTTGTGAGGTTGTAATGTAGGACTCGTAACTTACGAGTTTGTAACTTACGAGGTTGTAACTCACGAGGTTATAAATTGGGTCTCGTAATTTATGAGATTAACTTACGAGAGTGTAGTTTACAAGGTTGAATCTTACGACCTTGTAACCTACGAGGCTGTAACTTACGAGGTTGTAACTTACGAGGTTGTAGCTGACAAGGTCGTAACTTACGAGGTCGTAACTTACGAGTTTGTAACTTACAAGGTTGTAGCTTACAAGGTTGTAACTTACGAGGTTGTAACTTACAAGGTTGTAACTTACGAGGTTGTAACTTACGAGGATAACTTACAAGGTTGTATCTTACGAGGTTGTAACTTACGAGGTTGTAACTTGCGAGGTTGTAACTTGCGAGGTTGTAACTTATGAGGTTGTATCTTACGAGGTTGTAACTTACAAAGTTGTAACCTCCTCCTCCTCTTTCTCTTCCTATTTCTCCTCCTCCTTCTCCTCCTCCTCCTCCTTCTCCTCCTCCTCCTCTTTCTCCTCCTCCTCCTCCCCCTCCTACTCCTCTTTCTCCTCCTCCTCCTCATCTTCCTTTATCCTCATCTACTCTTCCACCTCCTCTGTTTCTGTTTTTGACTTTGGCTCTGTTTTTCTTCATCAACGGTTATTTGTCCTCTTGGGAGCTCTGTTTGCTCCTCCTGCTGCTACCGAGAGGAAAGCTGTTCCTTCCGGGAATGAAATCGACTGCTGCCGGGTAACTACCAAAACAGTTGTTCAGAAAGGGTGGCCCTAATCGTTCTGAAAAAAAAAAAAAAATAATAATAATAATAATAATAATAATAATAATAATAATAATAATAATAATAATAATAATAATGTTGATAATGATAATAATATTGATAATGATGATAATATTGATAATAATAATAATAATAATGATAGTAATAATAATAATGATAATGATAATAATAAGATAAATACATAAATAAATGAATATATGAATAAATAATGATAATAATGACATAAGTGAATAAATAGATGAGAATAAGAATATGAAATTAATAGATAAATGGATGCATGAAATAAATATAGATAAACGAATAAATAGAATAATATAGATAATGAAAATGATAATTATAATAATGTTTTTGCATTAAGCTTCTCTAATACAGTTTTTGTTAAATTGGATAGCAGCTAACGTTCTGACGATCTGTGTAGGTGATCGCTCAAAATTAAGGATTTTATTTATTTATTTATTTATTTATTTATTTATTTATTTATTTATTTATTCATTTATTTATTTATTTATTTATTTATTTATTTATTTATTCATTTATTTATTTATCTATTTATTTATATATTTATCTATCTATTATTTTCTATTGTTCAATGTGGAACAGAAGTTACCAATATTAATTTAGGTACCAGAATCTACAGATTTCGAGATGTCTTACCGCCTCTTCGGTTGGGTGGGAATATTAATTATCCTGATAATCTGAGTTTATGTGTTCTTAAGTGTGAATGACCTAACCAAGTGTAATTTGTGGTCTATTGTCCGTGGCCAATGTTACCAGTCTGATACTAAGGTGTTCTTATTTTTTTGTTTGTTGTTGTTTTTCTTAGGGAAGTATTGATTGATTCTACTGTGTATTTAAAAGTGATATGATTTTTTCGATTAAAAGTGTTTCTGCTATTTGTAGTCAAGGGTGATAATTTGTTCGGTGTATTTGTTCGGTGTATTTCTCAAATCTGCTGTCTGCGGTCTTCTGTTATATCGGTGGTAACATTCTTTTCTAGGGAAGTTTTGATACAAATATCTTGATGGAATGCACACTTCCCTGTCTGACGTGTGTTTACACACTACATTGTTTTCACTATGTTTTTTTTGTGTGTTAATTGTATTGTTCCTCATAATGAGGAAGTTTATTGTAGTATTGTGTGCTGTGGTTTTAAGATTGTCTTTTTTTTTTTTACGAACCTTCAAGGAATCTCTCTATTGTATGGTGATTAGCATGCTCTATAATTGTATCTGGAAAGCCATTGTTTGTTAATAATTGCCTGATGCGTTCAAGTTTATCGTAAGAGTCTAGAAAGGTGCTTCAATGTATAATGGCTGTTTTGGCAAAAAAACATCAAATACTTTTTTTTTTTTTTTTTTTTTGCTGTATTTGCCCCTAGCGTTCATAACAGTCCTATTATTAGAGCTCTTTGCGGATACGAAGATTTTAACTTTGATCTTATTAATGCTAACAAGAACGTCTAGAAAAGGGAATTTTCCGCCAATGCTTGATTCCGTGGACAAATGTAAGGAGGAATTTTCTGTAAACTTCATAACAGTCCTATTATTAGAGCTCTTTGTGAATACGAAGATTTTAACTTTGACGTTATTAATGCCAACAAGAACGTCTAGAAATGGGAATTTTCCGACAATGCTTGATTCCGTGGACAAATGTAAGGAGGAATTTTCTGTAAACTTCTGAACTAATCTAAAAGGAGAGGAAGAAGACGTTACCGTATCTAATATACATCCTACTTCTTCTAGTTTCTTTAAATTCTCGTTCTTCGACTGTTCCCATATAAACACCAGCAAATACGACACCCAGTTGGACTCCTTTAGCCGCTGTATTAATTTAACAGTAATGATGATAATTATAATAGGATTAATATCAATAAAATAAATAATGCACTAAATATGATTTAACAATAATGATAATAATGATAACATAATTAATATCGTTGAATAGATATATAGTAGATAACAATAACGGGTATCCAATTTAACAATAATGATAATAATGATAACATGATTAATATCATAGAATAGATATATGATAGATAACAATAACGGGTATCCAATTTAACAATAATGATAATAATGATAACATGATATCGTAGAATAAATACCTGATAGATAACATTAACGGCTATCCAATTTAACAATAATGATAATAATGATAACAGAATTAATATCATGGAATAAATTTATGATAGATTAATAACAATAACGACATGAAGTAAGATTAAATCTGATTAGAGATGGAACTTAAAAAAAAATATCTCAGTAAATGAACAAATAAATGGACAAATAATTGAAAACATATAAACAAATAAAACAAATAAACAAATAAATGAACGAATTGATAGATAAATAATTGACGACAAATGAAACAAATAAACAAAGTAAATAAATAGATGAATAGATGAATAGATGAATAAAAGAAACAAATGAATAAATCTAATCAGAATAGAAAATGCAATGTGGGTGTACCACTTTTAACACAGATAGACGACGACGACGACGACGACATCGACGACAGTAATTGATTTTCTTTTTTTCTACCCCTCTTCTCCCCCTCCCCCTCCCCCTCCCCCTCCCCCTCCCACTCCCCCTCCCACTCCCCCTCCCCTCCCCCTCCCACTCCCCCGCTCCCACTCCCACTCCCCCGCTCCCCCCCCCCCCCTCCCCCTCCCCCCTCCCCCGCTCCCCCTCCCCCCTCCCCCCTCCCCCCCCCTCCCACTCCCCCCCCCCTCCTCCCCCGCTCCCCCTCCCCCCCCCCTCCCGCTCCCCCCCCCCGCGCTCTCACTCGCTTCCCCTCTTCCCCCTCCCCTTCTTCCCCCTTCCCCCTCCCCCCACTCCCCCTCTTCCCCCTTCCCCACTCCACCTCTTCCCCCTCCCCCACTCCCCCTCTTCCCCCTCCCCCACTCCCCCTCTTCCCCCTCCCCCACTCCCCCTCTTC
>NC_134793.1:17178441-17183441 GCF_046742065.1 Oratosquilla oratoria | reverse complement strand
GTGTATGTGTGTGTGTGTGTGTATGTGTGTGTGTGTGTGTGTGTGTGTGTGTGTGCGTGAGTGGTGTGCGTGCGTGTGTGTGTGTGTGTGTGTACCTACCTAAATATGTAGAATCTTTTTCTAAAATCATGAGCCTGGATTTAAAAATGAGGACCGTTAAAACCGTTAGAGCCGCCGCGTTGGAAACGTTTTGAGAGAAAGCGGAAGCTAGAGGACGCCCAGAGGCCTTTTCCGTCTTGGGTATTTTTTCCTTTTTTTTTTTTTTTCTCTCTCCTTCCAGAGCCTCTGCAGTCGAGTCTCGTTCATCATGGCATTCAGAGAGAAGGTTTTCTCTTTGTGGGGAGAAAGAGAGCTGCTTCCTGTCTCTCTCTCTCTCTCTCTCTCTCTCTCTCTCTCTCTCTCTCTCTCTCTCTCTCTCTCTCTCTCTCTCTCTCTCTCTCTCTCTCTCTCTCTCTCTCTGTGTGTGTGTCTGCCTGTCTTTCTCTTCTCTCGCTCTCTCGTTCTCTCTTTCTGTGTAATTCAGTATGGTCTTGAATCACGTGTTGGACTCGTAATCGACAGCTACTGCCCTCCCGGATGAGAGCTCAGAACCCACGAGAGTTGGAGTAACGGCTCGCAGCGTAGCGATACTGAATCTATTTCAGCCCTGGGCGGGATTCGAACTCGGACCGCTGATTTAGCAGTTGCGAACGCTACCACTGCACCATCGAGCCGTGTGTATGTGTGCGTGCGTGCGTGTGTGCAATCTAAACTTAAAAAATAATCAACGGCTCCTGGACCACAGAATCTATGGACTAAGAACCAGACCGCGAGGTCTCTGGGCCACTGGCCACAGGACAATTGGCCCACTTGCTGGACCAACCAGTCCACACATGGCCCATATCTCTGTTCACGTCTACTCCACCTGCGAAGGACGTTCTTGGTCTCCGGTTCTCTCGGCAGGTCGGGAGGAGATTATCTAGTCGAAGTCGCTCTTCGAGTTCGAGACGAAGATCTCGAAGACTTCGGCGACACTACTATTGGTGTGCTCTTCGATGAGATCGCCTTCAGGAGAAAGTGCGATCAGTCTACCTTCGTCATGCAGCTCCTGGAAGAGCAAAAGGCCCTCCAGGTGGAGGCCAAGGGGTTGAGAATGACCGTCGAGAAGAACCAGAAAGAGTCTTGGCGCCAGAAGAAACCTCAAAGACTTCCGAAGTTTTTGAGAGGACAAAAGTTCCTCCTGTTTCTCTGGTAAGTTGATGTTTGCAAGTGTTCCTGTAAGGAGAGAAGAATCCCCTGCAGCCATGGAGCCGGAAAAGAACATAATCGACTTCGGGGACTTCGGCCTCCGAAGACCGGAGATCGAATGAAGAACCTTCTGGTCCTGGAGCTTAGTCTCTCCCACTACAAAGAAGTTGGCTTTGACCATGTGGAGTGTGACAGAGGCGAACCGAGGTCCTCCTTTTAGGACGACATACATCTGGAGAAAGCCTTCAGGTCAGAGATCGTCAACGAACCTCTGAGACTTGACCTCAGGAATGGGCAAACCTTGAGGCGATCTTCCAGACGTAGAGCCTGGCGCACTTCTTCACGTGCACCTTCCCCCGGAGACCGAAGCTCTCCTTGACAGATTCTTTCTCCGAGGACGAAGTCGTCTTCATTCTGGAGGAGGAGGACGAAAAAGAGGTTCTCGAAGTCGGAGGAGCTTTGAGTTCGAGCCCGAGTACGTAACAACGCGTTGTGGGTTGCCTTCTACGAAGTCGCCCGAAGGACATTGGAAAGCGTTCTCCATCCCACAAAGGAAAATGGTGGAATAGGAAAATAGTTATAAGAAGTACTGGAGGAGCTAAGATGAGAGGGAAATAATTGTGGTGAGTGGGAGTGAAATGGGTGGGAATGGGTGCATGCCTTTGACTGGCTACCTCCCTTGTAAGGGGGAAAGAGCCTTTGGTATATAGATACGACAGACTGGAAATCCAATTATCTCTCTCTCTCTCTCTCTCTCTCTCTCTCTCTCTTTCTCTCTCTCTCTCTCTCTCTCTCTCTCTCTCTTTCTTTCTTTCTTCTGCCGAAGGAGAAATTCCTTGGCCAAGAGCTCAGCCTATAGACCTTCGTGATATTCCAGCAGAACTCCCCCTCCGCAGAAAAACGTCCCCTGCTGAAGACACAGCAGACTTCTTGGGGGGGCAGGAGGAGGAGGAGGAGGAGAAGGAGGAGGAGGAGGAGGGAGAGAAGATGACAACCTCTAATACCTGAAGAAAAGGAGAGAACGTCAAGAGGAAGACCATGAAGAAGGCGGCAACGATGCCAATGACCTGAGACGCTCGAGGTGTCAAGAGCCACTTCTTTAGGTTTTGAGGTCTTCGGGAGCGGAGTTCGACGCCAAAAGAAGTCAACGAGGTTCTGGACTGAGGTTCACTCGAGAGGTTCGGACTTCGAAAGGAGTTCGGGACTCGAAGTACTTATATGGTTTAACATCACAAACTTCCCCCTATCGGAAGGCTAGAACGGTGCCCCTCACAGAAGACTTTGTAGCGTGGAATTTGATCAACTATGCCCTTGGTTTAACCTCGCTGGTGGCAGGATTCGAACAGCCATCCCCTCGACCTTCGCCGCAAGTAACGATGCCCTAATCCTAATTGGAGACTTTTAGGTTCCAGAAGTAAATAAGTAAGAACTGGTTTACTATGAGTGGTTAACAAATGGAGTAGACTTGTAATGAGCGCTGAATTTATTGGTTGTTTAAAGGGAAGATGAGGTAACTTTGTGAATAGGGATGACAGGAGGTAATGGACACGGAACTGCCTAGTGTAGGCTGTATGGCCTCTTGTAGTCTCCTCCATTCTTATGTTCTTATGTTTGAATGTAAGGGACCTGAGCTATCTGAAGGTTCTTGAGACACCGGAAGGTTCTTGTGAGCATTAGTAGGAAGAACCATTTCCTCCAACCGCGTAGTCAGTGGATGGAATGGTCTTCCCGTAGTGGCGAGTGAATGAAGACCTCAAGTAGGAATTACACCAGGAATGGTCCAAGGTTCTCTCCTAGATATTTGGGTTAAGTTAGGTTAGGTTAAGTTAGGTTAAGCTAGGCTAGGTTAAGTTAGGTTAAGTTAGGTTAGGGTTAGGTTAAGTTAGGTTAGGTTAGGTTAGGTTAGGTCAGGTTAGGTTAGGTCAGGTCAGGTTAGGTCAGGTTAGGTTAGGTTGGGTTAGATTAGGTTAAGTCAGGTTAAGTTAGGTTAGATTAGGTTGGATTGGGTTAGGATGGGTTAGGTTAGGCTAGGTTAGGTTAGTTTAGGTTAGGTTAGGTTAAGTTAAGTTAGGTTAGGTTATGCTGAGTTAGGTTAGGTTGGGCTGGGTTAGAATGGGTTAGGTTAGGTTAGGTTAAGTTATGCTGGGTCAGGTTAGGTGGAAAAAAAGATGAAGAGTTATGGAATGTCCTTTCGAGGATGTAAGAACACAACGAACATAGGAATGGAGGAGACTGTAAGAGACCATAAGACCTACACTAGGCAGTTCCATGTCCCTTACCACCTGTCTTCCCTATCGATTAAGTTATCTAGTACTTTCTTAAAACAAGCAATTGTTTCAGCGTTCACTGCATAGTCACTAAACCTATTCCATTCGTTAACTACTCAGTTAGCAAACCAGTTAGGAAGAAATATTTTTGGTCTCGAGGGAGAAAAGAGATTTGTTAACTACATATGGACAAGACTTAACCTAACCTAACCTAACCCATTTTAACCTGACCTTATAACTTATATAACTGGTTGTTATGATATGAAATAAAAAATGTTGTCATAATAAAAGCTTTTGGTGAAATGAAGTCCTTTACAGAGGATTTTGCACTTTGGGATTTAATTAACCATGCCCTTGGTCCAACTCGCTGGTGGCAGAGTTCAAGCTGCCGCCACCTCGACCTCCGCCGCAAGCAGCGACGCTCTAATTCAATCGGCCAGTGAGGTTCTAAATAAAAGGAAAATGTTTTATATCTCGTTTTACAACTGTAGAAATTTCCTCAATTGTAGCACTTTTACTAACATCAGTTGAAACATTAAAAAAAAAAAAAAAGGGGGGGTGGCTGAAGAAGAAAAAGAGGAACAGAAAAAAAATCCAAGAAACGGCACCTACATGAAATATTATAGATATTCGAAAAAGTGGAACAATATGAAGCAGGAACGGAAAAAAAATGTGACAAGAAAAGGTCATTAACGAGGTCATCGGAAATTCATGTCAGGTCATTTTTTTTTTTTTTTTTTTTTTTTTTTTAGTTTCTGAAGACAAGAACGACGTGACTATTGGCTCGAACCGGGTCTCGCTTAACTGAATAAAATCCAATGCTTTAACTCGTAGGGTAGTTGTAGTCACCTATACAAACTTTTTCTCAGTATATAGGCGATTCCATTCAGTTTGTTACGTCTCCCTCTGTCCCTCCCCCTTCCCCCTTCCCCTGTCCCTCTCCCTCTCCCCTCCCCCTGTCCCTCTCCCTCCCCCCGTCCCTCTCCCTCCCCCCGTCCCTCTCCCTCCCCCCGTCCCTCTCCCTCCCCCGTCCCTCTCCCTCCCCCGTCCCTCTCCCTCCCCCCTCTCCGTCCCTGTCCCCCTCCCCCTCCCACTCCCCTGCCCCTCTCCCTCCCTCTCCCCTGCCCATCTCCCTCCCCTTCCCCGTCCCTCTCCCCCTCCCCCTCCTCCGTCCCTCTCCCCTCCCCCTCCTCCGTCCCTCTCCCCTCCCCCTGTCCCTCCCCCTCCCCCTCCTCTGCCTTCCTTCCCCTCTGTCACTTCCCCTTCCCCTCCCTTCTCCTCCTCCTCCCCCATTCGACCTTTCTCCTTATACCTCCCTCTCCCACCTCCCCTCCCTCTCCCTCTCCCTCTCCCTCTTTATCTCCCTCTCCCTCTCCCTCTCCCTCTCCCTCTCCCTCTCCCTCTCCCTCTCCCTCTCCCTCTCCCTCTCCCTCTCTCTCTCCCTCTCCCTCTCCCTCTCTTCCACTTTATCCCTTATTCTTCCTCTTCTACTTCCCCCCTCCCTTG
>NC_134793.1:17163441-17168441 GCF_046742065.1 Oratosquilla oratoria | reverse complement strand
AGAGAGAGAGAGAGAGAGAGAGAGAGAGAAAGAGTGAGAGAGAGAGAAAGAGAGCGAGAAAGAGAAAAAGAGCGAGAAAGAGAGAAAGAGAGAGACGTGTGTGTGTGTGTGTGTGTGTGGGGGGGGTTTGATTCGTACCTGCCTTTGGATCCATCGCGAACTCCAATTCACCTTAACCAGGCTTAACTTAATCCCCCTTGCCAGAGAGTCGAATCCGAGTTTGAGGTCGACACTTTCGGGATTCGTTGTTGTGGTCAAAGGGACATCGAGGCCAGGGTTGTGGCTTAACCTCATTGCAGGATCGTTGCCGGAGGTCGTTGGGGCCTAGGCTATAAAAATGAGTAAACGAATAAATAAATAATTAAATAAAGATTAGTTAATTGATAAAAGATTAAATAGAAAATAAGTAAAAATACATCGATAAACGTATGAATAAAATGAATAAATGAATAAATGAGTAAACACGTGGATAAATAAATGAATAATGTATAAGTGAAAGCAAATGACGTCACACACACACACACACACACACACACACACACACACACACACACACACACACACACACACACACACACACACACACACACACACACACACACTCGTGCGTTGAGAACTTCTGGCGCTGTGGTTCTAGAACTCTGGCCTGCCACTACGGAGGTCCGGGGTTCGATCCTCGCCCGGGCGCTGAAATAATATTCAAGTATCGCAGTCGCTGAGGGGTGTTACTCCAAACTCTCGTGGGCGGGGAGTTGGGAGGTGTGTGTGTGTGTGCAAGGTCATAGCATTACCCATAGATCTGGACCTATAACTAGCATCTTGAGCTCTCTTCACAGGAGGGAAATAGCTCTGGTCGGATCCACGAGTCCAACACGTGATCCAAAAGAACCAAAGTGAATACAAGTGAATACGTACAACACAAACACACACAAGGCACGTACACGCCACGCAACACACACACACACCTCCACACACACAGACACACACACACACGTACACACAAACACACACACACGTACACGCACACATAGGGATAACAATCACGCAGACATAGATATACTCTAAACACAGACAAACAGACAAGTTTGGGGAAGGGCTTTGGTAGTCACAGACACAGACACAGACACAGACACTGCCCTGTCAGACACACCGGGAGCCTGAAGTCACCGCTCAGACACAACCAGACAGACCAATTAAGTCCGGGGAGACATAAACACGGTCTTTCTCCTATCCGGTGCTCGCCTTTAAAAAACAAAAAACAAACCCCTGACTCCCCTTTAAATCCGGAATCACTTTATCCGGGCTCCCTTTAACCCTGCTCCCTTTATATATCGGAATCACTTTAATTTCAGGGCTCCCTTCATCAGGGTCTCCCTTGTATTCTGGCCTTCTCTTTTAAATCCGGGCTCCCTTTATCCGGGCTCCCCTTTAAATCCGGGCTCTCCCTTTAACCGGGCTCCCTTATATCCAGCGCTCCCTTTAAAACCCCGGGGCTTCCTTTATTCGGAATCCTTTTTTATCAGGGTTCAGCATCTTTATCCGAACTCTCACCTTATCCCGATATCTCGTGTCTCCCTTTATCCGAGCTTCCTTTATTCGGGCTCCCTATTATCCATTTCTCCTCTTTTATTCCTGGCTCTCTTTATCGCGAGCGCCTCTCCTCTCTTCCCCTTTATCCGGGCTACCCTTTAAACGGACTTACAACCCTTTATCCCCGGGCTCCCTTTATTCTGGGCTCCCTTTATCCGGTGCTCCTTTTATCCGGGACACCCACTATCCGATCCGGCCCTATCCCGGTTCCTCCTACTTGGGTCCAAATCTGGTTTTTTTCTGGTTCCTATTCGCGGCTTCCTATCGGATCCCTAATCCGGGTCCCTTATCCGGTTTCAAAATCCGGAAGGGCCCTTATCCGGGACACCTTATGCGGTACCTATTCCATCCTGGTCCCTTATCCCGGTTTCTATCTGGTGTCCCTTATCAGAGTCCCCTATCCAGTTCTTTATCCGGAGGCCTGGGGTCCACTTTATACTAAATCCGGTCCCTATCTGGGTCTAAGTATCCGAGTCCTATCCCGGCGTCCCTTATCCGGTTCCTACACCTGGGTCACTTATCCGGGCTCCTCCCTATCTGGTCCTATCCGGGTCCCTTAATCTCGTTCTATATCCGGGGCAACATATTCAGGGTTTCCCCTATCCTGGTCCTATCCGGAGTCCCTTATCTTATCGGTTCTATCCGGGGCGACAATATCAGTGGTTCCCTATCCGGTCCAATCTGGATCCCTTATCCGGTACCTTTCCCGGGTCCCCTTATTCGGTTTCTACTCCGTTGCCCATACTCCCGGGTGGTTCCTTACTCCGGTACTATCCGGGTCCCCTTATCACTTATCAGGGCTTCCCATTTCACAGTCCGATTCGGGTTCCTTATCCGGTCCTATCCGGGTTCCTTATCCGGTTCTATCCGAGCTCCCTATCTGGCTTGTGTTGTGAGCAAACTTGATTACTTATTATGATCATGTGATCAGGGTAAACAGAGGAGGGGGAGAAGAGAGAGAAAGAGAGAAGAGAAGAAGCTGGGTGAGAGAATAGAGAGAAGAAGAAGACAGATTGAAGGAGAGAAGGAGGAGGTGAGGAGAAGAAGGAGGATGAGGCGGGAGGAGGGGAGGAGGGAAGAGAGAAGAGAAGGGACAAGAGAAGGAGGAGGAGGGAGAGGGAAAGAGAGAGAAGGAAGAGAAGGAAGAGAAGGGAGAGGAGAAGGAGGAGGAGGGAGAGGGAAAGAGAGGGAAAGAAGCAGTAGAGAGAAGGAGGGAGAGGAGAAGGAGGGAAGAGGGGAGTGAGGAGGAGGATTGAGGGAGGTGGAGGAGGAAGGAGGAAGAGAGTGAGGGAGGGAGAGAGGAGGGGAAAGAGAGAGATGGGAGGGAGAGGAGGAAAAAAGGATGAGGTAAAGAGAAAGAAGGGAGAGGAGGGAGAGGAGAAGGAGGAGGAGGGAGAGGTAAAAGAGAGAGAAAGGAGAGGAGAAGGAGGAGGAGGGAGAGGGGAAAGAGAGAGAAGGGAGAGAAGACCGAGCAGGGAGAAGATGAGAGAGGAAGAAGAGAAGAGAATGGACGTAGAGGGAGGGAGAAAGGAGGGAGAGGAAGGGAGAGGAGGTGAAGGAAGGAGGGAGAGAGAAGGAGGAGAGAGGGAGAGGAGGGAGAATGCGGGGGAGAGGAGGGAGAGGAGAGAAATGAGGGAGAGAAGAAAGAAAATGAAGGAAAAAGAGAGATGGAGAGAAGACAAAGGAGGGAGAGGAGGGAGAGGAGAAAGAGAAGGAGGGAGAGGGAAAGAGAAGAAGAAGAGGAGAGAAGGGAGGAGTTGGGAGAGCGGAGAGAGATGAGGAAGGGAACAGAATGGGACGGAGGAAGAGGGAAGGAGATGAGGGACGAGGCAGGCAGAGGAACGGGAGAGGAGGGAGAGGAAGGAGAAGGGATGGAGAGGGGGGAAATGAGAGGAGGGGTTAGGAAGGAGAGAGGTAGGGAGAGAAGGGAGAGGAAGGGGAGATGAAGGGTGAAGAAGGAGATGAGGGAAGGAGAATATAGGGAGAGAAGGGATAGACGGAGGGAGAGGAAGGGACAGGAAGGGAGAGGAAGGGTAAGAGGGAGGGAGAGGATGAGAGAGGAGGGAGAGAAAGGAAAATAGGGAGATGAGGGAGAGGAGAGAATGGACGGAGAGAAAGGAGAAAAGGTGGAAGAGGGAGAAGAGGGAAAGGGGGAAAGAAGAGGAAGGAAAGGTGGGAGAAGAGGGAGAAAAAGAAAAGGAGGGAGAGAATGGAGAGGAGGGAGAGAGGAGGGAGAGATGAGGGAGAGGAGGGAGAGAGAGGGAGATGGAGGGAGAGGAACGGAGAGGAGGCGAAAAGGGAGGGAGAGGAGGGGGGGGAGGAGGGAGAAAGGTTGAAAAATGCCAAGGCGGTGTAACATTTAATAGTTCAACCATGACATTCGATCGAATTCTTTGAATATAATTTTTTCGAATATACCAATTAATGATAATGATAGTGAATGATTAATAATTATAATGATAAAATATTAACAAGAGATAGTAATAATATACATATAACAATAATTAAATAATATAATATACAATATATGATAGTGATAGTATTATTAACAATGATAATAATAATGATAAAAATCTTTCCTAATTCTGATTTTACATCAAATTCTTTGAATAGAATTTTCCAAACATCTGACTAATGATAACAATAACAATGATAAACCATTTATTACTATTTTAAATTTTATTTTATTCGATTCCATTTTCAATTAATTTGTTGTGTATATCTATTCTTACAAAGGTCAAACAAATGGTCAGTCTTGGGAGAACGACGAATCATGGGAATACACAGGACAACAGATGGAGCAGACAGCTGGTTGACTGGAAGGCCATGACGTACGTGTTGACCATTTTGGTGGCTATGGGCGGCAGCTGGTTGTACCACGTGGAAGAAGAGGTTGTCATGGAATAAAACGGGGAAGGATAACAGACGAGATAATCTGGACAACAAGGACCTCCTATCTATATTTATATAGAATAGTATATATATATTTTATATAGTTATATATATATATATTTATATATAAATATATATATATATTTCTACGTATATGAAAAAAAAAACTCTCCTACTGGGATTCGAACCATCGCTTGAGCGGCCTTGGTTTTTATATGACCGAAGACCGTACCGTCACGCCCAACGTGACCATACAAATGCCATAATGAAACAAACATATAATATATATATATATTTATATATATAACATATATATTTATACATATATTTATGTATCATATCATATATATATAATTTTATATTTATATATATATACACCGGTCAGAAGAAACATAAACACTACTGAGGACAAACAGAAAAATATTCTGAAGAAAAATCTGCTAATTCACATAACTCGGAATCACTTTTCATGAAATTATGCTTTAAGAGAAAAATCTCCTGCATATATATATACCCTT
>NC_134793.1:17151450-17153950 GCF_046742065.1 Oratosquilla oratoria | reverse complement strand
GTAGTCTTTTTTATTTATTTGTTTGTTTTCGTTTCGTAAATGGTCCTTGACTGAGTTCCGATGATGTTTGTGTTTGTATTTACTCGTATGGGTTTAGATATGCGTATGTATATATACGTGTGTGTGTATGCACACACACACACACACACACACACACACACACACACACACACACACACACACACACACACACACACACACACACACACACACACACACACATATATATATATATATATATATATATATATAAGAATCTTTATGTGAATCAAAATATTATCAGTATCAGAAGAGACTGTAATTATATTTGTTATCACTGTGAATAAAACCTTATCAACCGCATATGATTGTTTCTCAACGTTCCCTATCGCCTTGCCTTTCCTAGCAACCTCTCTCTCTCTCTCTCTCTCTCTCTCTCTCTCTCTCTCTCTCTCTCTCTCTCTCTGTGTGTGTATCTCTCTCTCTCTCTCTGCTTGTTTCATCTCGACAACCAAACATTTGTCATTCAGGTACGGATCAGGTACGCTATGGATAGATACTCTTCAAGGGGGACTTAATGCAGAGGGTCTTCCTCGGGAGAAGAAGGAGGAGGAGGAAGAGGAAGAGGAGGAAGAGGAGGAGGAAGAAGAGAGAAAGTAGGAGGAAGAATAAGAAGAGAGGGAAGAGGAAGAGAAGGAAGAAGAGGTGTTGGAGGAAGATGAAGGGGAAAAGAGGAAGAGGAAGAAAAGAGGAGGAGGATGAAGAAGAAGAAGAGGAGGAGGATGAAGAAAAAGAGGATGATGATGAAGAAGAAGAAGAGGAAGAGTAGGAGGAGGAGGAGGAGGATTAGGATTAAGAGGAAGACGAAGAGGAAGAGGAAGAAGAAGAAGAAGAGATGGTGGTGGAGGAGGAGGAGGAGGAGGAAGAGGAGGGAGGAGAGTAACTCTGACATGCGAGGCTAATGATCTTAACATGTTACCACGCTCCCCTCTATATCTGGCTCCTTCTATTTCTTTCTTCCGCCCTTTTCCGGCTTTCCTTCCCCTTTCCTTTCCTTTACGTTCCCTTGCTTTGCCCTTCCCAACCACTTACCTTACCTTCCCAACCTTACACTTTATCCCTTCCCTTCCCTATCCCTTCCCTTTCCCCTTCCTCCCCTTCCCTTCCTTCCCCCACTTCCCCTTTCTTAACTTTCATTTCCATTCTTTCACCTCCCTTCCCTTCCCACCCTTTCCTTCCCAACCCTCCCCTCTCCTATTCCTTCCCTTCCCTACTCCCCTTCCCCCTCCCTCTCCCTTCATTATTCCTCTCCCTCTGTCCTCCCCTTCCCTATCCCAACCCTCCCTTCCATCCTTCCCTTTTTCCTTTTCCATCCTACCCTCTTCCTTCTTCACCTTCCCTTTTCCTTCCCTCCTGCAAATCCTTCCTACCTTTTCCTCCTCCCTTCCCCTATCCTTCCCTCCTCCTCCCCTCCCTCCCTTCCTCCCTCGTCCTTCCCAACCCCCTCCTCCTTCCCTCCCCCTCCTCTTCCTTACTCCCCTCCCTTCCCCTCCTCCCCTTCCTCCTCTCCCTCCTCCTCTTCCCCTCCTCCCTCCCTCCTCCTCTCTCCTCCTCCTTCCCTCCTCCTCCTCCCCTCCTCCCCCCTCCTCCCCTCTTCGCCACCTTCTCCCCCTCTCCGCCTCCTCCTCCTCCTTCCTCTCCTCCCCCTCCTCCTCTCCCCCTCCTCTTCCTTCTTCTCCTTCTCCTCCTTCCTCCTATCCTTCCCCTCCTCTCCCCCTCCTCCTCTCCCTCCTCCTCCCCTTATCCTCCTCCTCCTCCTCCTCCCCCTCCTCTTCCTCCTCTTGGCTCAGGCCGGAAGGTGGATGAAGGATTTCGAGGGATTCCTAATGTGTGGATGGAGGAGAGTGGAGGGGAGTGGAGGAGGGTGGAAGAGTGCTTACGTAACTCTAAGTGGTGGAAGCAGTGGTGGGAATGGTGTTGGTGGTGTCACTGAGGGAGGTAATAGTGATCATGTTTGTGTTGGAGATTGTGGTGGTGATAGTGATGGTGGTGATAATGATGGTGATGGTGATGATGGTGGTGATAGTGGTGGTGATGGTGACGATGATGATTTGTGATGGTGACAGAAATGGATTTGGTGATAACAGTGCTGGTGTAAGAGGCAATATTAGGCTAAGGGGACAGACCGGTCCTGTAAGGAACCATTAAGAGGAAATGGGAATAGAGAGAGAAAACGTGGAAAGGAAAGGAGTGGGAGGGAGGTGAGGTGGGAAAGGGGAGTGAGTGAGTGAGTGAGTGAGGGAGGGAGTGAGGGAGAGAGGGAGGGAGTGAGGGAGAGAGGGAACGAGGGAAGGTGGGAGTAAGTGAAGGTAGGAGTGAGTGAGGGAATGAGGGAGTGAAGGAGTGAGGGAGTGAGGGAGTGAGGGAGTGAGGGAGTGAGGGAGTGAGGGAGTGAGTGATGGATGGAGGGAGGGAAGGCGGAAGGGAGAGAAGTTGGGAGTGAGTGAGTAGACAGAAGACA
>NC_134793.1:17136450-17141450 GCF_046742065.1 Oratosquilla oratoria | reverse complement strand
CAACAACAACAACAACAACGACAACAACGACAACAACGACAACAGCAACAACAACGACAACAACAATGACAACACCACCACCACCTCCACCACCACCACCACCACCACCACCACCACCACCACCACCACCACCAACACCAACAACACCACCACCACCAACAACAACAACAACAACAACAACCACACACGTGTTACCAAGAGGTCGCATCTGTTCGCTGCTTCAAGATGATGATGATGATGATGTCATTTAGGCGTTAGATACTCGCCACCACTTGCACGGGGGCAATGTTGATCAACGCGTTTCGTTATTGTTATTTATTGTCGTTATTTTTGTCGTCGTCGACGTTGTTGTTGTTGTTGTTGTTGTTGTTGTTGTTGTTGTTGTTGCTGCTGCTGCTGCTGTCGTTGTCGTTGTCGTTGTCGTCGTTGTCGTTGTCGTTGTCGTTGTCGTTGTCGTCGTTGTCGTTGTCGTCGTTGTCGTTGTCGTTGTCGTCGTTGTTGTCGTCGTCGTCGTCGTCGTCGTCGTCGTCGTTGTCGTTTTTGTCTTGGTCATCGTCGTCGGCATCGTCCTCATTCATTGTTGTCATCGACATCATCGTCGTCATCATCATCAACGGCGTCATAGTTCTCGTCATCGTCATCGTTCTCGTCATCGTCGTCGTCGTCATCGTCATCGTCATCGTCATCGTCATCGTCATCGTCATCGTCATCGTCATCGTCATCGTCGTCGTCATCGTTGTCATCATCATCATCATCATCATCATCATCATCATCATCATCATCATCATCATCATCATCATCATCATCATCATCATCATCATCATCATCATCACTACCATCACCACCACCACCATCATCACCACCATCACTATCACCATCACCACCACCACCATCATCACCACCATCACTATTACCATCACCACCATCACAATCATCACCTTCATCACCTTTATCACCTTCATCACCATCATCACCATCATCACAATCACCACCACGACCACCATTACTATCATCATCACTATCATCATCACCACCATCACCACCACCACCATCATCACCACGACCATCACCATCATCATCATCATCATCATCATCATCATCATCATCATCATCATCATCATCATCATCATCATCATCATCATCATCATCATCATCACGACCATCATCACCACCACCATCACCACCACCATCACCACCTTCACCACCACGACCACCATCACCATCATCATCATCACCATCATCACCACGACCACCATCACCATCATCATCACCATCATCACCACCTCTACCTCCACCTCCACCTCCACCACCATCATCACCACGACCATCACCGTCATTACCATCATCATCATCATCATCATCATCATCATCATCATCATCATCATCATCATCATCATCATCATCATCATCATCATCATCATCATCATCACGACCATCATCACCACCACCATCACCACCACCATCACCACCTTCACCTCCATGACCACCATCACCATCATCATCACCATCATCACCACCACCACCACCATCATCATCACCATCATCACCACCTCTACCTCCACCTCCACCTCCACCACCATCATCACCACCTCCACCATCACCATCACCTCGACCACCGCGACCACGATCACCACCACGACCACCATCACCATCATCATCACTATCATCACCACCATCATCACTACGGAGCATTAGGAGCCGAGGAGCGTGTAATGAGCATCATTAAAGTATCATTAATGATGCGGGAAGCAGAAGCACACTGGGTAATAACAGTTATTAAATATGGCGGCAATAAAATGCATTAATAACCCCTTCATCGCAATGGTAACATCTCTGATTTATTTATTTGTTTATTCAAGTATTTAATTATTTATTCATATATTTATTTGTCTATTTATATACTTATCTATTTATTTATTTATCTATTTATAAATTCTTCATATTTATTTATATTTTTATTAATTTTTATTTGTTTATTTATTTATTTACATTTATTTGTTTATCTATTTATTTATTTATCTATTTATCTATTTATTTATTCATTTATTCTTTTACTTTAATATTTCAAGGGAGATAAGTTTCAAAAAATTAATCATGTACTTATATAAATTTATATATTCATTTGTCTATTCATATACTTATCTATTTATTTATTTTTATTTAATTGATTTGTTTATTTATCTATTAATTTATCTATTTATCGATTCTTTATATTTATTCATTTATTCATTATTTATTTATTCATTATTTATTCATTTATTTATTCATTTATCTATTTATTTATTTACTTATTTATCTATTCTTTTACTTGTAATCTTTCAGAGGAGATAAGCAAAAAGAAAAAAAAAAAAAAAAAAAAAAAAGATAATAATAATCCTACGTGACCGTGGTCCGAAGGGGTATCACTAAAATTCATGCAGTTATTACCTGGAACTGGGTCAGACCCATGCTACATCGGGAATCGTATTGATAAAACATTCGTTGCTGTTGAATAAACACAAGAATTAAATATATATATATCATAATCACATTACTGCATATTTATGGTAAGTTTTGTGACAATTTCGGATGGCCGCCTCATAACGGGAAATGAAAAACATACATAACGTAACATAGAAATAACTATTACATAATAACATAAAATAACACTAAAATGACATAAAATAACAATAGAATAACAATAAAATAACAATAAAATAACAATGAAATGGGAACATGAAATAACAATGAAATAGCAATATCAAATAACAATAGATTATCAACATGAAATAACAATAAAATAACAATATAAAAATAAAATAACATTAAATAACAATGAATTAACATAAAATAACAAGAGAACAACATAAAATAACAACAGGATAACAATAGAATAATAACATGAGATAACAAAATAACAACATAAAATAACAACTAACTAACAGCATGAAATAAGATTGAAATAACAATAAAAATCACAAGAAAATATCAACATAAAATGACAATAAACTAACAACATAAAATAACATTGAAATAACAATAAAACGGCAATAAAGTAATAACAAAATCACAACAAAATATCAACATAGAATAACAATAAACTAACAACATAAAACAACATTGAAATAACAATAAAACAGCAATAAAATAACAATATAAAATCACAACAAAATAACATCATAAAATAGCAATAAACTAACAACATAAAATAACATTGAAATAACAATAAAACAACAATAAAATAACAATATAGAATAACAATAACAAATTACAAAGACCAATGAGTCGAAAGAACACGCAGGCGAGGGAAGAACAGCAGACCATTTGTAGAAATAACAACGAAATAACACCGAAACAAATAACAACAAAAGTGTTGTTATTGCTCATAAATTCATCCGCTGTTATGTTAATACAATCTCCAGCTCTTATTGTATTTACGGAAATAAATCCAGACTAAATCTCTTCTGGTGTGAGTTAAAACTAATGCATAAAAATATTTGGCTACCCCCCGTGTAAGGGGGAAAAAGCCTTTGGTATATGTATGTATGTATGAAAATATTCACTATACGAAAAGCAAATATTCATTTGATTAATTTGAAAATAAGGAATAAAATCGCTTGGAGGAAGGTTATCGATAATAACACGATATAATAACGAAAGGCACGGCAATAACTTGAAAAAATAACAGGAGACATAGCGATAGGATAGGCACCGCGATAGGGAAAATAACGAGAGATAATAACTTCGAAAATAACTAGGATTTAGTACATTAGTCATGACAGCGGCCAGTAATGACAATGAAATAAATAACACCGAGAGAGCAGCAGGAGAAAAAATAACAATACCAACAATGAATAACCATAAATAACCCAGTGGGAAAGTACGTAAAAAAAAAAAAAAAAAAAAAAAAAAAAAAAAAAATATATATATACATATATATATATATGTATATATATATATATATATATGTATATATATATATGTATATATATATATATGTATATATATATATATATATATATATATATATATGTATGTATAGGTATACATATAGGAAAACTCAACAAGAAAACAACAACAAATAACGAAAATAACAGCAAGAGAAATGACAGCAGAGCAGAGTCCAGGAGGAGGAGGAGGAGGAGGAGGAGGAGGAGGAGGAGGAGGAAGAGGAGGAGGAGGAGTCTCTGGTGCGCTTGCGTCAGTCTGTTCTGTCCAAACGCCACATTAGCAGTCAAGCCGTTGCAGCGAGCGGACGTGCGTTAGGCTTTTCCGTCGAGCGGCACTTTCTCTCACCGACTTCCCCCCGTGGGCTGAAGTACGTACACGTAGTGGATACCCTAGGGGAAAAACCATGGGGACTCGTGTCCCTGGGGTCCCTACGAGGGACGAATCTAGGGACCCGTTGATGCCCCTCGTGTGAAATTAGAAATGAAAAATAAGTGGATTACGAGTGTCGCGGACTGTAGTGTGATTGACATAATCGAGATAGGAAAAAATGCCGGAAAAAAAATTTACGTATATAAATGACCAGATTTTTTTTTTTCGAGGACGACTGTCGAGTGGGACTTGTTGTGTCTCTCCGAGTCGATGTTTCGTTAAGTTTTAGCTTGAGTGTCACCTCTACAAGAGGAGGAGGAGGAGGAGGAGGAGGAGGAGGAAGAAGGGTGTCCCTTGACAATGGAGTAGCACTTGAACAATGTTCCAGCAAACAAGACGAGGTGAGTAAAAGTTCAAAATGTTCTTCGTGTTCAGTAAAGAACAACATAACACGTAATTCAAAGTTCTGAATATGTAAAAGTTATTTCAAATGTTCATGTAAAGAGGGCCGCAGAGTGATTGTAATTTACGTATTTTCGTATTCTTTTTCTCCAAAATTGTGATTCACAGTTCAAGTTAAAGTTGGTGTTAAATGTTAAAGTTGGTGTTGAATATTAAATAAATTAACGCGTTTTAGTTTTGAGGTTTCTCTCGGTTAAATAGAGAAATAGTTCAATGGTCAAGTGATTTACCCAATTTAA
>NC_134793.1:17103950-17121450 GCF_046742065.1 Oratosquilla oratoria | reverse complement strand
AGAAAACGGTGAGGTCAAATATAAAACTTCAGTAATTTTGTACAATTGAATTAGATTCTCGTTGTAATATCAAAAACTTTTACAAAAATGAACAAGTGTCTATATAAAATCTATTTCCTTACCCTAAATAGGTAATACTGAATGTCATATTTCTTTATTATTTATGAACATTTTGTTCTATACAAAACTTACTGTATTTCCTTCCCTTAATTAGGTAATACTGAATGTTATATTTCTTGATTACTTATGAACATTTTGTTCACACTCGTGTGAACAGTGAACAACACAAAACGGCAACACTGGTATAGACCGCGTAAGGGGTATGGTGACACCCCTACGGACCAGAGCCCCACATTATTCATGTAGGATTAGACACTAGTGTCCATTCAGATAATAATGATGATCGTTTCTAACCACAACTCTTTCCTCTATCTCCTCTGTCCCCAAAGGATAGAAGCGCTGGTTCTTTAGCAACTCAATTCCACCCATTCACGACTTCGTCGTTGGTGACTGTCGAATATCATAACAGTCCACGAATTTCTTGATAGAACAGCCATCACCCACAATCATCCCCTGGACTCACGTTTCTCCGCAGAGCCATTGCTGTATACATTCCTTCCTTTCATTGCTTTCACTGACGTCCTTTTATTTCTCCATATTGCTCCAGCCTCGCCTACTCCCCTCCCCTCCCCTCCCCTCCCCTCCCCTCACTCCGCGTTCAATCTCCAGTCTTCTATTTTCATCTGCACATATCCACATCTTTCTGCTGTTCCAAGTTTTCTTCTTGGAGTCCAAAATGTTCTTGGGTATGTTTCTCTCTTTTTTTGGTTTTCCTTTCCCCAACATATTAAATTCACTCTCCATCCTCTGGGAGCACTACTGTCTCTGCATGCAGAACGATGTCATTTGCATATGCTAGACTGTTTATCATCCGTTACTCTCTTCAACCGCGCGTCCTACTCTTTGTCTCTGCGCTCTCCTCTCTCATCACTTCATTCGCGTTAAACAACCATGGCGATATGACACATCCCTCCTTCAAGTGTTCTGTCATATTTACCACTATTACACAGAATTTACAATCATTGTGAAAGACCTTCGCTAACCGTTGAATCTCCCACCCCCAACTCCCACCCGTAACCCATACAATCTCATTATATTCCTTAATTGTTACCTATCTACTGTCATACACCTTTTCCAGATCCATGAAATCTAGATACAATCGCCTCCATTTCTCACTGAACTCTCTTCCAGCGAATGTTTTGTCTACGCGTACCTTTCTTTAATGAACACTACACACTGTCTTTCTGCTATCTTTCCCTCATTATCCTGTGCATTACACTATGTTAAATAAATATCTATATGAACAAACGTTTGCAGAGGGCAACGAGGAAATAAAATGGCAAAAGACCAAACGTTTTCGCTTAATATTAAGACATCATCAGGGTAAGCAGAAACAAAATGTTACGTAAATATAAAGTAGGGAAAGTTGGTAAGGAGCTTATGGGGGGAAAAGGAACAATTAATTAATTCAACCAAAACATATAAAATGTCATTGCTGGGCTTGCAAGTAATTTTCTTAATGTTAAAAATATCCTCTTTGTACACTTGCTACTCGAGTTCATATTATCAAAAGTATGTTTTATATGATTAAGTTCAGTGAATATCTTTAAATAAAGAATCGTACGTAACATTGTTCTTGATATTCTGGTGGCGTAATCAAAGCGTGCTGGGCTCAGGTTCACTTAGTTGTATGTTCGAGTCTCGTACTTCTATCCAATTCCCAGGAGCGACTGTTTGTGACCATACACAGCAGTCCTCCAAAGCGCATAGGGAAAAGGTGACGGCTTCGGCCGCAACTACGCATTTCCTGGTGTAGGCTCCTCACCTATTCTTGATATTGTTTTCACTGGTATCATAGATATTCTGCTTGAAAAAAAAAATGTATATATAATATATATATATGTATATAACAGTAATCACAAAAAAACACGTGAATAAAGATTTTTGCTTGTAACAACGAGGAAATTAAAGATCGGAATTTCCTCGTGGTTACAAGCAAAAAAAAAAAAAAAAAAAAAAAAAAAAAAAAAAAAAAATATATATATATATATATATATATATATATATATGCTGGCACGAAACCTTGATAGGCTTTCGCCGTTGTGAATACCTGAAGTGAATCGCTAGTAACAGTGAGGTCATACAAACAATATATATATATATATATATATATATATATATATATATATATATATATATATGTATATATATATGTGTGACCTGAGAAAATACGGGCCTTGTAACCACGTAGTGAGCACTGAAACAATTGGTAGTTTAAGAGGAGATTCTAAAACCTTATTGACAGGAATGACAGGTAGTAAGGGGCATGGAAATGTCTAGTGTAGCCCTTATAGACTCTTGTAGTCTCCTCCATTTCTATGTTCTTATGTTCTTCACTTTCAGATCTTTTGTTTTTAGAATAATGTTTACAATGAACGCTGTTGACCAGCTTTATACTTAATCTAAGAACCATGGATTTCTCTAGATCGTTGAAGAGGTTTCTAGGAAATATGATAACAGCACTCCATAAATATGGTATGCATGAGGGAATGAGAGGATTGAGTGAGTGCGCCTCTTGTAGACATCACATAACAACAGCACCGCATAAATACGGTATACATGAAAGGATGAGAGGGCTAAGTTGGGACGCCTATCGTAGGTGGCCTTCGTTGATTATCTTAGGATTTTTTTTAATCAGGAACCTCTTAATTCCTCTCGTTCTCTTCGATTAAACATTGATGCTAAACTCACTCAAGATACGAAGAAGTCTTATGAAATTCTTATTATGGACTGGAAAAAACTTGGAAATTTTTTTGAAGATTAGAATTTTTTTGTTTTCTTACAGTGTTGTACGAGGATTAAATTTTTTATCCTTTTTTGTTTATTATTGAGCTTCTTCAAGTAGTATTAGTATTTCATGTAACCAGCTCTTCTAGCCTTGGGGGTAATATTGTGGCTAACGGAAAAAGGTCAAGATGTGTTAAATAATTCGGGACTACATGCTCTGTAAGCTTTAAGGAACAAAACAAAAATATAAATTTTTTAACAAGTGTTGTGAGTGTATGTGTGTGTACATATGTACATATATATATATATATATATATATATATATATATATATATATATATATATATATATATATATATATATATATATATATATATATATATATATAAATATATATATATATATATACATAATTGTACTTACTGCTTCTGATCCAGGGCAGTAGGCAAGATGCAGGTATGACCCGTCATCCAGGAGAAGCTAAGAAAAGAGGGAGGGAGGGAGTGAGGGATTGGTGGTGAATGGGAGTGAAGTGGTTGGGAATGAAATGGATGGGAGTGGAATTATGCCCTTTGGCTTTGGCTACCTCCCTATTAAGGGGAAAAAAGGCCTTGGTATATGTATGTATATAAGTGTATATACGTCTAAGTATAAAGATATATTGTTGGTAGGTTTTTATAATGGAATAGAGTAAAGGAAAATGCAACAAAATAAAATAAAAATAATAAAACAAAATAAAGATATAGAGAAATAAAGATAAAAAGTAGAACCAAATAGAACAAAATAAAATAGAATAAAATAAAAATACATAGAAAATAAGAATGAAGAATAAACGAAAGAAAAAGAAAAATATATAGGAATGTATAAAAAAGTATAAAAATATATGAAATATATATATAATTTTTTTTTTCAACGTATCAACGAGTTATGAGTTTCATGGAATGTACAAAAAAGTATGAAGATATATGAAATATATATAAATATAAAGAAAAATTCGTTTCAACATATCAAAGCGTTGTAGGTTTTATGTAATAGGGTGAAACAAAATACATCAAAATAAAATAAAAATAACAAAACAAAATAAAGATATAGACAAATAAAGATAAGAAGTAGATCTAAGCAAACCAAAATAGAATAGAACAAAACAAAAATATATAGAAAATAAAATAAATCAGAAATGAAAAAGATACTAAAAAAAAAAGAAAAATATGTATGAATGTATACAAAAAAAATATATATAATCGTTTTCAACATATCAAAGCGTTATGGGTTTCATGAAATGTATAAAAATATATAAAAGTATATGAAATATATATAAATATATATAAATGTGTATATAAAAAAAGAAAAAATAAGTTTTCAACATATCAAAGCATTGTGGGGTTTATGTAATATGATTATTCATATTGTCGTAGTTAAAGTCTTCTTTGGAATATACAAAGACCTAATATGAAACATTGTTGCATCTCCCAAACTTAATTGCTTTATTCTTGGTAGATACCCCGTGCTTAATTACTCACGTTTTAATTCACTTATCTTTATTTTGACGATCATTTTCAAGAAATTTGTGAATATATTTGTATAATTACGTGTAAAGTATATGTGCTATCTTTTCATTTCTACATTTTATATTTTTACGCTTTTATAGTTCCCTTTCCCTCTTCTCTCCCCTTCCCTCCCCTTCCCTCCCCCTCCCTCCCCCTCCCTCCCTCCCTCCCTCCCCCTCCCCCCCCTCCCCCCTCCCCCCTCCCCCCACTTCCCCCTCTCCTCCTCCCCTTTCCCCCCTCTCCCTCTCTCCCGCTCTCTACACTTCCTCTCCTCCCCTTTTCCCTCTTTCCCCTCCTCCCCTCCCTCCTCCCCTCTCTCTCCTTCCTCCCCTCTCTCCCCTCCTCCCCCTCTCTCCCTCCTCCCATCTCTCCCTCTCCTCCCCTTTCTCCCTCCTCCCATCTCTCCCTCTCCTCCCCTTTCTCCCTCTCCTCCCCTCTCTCCCCCTCTCTACACTCCCTCTCTCCCCCTCTCTACACTCCCTCTTCTTCCCTTTTCTCTTTTCCTCCCCTTTCCCCTTCTCTTCTTCCCCTTCCCCCCTCTCCCCCTCTTCCCACTTCCCACCTCCCCTCTTTCCCCTTCTATTCTTCCCCTTCCCCCCTCTCCCCCTCTTCCCACTTCCTCCCCTCTTTCCCCTCTCTCCCCTTTCTCCCCTTTCTCTCCCCCTCCCCCTTCCTTCTCCCCCTCCCCTCTAACCCCCTTCCCCTCTCCCCACTCTTTCACACTCTCCCCCTCTCCTCCCTCTCTCCTCTCTCTATCCACGTCTCGCCCTCTCTACCTTCACTACTCCCTTCTCCCCCTCTCCCCTCCTCCCGCCTCCCCTCCTCCCCCTCCCCTCCTCCCCCTCCCCTCCTCCCACCTCCCCTCCTCCCCCTCCCCTCCTCCCCCTCACCTCCTCCCCCTCCCCTCCTCCCCCTCACCTCCTCCCCCTTCACCTCCCTCCCTCACCTCCTCCCCCTTCACCTCCTGCCCCCGTCACCTCCTCCCCCCTACACCTCCTCCCCCTCCTCTCCTCCCCCCTCCCCTCCTCCTCTCCCCTCCTTCCCCTCCTCTCCCCTCCTTCCCCTCTCCCCTCCTTCCCCTCTCCCCTCCTTCCCCCTCTCTCCCCTCCTTCCCCCTCCCCTCATTTCCCCTCTCTTCCCTCCTTCCCCCTCTCTTCCCTCCTTCCCCCTCTCTCCCCTCCTCCCCTCTCTCCCCTCCTCCCCTCCTTCCCCCTCCTCCCCTCCTTCCCCCTCTCTCCTCTCCTCTCCTCCTCCCCTCCTACTTCTCCCCCTCCTCCCCTCCTCCCCTTCCTACTTCTCCCCCTCCTCCCCTCCTCCCCTTCCTACTTCTCCCCCTCCTCCTTCCCCACCTCCTCCCCTCCCCCTTCTCCCCCTCCTTCTCTTTCCCACTCTCCCTACCTACTCCTCTCCCTCTGTACCCCTCCCCTTCTCTATTCCCCTCTCCCCCACTCTCCCACTCCCTCTCCCCCACTTTCCCACTCCCTCTCCCCTCTCCCCCTTCCCCTTCTTACTCTTCCCTTTCTCTCCCTTCCCCTTCTCCCCTTCCCCTTCTCCCCTTCCCCTTCCCTTTCTCCCACTCTCCCCCTTTTCCCCTCTTCTCTAATCCTCCACCTATTACCCTTTCCCCTCTCCCCCTTTCCCCCTCCCTCTTTCCCTCTCCCCCTCTCCCTCTCCCCCTCCCCCTCCACTCTCCCCCTCCCCCTCCCCTCTCCCCCTCCCCCTCCCCTCTCCCCTTCCCCTCCCCTCTCCCCATCCCCTCTCCCCTCCCCTCTCCCACTCCCCCTCCCCTCTCCCCCTCCCCTATCCATCTCCCCCTCCCCTATCCCTCTCCCTCTCCCCCTCTCCCCTCCCCATCTCCCCCTCCCCTTTTCCCCTCCCCCTCCTCCTCTCCCCCTTCCCCTCCCCCCCCTCCTCCTCTCCCCCTTCCCCTCCCCCCCCCTCCCCCTTTCCCCTCCCCTTTACCCTTCCCCTTTCCCCCTTTCCCCCTCCCCCTTTCCCCTTACCCTCTCCCATACCCACTCTCCCCCTTTCCCCCCTTTCCCCTTACCCCCTCTCCCCCTCCCCTTTTCCCCCTCTCCGCCTCCTTCCCCCCTCCCCCTCCCCCTCCCCCTCCCCCTCCTCCAAATCGCATTCCGTCATCGACAAACGAAGATATTCAAACGAGTTCAAAGCCGCGACCTGACCGAAGGACAAAGGGACTGAGCGATCCTCATTGGAGCGACGCGCGGCGGGACAACGGGTTTCCCTTTTTCAGGAATCGCTAATCAAAATGGATCGACCTTTTTCGAAGGGGAAGACCCCGACAGCGGAGCGCGATGGCCGACTTTAATTAAGAGAAATTTTAGACTCGGATAGGTTTCTGGCTTTCCATCTCTTCCCCCCCTCTCTCTTCCTCCCTCTCTCTTCCCCCCTCTCTCTTCCCCCCTCTCTCTTCCCCCCTCTCTCCCCCTCTCTCCCCCTCTCTCTTCCCCCCTCCCTCTTCTTCCCCCCCCCTCTTCCCCCCTCCCTCTTCCCCCCTCCCTCTTCCCCCCTCCCTCTTCCCCCCTCCCTCTTCCCCCCTCCCTCTTCCCCCCTCCCTCTTCCCCCCTCCCTCTTCCCCCCTCCCTCTTCCCTCCCTCTTCCCTCCTCCCTCTTCCCCCCTCTCTCCCCCCTCTCTCCCCCCTCTCTCCCCCCTCTCTCCCCCTCTCGCCCCCTCTCTCCCCCTCTCTCCCCCTCTTTCCCCCTCTCTCTCTCCCCCTCTCTCTTCCCCCCTCTCTCTCCCCCCTCTCTCCCCCCTCTCTCCCCCTCTCTCCCCCTCTCTCCCCCATCTCTCCCCCTCTCTCCCCCATCTCTCCCCCATCTCTCCCCCTCTCTCCCCCATCTCTCCCTCATCTCTCCCCCCTCTCCCCCCTCTCTCCCCTCCCCCTTCTCTCCCCCCTCTCTCCCCTCCCCCTTCTCTCCCCCTCTCCTCTCTCCCCCTCCCCCTCTCTCCCCCTCCCCCTCTCTCCCCCTCCCCCTCTCCCCTTCCCCCTCTCTCCCCCTCCCCCCTCCCCTTCTCTCCCCCCTCCCCTTCTCTCCCCTCCCCTTCTCTCCCCCCTCCCCTTCTCTCCCCCCTCCCCTTCTCTCCCCCTCCCCTTCTCTCCCCCTCCCCTTCGCTCCCCCTCCCCTTCGCTCCCCCTCCCCTTCTCTCCCCCTCCCCTTCTCTCCCCCTCCCCTTCTCTCCCCCTCCCCCTTCTCTCCCCCTCTCTCCCCTTCTCTCCCCCTCTCTCCCCTGCTCTCCCCCTCTCTCCCCTGCTCTCCCCCTCTCTCCCCCTCTCTCCCCTGCTCTCCCCCTCTCTCCCCTGCTCTCCCCCTCTCTCCCCTGCTCTCCCCCTCTCTCCCCTGCTCTCCCCCTCTCCCCCTCTCTCCCCTTGTCTCACCCGCGCATCTCTCCCATCCTCCTTCCCCTCGTTTCCACTTCCCTCTCCTCTCCCCCTCTCCCCCTCTCCCCCTCTCCCCCTCACTTCCCTCGTCTAACTTCTCACCTCTCCCTCGTCTCCCCCTCTCCCGTTCCCCTCCCCCCATTCTCATCCTTACCAACTCTTCCCCCTCTCCCTCACCTCCCAAATCTCCCCCACCCCACAATTTCCCCACCCCTCGCATCTCCCCCACCCCAACATCTCCCCCACCCCAACATCTCCCCGACCTCCCATATATCCCCACTTCCCCATCTCCCCAACCTCCCATATATCCCCACTTCCCCATCTCCCCACCCCCATCTCCCCACCCCCATCTCCCCCACCCCATCTCCCCCACCCCCCATCTCCCCCACCCCATCTCCCCCACCCCCCATCTCCCCCACCTCCCACATCTCCCCCACCTATCGCCCAGTGGTCCTACACTGGGCGTTGTCTCATAATCCAGCGGTGTGTTTGTTTGTGTGTGTGTGTGTGTGTGTGTGTGTGTGTGTGTGTGTGTGCGTGCGCGCGCGTGTGTGTGTGTGTTCTTGTGCATGAGTCCTCAGAGTAAGTCTCTCTCTCACTCTCACTCTCACTCTCACGCTCACTCTCACGCTCACTCTCACGCTCACGCTCACTCCTACTCTCTCCCCTTTTCCGAACGGGACAAATTCGAGCAAAAGAAAGAAGAGGGGGGGGGAATGTCCGGGACAGCCAGCCCATTTCGATTCCCGACAGCTATTTCCTACACGTGCTACCCTCTGTGTGTTTGTACACACGTGTGTCTATGTATTGACAGTATAAAAAAAAAAAAAAAAAAAAATATTTATATATATAATTTATATAAAAATATATATATATATATATATAAATATATATATATATATATATATATATATATACACATATGTATACACCCCCTACATTTAATTTTAGTATTGTAAAAATTATTGTACATTTGACAATTTTGTTTGTTAACATTAGACTTAAAGGAACCAGTATACTGTATATGTATGTGTGTGTCTCGTGTGTGTGTCGTGTGTGTGTGTGTGTGTGTGTGTGTGCGCGCGCGCGCGTGTGTGTGTATGTGTGTGCTGTATTGATGGAGGTTTGCGATATTTACTGATTAGATAGCGGGTAGGTACTTTATAATGTATTATGCTTTTACTATACATTTTTTTGGATTTTTTGATAAATATCGAAGAAAGTATAAGTAAAGAAAATCTGCTCTCCGTACATATTTTTTTTTTGTCTTTTTGTTTTTTATATATATATATTCTTATAAATTTTGTCTTCGTGTTTTTATTTGTCTTCATTGTATTCTTCTGCTTCGTCTTCCTCGTAATCATCACTGTCCTCGTCATTTTCAATTTTTCTTTTTTTTTTCTTTATCATATTATTCTTCTTCATCGTCTTTTTCATAATATTTTTCCTCGTCTTTCTCTTCTTCCTCTTTGTCCTCTTCGTCTTCGTCTACATCGTCGTCGCTTTCGTCAGATATTTTTTTTCAGACAACCTAAACCATGGATGATATATTCGCCTTTTTTCCATTATATATTTTTTTTATCTCTGATATTTATCTACTGCTTTTATTAATTCATTTACCTATTTTAGTTTTATATTCCAATATTTATTTATTTGTTTGAACATTTATTTATTTATTTTAATGTTTATTTATTTATCTATTTTTTTTTTCCTTACGAGGTTAGGTGGTATCTCAATGAATCATGAAAACGTTCAAAAGAGAAACGTTTTTTCTCGGAGAGATCTATGGAAAGACACTAAGGACCGTTGGTGGTTACTACGGGGGCTGCGGGTAAAAGCCCATTGATATTCACTTCACGTAGTGTCCATCTGGCAGTAGTTTTCAGAAAAATCACGTGACTTTTACGAAAACAAAAATTTTAAATGGAGAGCCATTGTTTAAAATGAACATTTAGGGATTTTTTTTACATTAATGATTAAAGTGGATATTTAGGGACTTTTTTAGGGGAAGGTTAATGCTTAAAGTGGATATTTATAGACTTTTTTGGGGAAAGATTAATACTTAAAGTGGATATTTTTTTGGGGGAAAATTAATGTTTAAAGTGGATATTTAGGGACTTTTTTGGGGAAGGTTAATGCTTAAAGTGGATATTTAGGGACTTTGGGGGGGAAGATTAATACTTAAAGTGGATATTTTTTGGGAAAATTAATGTTTAAAGTGGATATCTAGGGACTTCTTGAGGGAAGAATATCCATTTGACTTAATAAAATCTCTCAGCACATGCCAGAATAAAATAATTGAATTATTCACATTGCAGGAAAATACATCTAAATTAATCGTAGGACTATTAAGAAATAAAGTATGAAGGAGACTGCAAGAGACCATAAGGCCTACACTGGACAGTTCCATGTCCGTTACCATCTGTCATCCCTAGCCATAGAGTTATCTCATCTTCTCTTGTAACTACCAATTATTTCAGCGCTAACTACGTGGTCATTAAGTCTACTCCATTCGTTAATTACTTTGTTGGTAACCCAGTTAATTACTTTATTGGTAAACCAGTTCTTAAACCTAGATTTATCCAAATTAGATTTATCATGAGCCCTGCCATGTTGTCTTAATATGATGACCTTGACTGCACCTCCCTTGTCAATAGCGAAATGGATAAGGGGGGGGAAGAAATGATACAGAGGGGGGTAAACGATGGGGGAGAGGGGGAGAGGGGGGAGAGGGGGAGATATGAAAAACCCGAGAAAACAGCGGAAACTGCTTGAAGGGACGAATTGCGAAACACGAAGAGCAAGGAAGAAAAAGTTGGACGAAAGTTGAAGAAGAGGAAGGAAGAGGAGGAGGAGGGTCTGCAGGGAGGAAGGAAGAAAGGAGGGAAGGAAGGAAGGGACAAGAGGAGGAGGAGGAGGAGAAGGAGGAGGAGGAGGAAGGGGTGAGAGGAAGAGGTGGAGGGAGAAGGAAGAAAGAGGGGAAGGAAAAAAGGGAGAAGAGGAGGAGGAGGAAGAGGAGGAGGAGGAGGAGGAGGAGGAGGAGGAGGAAAGTGTGAGGGGACGAAGTAGAGGGAAAAGGAAGGGAGAAAGAGGGGAAAGAGGAAAGGGAGAAGAGGAAGAGGAGGAGGAGGAGGAGGAAAGGGTGAGGGAATGAGGTGGAGGGAGAAGGAAGGAAGAAAGGAAGGAGGGAAGGAAGATAGAAGAGGAGGAGGAGGAGGGGAAGGAGGAGGAGGAGGAGGAGGAAGATGAATGGGAGAGGGGACGACGTGGAGGGTGTGGAGGGAGAGGGAAGGAAGCAAGGAGGGAAAGAAGGAAGGGAGAAGAAGAGGAGGAGGAGGAGGAGGAGGAGGAGGACGAGGAGGAGGAGGGGGAGGAGGACGAACGGTGGAGGGGACGAGAGGGAGGGTCTGGAGGGAAGGAAGGAAGGCAGAAGAAGAGGAGGAAGAGGAGGAGGAAAGGAGAGGAAGGAAAAGAGGGGAAATGAAATGAAGGGGAAAATGGAGTGGAGGAAGAGGAGGAGGAGGAGGAGGGAAAAGGAGAGGAGGGGAGGAAGATAATAGCAAGAGGAAAAAGAGTAAACGAGAGCATGGGAAAGCGTGATACATAGAGAGAGAGAGAGAGAGAGAGAGAGAGAGAGAGAGAGAGAGAGAGAGAGAGAGAGAGAGAGAGAGAGAGAGAGAGAGGGAAAGAGATGGACAGACACACAGAAACATAGACAGGCACAGACGGACATACAGACTGACAAACAGAGAGAGAGAGAGAGAGAGAGAGAGAGAGAGAGAGAGAGAGAGAGAGAGAGAGAGAGAGAGAGAGAGAGAGAGAGAGAGAGAGGGGGAGGGAGGGAAAGAGACAGACACACAGAAACAAAGACAGACAGGCCAAGACGGACATACATGATGACAGGCAGACAGACAGACAGAGAGAGAGAGAGAGAGAGAGAGAGAGAGAGAGAGAGAGAGAGAGAGGAAGAATAGGGGAAATTAAGGAAAATGAGAGAAGAGAGGGGAAGCGAAGGAGAGAGAGGACAGGACGAGGAGGATGAGGAAGTAGAATTAGAGGTGAAAGAAGAGGAGGAAGAGGGACAAAGGAGGAGGAGGAAGAGAGGAATGAAGAGAAGGAGAGTGGAAATTATGAAAGAGGAGTAGAGAAAAAATGGTTGATGCAAGTGGGGGAGAAAAGAAAATAGAAAATAGATACGAGGAAGGAGAATGTGAAAATATGAGAGAGAGAAAATAAGAGAGAGAGAGAGAGAGAGAGCCGAAGACAATAAAAGAGAAAATGAAAGAGGAAAGAAAAGGAGTAATAACAAAAGGAGAAGGATATTGGAAGGGTCGAAGCAGATGACGAAAACAAAAATGGAAGAAAAGGAGGAAAAGGAGAAGAAGGAGAAAGACAGAGAGAAATGAAAAGAATGTGATGACATAACGTACACAGAAAGCAGAGGAGTGGAAAGAGGAGAAGAGAGAGGAGAGAGAGGGGGGAGAGGGAGAGGAGAGAAAGGGAGACGAGAGAGAGGGAGACGAGAGAGAGGGAGAGGAGAGAGAGAAGAGAGGGAGAGGAGAGAGAGGGAGAGGAGAGAAAGGGAGACGAGAGAGAGGGAGACGAGAGAGAGGGAGACGAGAGAGAGGGAGAGGAGAGAGAGGGAGAGGAGAGAGAAGAGAGGGAGAGGAGAGAGAAGAGAGGGAGAGGAGAGAGAAGAGAGGGAGAGGAGAGAGAAGAGAGGGAGAGGAGAGAGAAGAGAGGGAGAGGAGAGAGAAGAGAGGGAGAGGAGAGAGAAGAGAGGGAGAGGAGAGAGAAGAGAGGGAGAGGAGGGAGAGGGAGAGGAGAGAGAAAAGAGGGAGAGGAGAGAGAAGAGAGGGAGAGGAGAGAGAAGAGAGGGAGAGGAGGGAGAAGAGAGGGAGAGGAGGGAGAGGGAGAGGAGAGAGAAGAGAGGGAGATGAAAGAGAAGAGAGGGAGAGGAGAGAGAGAGAGAAGAGAGGGAGAGGAGAGAGAGAGAGAAGAGAGGGAGAGGAGAGAGACGAGAGAGAGAGAGAGAGAGAGAGAGAGAGAGAGAGAGAGAGAGAGAGAGAGAGAGAGAGAGAGAGAGAGAGAGAGGAGGAGGAGACGGAAATGGTGAGAAAGGAATGTCTTGATACAACGCACAAAGAAAGTGGAGGAAGAGAAAGAGGAAGAGGAGAAGAAAAATAGATGGACAGGGAAAATGAAAGAGGACAAATTTGATGACTTTACCAATAAAGATAGTGGAGGCAGAGGGGGGAGAGGAGGAAGAGAAGGAGGAGGAAGAGAAGGAGGAGAAAGAGAAAGAGGAGGAAGAGGCGGAGGAGGGAGGGAAGGAGGAGGAAAGGGATTGAAGAGGATGCAGGAGGAAGAGGAAGGAAAGGGAAGGGAAGGAAGGGGAGAGGAAGTGAAGGAAGAGGAAGGGAAGAAAGAGGAAGGGCAGAAAGAGGAAGGGAAGGAAGAGGAAGAGAAGGAAGGGGAAAGGGAGAGGAAGGGAAGGAAGAGTAAAGGAAGGGAGAGGAAGGGAAGGAAGGGGAAAGGAAGGGAGAGGAAGAGAAGGAAGAGGAAGTGAAGGAAGAGGAAGTGAAGGAAGAGGAAGTGAAGGAAGAGGAAGTGAAGGAAGAGTAAAGGAAGGAAGAGGAAGGGAAGGAAGGAGAGTAAAGGAAGGAAGAGGAAGGGAAGGAAGAGGAATGGGAAGAAGATGTATATGAGAAGAGGGAGAGGAATTAGGTAAAGAGAGGAGAAATGGAAGGAATAGGAGGAGGAATGGATGGAAGAGGAGGAATAGAAGGTAAAGGAAGAGGAGGAAGACAAATGGAAGAAAGAGGAGGAAGAGGAACGAAAGGAAGAGGAGTGAACGAAGAAGCGTAGAAAGAGGAAGAGTAGAAAGAGGAAGAAGAATATAAGAAAGTAAAGAGAGACGTTAAGAGAGAAAGAGAGAGAGAGAGAGAGAGAGAGAGAGAGAGAGAGAGGGAGAAAGAGGGAGAGAGAAAGAGAAAGAGAAAGATAAAAAGAAAGAAAAAGAAAGAGAAAGGGAGAAAGAGGTAGAAAGAGAGAGAAAAATAAAGAGAGAGAACGAGAAAGATAGAAAGAAAGAGAGAAAGAAAGGGAAAGAGAAAGAGAGAAAGAAAGATAGAAAAAGAAAGAGAAAGAATGAAAGAGAGAGATAGATAGATAGATAGAGAGAGAGATAGAGAGATAGAGAGAGAGAGAGAGCAAGAGAAAGAGAAAGAGAGAGAGAACGAGAAAGAGAGAGAAAGAGAGAGATAAAGGGGGAATACAAGTTGATGACAGAGGTCATGGGTAAAAAGTGGAGGATGAGGAGAGGGCGGTGGGAGGAAAAGAAAGAGAGAAAAAGAGATAAAAAAAAGAGAGGATAAAATTGGCGGGGAAAACTTTGGACGTCGGGAAAAGTGGCGACATATGAGCGCGGAGGAAAGAGAGGACAAGAGGAAAAGATCGAAGAGGAAAGATGAAGGAAAGAAATGGAGAAAGAGAGAATGAAGAGGGAGATGGACAGGATGACATATAAGGTGTGTAAAGAAAAAAAATATTTACGTTCCGGTTTAATGGAGGGGAGGAGGAGGAAGAAGAGTAGGAGGAGGAAGAGGAGGAGGAGGAGGAGGAGAAGAAGAATAGAGTGTTTGAGGGAATAGAGATGGAAGTGGTAGTGGTGGTGATAGAGATGGACAGGATGACATATAAGGTGTGTAAAGAAAAAATATACATACGTTCCGGTTTAGTGAGGGAGAGGGGGATAGAGATGGAATTGGTGGAGATGTCTAGTGAGGTGGTTCGGATGAGAGAGAGAGAGAGAAGAGAGAGAGAGAGAGAGAGACCCTATCAATCAGCGTCAATCTTCAACCATCAACCCTGTACTTGACCTCTGCATTAGCTCTAAATCTACAACCAGTCCTTAACTCCTTACTCCTCCTCCATCACCACCACTTCCTCCTCTTCGTCCTCCTCCTCCTCCTCCTCCTCCTCCTCCTCGTCTTCCTCCTCCTTCTCCTCCTATTCCTTCTCCCCTCCTCCCCTTCTCCTCCCCTTCTCCTTCTCTTCCTCCTCCTTCTCTTCCTCCTCCTCCTCCTCCTCCTCCCATTCTCCCCTTTTCCTCCACTCCTCCCCTTTTCCTAACCTTCTCCTCCTCTTCCTCCCCTTGTCCTCCTCCTCCTCTTCCTCCTCCTCCCCTCCTCCCCCCATTCTCCCCTTCACCTTCACTCTTCCTCCTCCTCCTACTCCTACTCCCTCTCCTCTCCTACTCCCCCTTACCTTGCTCTTCCTCCTCTTCCTCCTCCTCCTCCACCTACTTCCCCTCCTCCTGCTTCCCCTCTTTTCCTTCCTTCACTCCCCTTCCTTCCCCTGCCCATCCTCCTCCTCTTCCTTTTCCTCTTCCTCATCTTCCTTTTCCTCTTCCTCCTCTTCCTTTTCCTCCTCCTCCATCTCCTCCTCCTCCACCTCCTCCTCCCTCTTTGTTTGGGTTTTTTGTCCTGTTCTTTTCGTACCAGAACACACACTTCCCCCCCCCCTCCCCATCAGTGTTAAGCTTAATCGTCCAGTTTACCGCTTGTTAAACTCTCTTCTTTTTCGTTCCCTCCTCTTCCCTTCACTCCTTACCTCCTCTTCCTTTCTCTCTCTTTCCTCTCCCTCCTCTTCCTTTCCCTCTCTTTCCTCTCCATTCCCTTTTTACCCTCCCTCATCCACTTCCCTCTTATCCTTCCCTCCTTCTCTCCTCCACTTTCTTCCTCTCCTTCCCTCCTCTCCTCCACTTTCTTCCTCTCCTTCCCTTCCCTCTTCTCCTTCCCTTCTTCCCTTCCCTCCTTCCCTTCTCTTCCCTCCTTCCCTTCTCTTCCCTCCTTCCCTTCTCTTCCCTCCTTCCCTCCTTCACTCCTTCCCTCCTTCCCTTCTCTTCCTTCCCCTCCTCTTTCTATTCTTCCTCCTCTTTTTCGTCCTGCTCTTCTTCTTCATCTTCTTCCCTATCTTCCCCATATTCCTCCTCTTCCCCATATTCCTCCTCTTCCCCATATTCCTCCTCTTCCCCATATTCTTCCTCTTCCTACTCGCCCTACTCTTTCTCCTCTTCCTACGTTTCCTCCTCCTCCTCTCTCTCCTCTTCCTTCTCCCCTTCCTTCTGCCCTTCCTCCTCCTCTTCCTTCTCTCTCTCCTCTTCCTCCTCCTTTTCCTCCTCTCTCTCCTCCTCCTCTTCCTCCTTTCTCCTCCTCCTCTTCCTCCTCCTCTCTTCTCCCTCCTCCTCCTCCTCCTCTTATGTCACTGGTAACATAATTAGTAATAACTTGCAACTCCGGTCGTCCATTGTCTCTCCCGCCATTTCTCTCCATCTCCCCCCTCTCCCCCTCTCCCCCTCCCCCTCTCCCCCTCTCCCCCTCCCCCTCTCCCCCTCCCCCTCTCCCCCTCTCCCCCTCCCCCTCTCCCTCTCCCCCTCCCTCCTCTCATCTCCTTCACCTTTCTTCCTCCCTCATTCATTTACTGATAATTTGATTTGTATTTGAAATGTTTATTTGTATTATTTATTGAGTTATTTCCACTGTCGTCTTTAGCTATCGATTTATTTGCTTTTATATCTGTTTTGTCCATCTTCGCCTCTGCCTGCTTTATCGGGCCATCTCTCCCTGCGCCACGGCGGCGGCGGCGGTTGTCAGTCTCTCTCTCTCTCTCTCTCTCTCTCTCTCTCTCTCTCTCTCTCTCTCTCTCTCTCTCTCTCTCTCTCTCTCTCTCTCTCTCACTCTCTCTCTCTCTCTCTTTCTCTCTCTCTCTCGCTGTCTTTCTCACTTTTCCTCGTTTCGTATTTTCCTCTTTCCCTCTCCCTTCTCTTCCTCGTCCTCTCTTTTACTTTTTTTTCTCTCTCTCCCGCTTACTCTTTTGCTCTTTTTCTCTCGCTCTTTCTTGCTTCCGTTGTCTCTCTAAGCACTTTCTCTTGTTCTCTGTATCCAGTTCAATTTCTCTCCCTTTACCGTCTCCCTCTTCCCCCTCACCTCCTCTCCCTCTTCCCCCTCACCTCCTCTCCCCTCCCCCTTCCCCATCCCCCCTTCACCTACCCTTCCCCTCCCCCCTTCCCCCCTCTACCCACTCCCCCTTCCCCCTCTTTCCCCTCCCCCTTACACCTTTTCCCCCTCCCCCTTCCCCCTTTTCCCCCTCCCCCTTCCCCCTCTTTCCCCTCCCCCTTACCCCTTTTCCCCCTCCCCCTTCCCCCTCTTCCCCCTCCCCCTTCCCCCTCTTTCCCCTCCCCTTCCCCCCTCTTTCCCCTTCCCCCCTCTTTCCCCTTCCCCATCCTCCCTCCCCCTCCCCCTTCCCCCTCTTTCCCCCTCCCCTTCCCCCTCTTTCCCCCTCCCCCTTCCCCCTCTTTCCCCTCCCCCTTCCCCTCCCCTTCTTCCCTTCCCCTTCTCCCTCCCCTTCCCCCGCCCCCTTTCCTCCCCCACTTTCCCCTCCCCCTTTCCCCCTCCCCTTTTCTACCTCCCCTTTTCCCCTTCCCACTCTCCCCCTCCCACTTTCCCCCTCCCACTTTTCCTGCCCCTTTCCCCCTCTTACGTAGCCCAATGACCACTTTTGTCGCGGAGTCTGCCAGACAAAACACTCTCAAGAGACACTGTGTGTTTGCATTAAAAAAGAAAAGAAAAAAGAAATCGCCAGTTGTTGACATTCGTCCACTTTCTGTTTTCTGTTGCATTTTTCGCTTCCCAGAAGGTTAAT
>NC_134793.1:17093950-17098950 GCF_046742065.1 Oratosquilla oratoria | reverse complement strand
ACAAAATCCCTAGTTCCCCTACGTGCCTGCAGATGGCGTGAGCGTCATCTTCCCCTGTCCCCCCTGTCCCCCCTCTCCCCCTCTCTCCCCTCTCCCCCCTCTCCCCCCTCTCTCCCCTCTCTCCCCTCTCCCCCTCTCCCCCTCTCCCCCTCTCCCCCCTATCCCCCCTCTCCCCTCCTCTCCCCTCCTCTCCCCTCTCCCCCTCTCCCCCCTCTCCCCCTCTCCCCCTCCCCCCTCTCCCCCTATCTCCCCCTCTCCCTCTCTCCCCTCTTCCCTCTCCCCTCTCCCCCTCTCCCCCTCTCCCCCCTCTCCCCCCTCTCCCCCCTCTCCCCCCTCTCCCCCTCTCCCATTCGTCAAGGAAATTTTTTGTTAAAAAATAAATGTCAGTCTAAGAGGGAGGCTGGCCTCGCCTATCTGTTGTCAACTTTGGTCCTCAGTGTTTTCCTACAAGACGAGGAAGAGGAGGAGGAGGAGAAGGAGGAGGAGGAAGAGGAGGAGGAGGAGAAGAAGGAGGAAGAGGAGGAGGAAGAGGAGGAGGAGGAGGAGGAGGAGAAGGAGGAATAGGAGGAAGAGGAGGAGAAGGAGAAGGAAGAGGAAGTGGAAGAGGAGGAGGAGGTGGAGGAGGGAAATATGTGGCAAACCAATTTATTTGTTTAATAGAGGATGAATGAAATGATTATACATACATACATACATACATCAGATACATACACATATACATACATACATACATACATATATATACATACATATATATATATATATATATATATATATATATATATATATATATATATATATACTTATTCCTTCTCTGTATATTGATATTGTTATCAATGTATTCATATATTTATTTATTTTCTACTTTATTTTCTCATTTTCTGTTTATTCCTTCATTTATTTATTTATGAATTTATCTAAAGTATTTATTCATTTATCTATAAATTTATTTTGTTGTTTTTAGACCAACCTTTCCACGTCAGCGCCTTGACGTCAGGCAGACGTCTTCCTTTGACGTCACTCTAGGTTCTTAGTGACGTCATATTTTGACGTCTTCCCAACCTGTATTTGTGACATAAATATCTTTACGTCATCCTATCTGTGACGTAGTTCTCATACAATGACGTTGCGAGTATCTGAATATCATAAGTGACGTAATATCATGTGATGACGTCATTGTAAAGTAGCAATCATGTGACGTCATGATAAATGACGTCTGTTTTATACAATGACGTCATTCTGTGACGTCACAACGTTGATATAGTGGATTCAGTGGGAAAGAAGTCACACTCGGAGTACCTGGGCGACCTTAGGGCCTTCACCGGACGAGCTGGTTATCGGTGTCCATTGGGCATAGGAGCCTCTGTAGGTGACGTGGGCGATTCCCAACGCCCGTCCTCAGCAACTCCAAGAGCTAACTTCTGCAACTTTGGAGGGAGTTGGGTTGCCCACGACAACTTGGGAAACACTCCCCCCTCTCCCCCTCTCCCCCTCACTTCCACCTTCTCCCCTCTTCCCCCCTCCCCCTCTCCCCCTCACTTCCACCTTCTCCCCCTCTTCCCCCCTCCCCTCTTCCCCTCTTCCCCCTCCCCCTCTCCCCTCCCCCTCTCCCTCCTCACTTCCACCTTCTCCCCCTCTGCCTCCCTCCCCTCTCCCCTCTCTCCTCTCCCCTATCTCCTCTCCCCATCTCCTCTCCTCCTCCCCTCTCCCCCTCTCCCCCTCTCCCCCTCTCCTCTTTTCCCTCGCTTCCTCCCCATCTCTCCCTCTCTGCCCACGACAACTTGGGAAACACTCCCCCCTCTCCCCCTCACTTCCACCTTCCCCCCCCTTCCCCCCTCCCCCTCTCCCCCTCACTTCCACCTTCTCCCCCTCTTCCCCCCTCCCCCTTCTCCCCTCTCCCCCTCCCCCTCTCCCCTCCCCTCTCCCCCTTCACCCTCCTCACTTCCACCTTCTCTCCCCTCTCTGCCTCCCCTCTCCCCCTCCACCTCTCCCCCTCCCCTCTCCCCTCCCCTCGTCTCCCCTCTCCCCCTCTCCCCTCTCCCTTCTCCCCACTCCCCCCTCCCCTCTCCCCCTCTCCCCCTCCCCACTCTCCTTCCCCCTCTCCCCTCTCCCCTCTTCCCCTCCCCCCTCTCCCCTCTCCCCTCCCCCCTCTCCCCCTCTCCTCTTCTCCCTTCTCCCCCTCTCCTCTTCTCCCTTCTCCCCCTCTCCCCTTTCTCCCCCTTCTACCCCCCTCCTCTCCACTCTCTTCTCCCTACCTCCTTCTTCCTCCCCTCTCCCCCTTCTCTCCCCTTCTCCCCTCTCCCCTTCTCCCCTCTCCCCTTCTCCCCTCTCCCACTTCTCCCCTCTCCTCCTTTACCTCCTTCTCTCCTCTCCTCCTATACCCCCTTCTCCCCCTCTCCCCTTCTCCCCTCTCCCCCTTCTCCCCTTCTCCCCTCTCCCCCTTCTCCCCTTCTCCCCTCTCTCCCTTCTCCCCCCTTCTCCCTCTCTCCTCCCTATCCTCCTCTCCCCTTTCCCTACCCCCTCTCACCCTCACCTTTCCCCTCTCCAATCCCGCTCCCCCTCTCCTGCCCCCTCCCCTCCTCTTCTTCCCCTCTCCCCCTTCTCCCTCTCTCCCCTTCTCCCCTCTCCCCTTCTCCCCTCTCCCACTTCTCCCCCTCTCCCCTTTCTCCCCTTCCCCTCTCCCCTCCCCCTACCTCTCCCCTTCCCCCTCCTCCCCCTCTCCCCTCCCCCTCTCCCCCCTCTCCCTCCTCTCCCCTTTACTCACTCTCCCTCGTCTCCAGTCTCCCATCCATAGTCCCCTCCCCCCTCCCCCCTTTTCCTGGATATTACCAAACACATAATAACTTGCATAGAAAACGGAAGTTGGGGAGTTGGTACTCTTGAAATATATTACGGACGAGAATTTGCATAGAAAATGTTTACTCTCTTCATATGTTACAAACAAAAACTATAATAGAAAATGGAAAGTGGATACTCGGTTGTTTTCATAGACAGGATTCTACACTTTGCAATAATAAAGAATAATATACATATATATAGAATACATATAATAAAGTAATATATATATATATATATATATATATATATATATATATATATATACAGAGGTATGTATATATATATATATATATATATATATACAGATGTATGTATATATATATATATATATATATATATATATATATATATATATATATATATATATATAGTGAAAGCCTAGGCCGTTTGTCACAATATGTATTTTAAATTTTCTATTATCGTTTATTGAATTTTGTTTATTATTATTGTTATTGTTATTGTTAATGTCATTGTCGTTATTGTCGTTATCGTCGATATTGTCGTTATCGTCGTTATTGTCGTTATCGTCGTTATCGTCGTTATTGTCGTTATCGTCGTTAATGTCGTTATCGTCGTTAATGTCGTTATCGTCGTTAATGTCGTTAATGTCGTTATTGTCGTTTTCGTCGCTTTTGTCGTTATGGTCGTTATCGTCGTTTTCATCGTTTTCGTCGTTAGTGTCGTTATCGTCGTTATGGTCATTATGGTCGTTGTCGTTATTGTCGTTATTGTCGTTATCGTCGTTATCGTCATTATTATCAATATAATTCATTAATTTATTATTATCTATAATATATATATATATATATATATATATATATATATATATATAATATATTTATAAATATATATATATATATATATGTGTGTGTATGTTAAAGACAGATTGAACATTTTTAGAAGCTCTGCCATGGGATACGAAACCCTGACCCGTGCGTCGATAATCACGAGGCCAAGACGCTAGCGATCATGCTACGTGGTGATGGTTCAAAAGGACTGCACTAGTCCCCGGACCACGCTTTATATATATATATACATTTTCTAAAATGGAATACGCTCTGTAAGGTTGGTACCCATGAATGAAAAGGGGTGGGGGGTGGGGGTTGGTACCCGTGAATGAAAAAGGGTGGGGGGGTTGGTACCACTGGCGTACTATCACAAAAGAAAGAAAGAAAGAAAGACGTGCATAGAGGGAATGTCAAGTTCTTCTCCTCCTCTTGTCTCAAGAACATTATTATTGTTCTTCTCGGAATTTTTGTTCCCACCAAGAAATATGAACACTGGGAATTCCATCTCCCGCTCCTCCTCCTCCTCCTCCTCCTCCTCCTCCTCCTCCTCCTCCTCCTCCTCCTCCTCCTCCTCCTCCTCCTCCTCCTCCTCCTCCTCCTCCTCCTCCTCCTTCTCCATCTTCTTCTTCTTCCATCTTCATTTCCCCCTCATCCTTCCTTCGTCTCCTTCCCCTCATCCTTCCCTCTTCTACTTCTTCTCCTTCCTTCTCCTTACCTCTCCCTTCCCCTTCCTTCTCCTTACCTCTCCCTTCCCCTCCTTCCTCCCCTCCTACTCCCTCACCTCCTCCGCCCTCCTCCTCCTCCCTCCTTCCCTCCTCCCCACTCCCCCTTCTCCACCCTCCACCTCCTCCCTCCTCCACCTCCTCCTCCCTCCTTCACCTCCTCCTCCCTCCTTCACCTCCTCCTCCCTCCTCCTCCTTTCTCCTCCCTCCTCCTCATCCTCCTCCTCCTTCTACTCCCTCCTCCTCCCTCCTCCTCCCTCCTCCTCCCTCCTCCTCCTCCTCCTCCTCCTCCTCCTCCTCCTCCTCCTCCTCCTCCTCGCCGGTGACAGAGTCGGATCGGGGACTAATACAAGAGTGACAACAGACCAAAGTTTCTCCCACGAGAGATCAATGGCACAGCTCAAGGACAGATGCTGGTTACTCCATGTGTGTGTGCGTGTGTGTGTGTGTGTGTGTGTGTGTGTGTGTGTGTGTGTGTGTACGTGTGTGAACGTGTGTGATTCACCATGGTCTTGGATCACTTGTTGGACTCGTGATCGACAGCTATTACCCTCCCGGAAGAGAGCTCAGAGCTCATGTATGATGGTATCTCGTGTGTGTGTGTGTGTGTGTGTGTGTGTGTGTGTGTGTGTGTGTGTGTGTGTGTGTGTAC
>NC_134793.1:17083950-17086450 GCF_046742065.1 Oratosquilla oratoria | reverse complement strand
GGTAGTAGGGTGAAGAGGAGGAGGAGGAGGAGGAGGAACGGGAGGAGTAAGAGGAGGAAGGGATAAATGAAGAGAAAGTGGAGGAGGAGGAGGGGTATTAGAGTGAGGAGGAGGAGGAGGACGAGCAGGAGTAGTTGGAGAAGGAAGGACAAAAGGAAGAGGAGGATGAGGATGAGGAGGAGGAGGAGGAGGAGGAGGAGGAGGAGGAGGAGGAGGAGGTGTTGATGGAAGTGGAGATGGAGAGGAACGAAAAACGGGGGACGGTCAACGTAAGGGCCATGGAGAGAGGTTGAAGAGAGACGGGGACAAAGAGAGGGAGAGAGAGAGAGAGAGAGAGAGAGAGAGAGAGACGAGAAAAGGAGAGATGGAAAGAGAGAGAGAAGAGAGTGAGAGAGAGACGATTGAGAGGAGAGAGACCGAGACGAGAGAAATGGGGGGAGATAGAGAGAAAGAGAGAGGGGGGGAATGGGTCTTGAGAGTGGCTGGAGAGAAGGGGACGGGAGCGGTGGCTGAGGAGGAGGAGGAGGAGGAGGAGGAAGAGGGAGGAGGAGGAGGGAGGAGGTAGAGGAGGAGGAGGGAGGAGGGAGAAGTCGAGGACAAAACATATTATTGTTCTTTAATTAGAATCTCAGGTTGAAGAGAAGGCTACTGCTGTGGCCATCAGGAGCCATTTTGGAATTAGGCGAAGGTCGTCAATCGTCTCTTGTTTTTCTCTTTTCTTCCTCTTTTTTTTCTCTTTTTTTTTTGAGGTCGACGGGGCCGCCATTTCGAGAAGAACTTCTTCAGTTCGAGTGACATTTTCTTTTGCAGAAGATTCTGCCGGGTCCGTTTGTGTATGCAGTACAAACACGCGTGTATACATAATACATACATACATACATACATACATATATACATAAATTTATACATGTACATATACATGCAAATACATATATACGTACACATATGCATACATACATACATGTATACATATATCATTGTGTATACAGTATTTCAGCGGCAGTTTTTCTTAGCCAAATCGAATTGAAATAGACGTCAACTTCAATGTTCATCTTTTAGGCAAAGAAATTGAATTCCTCTTGTCAGTCACCTTCCGACATTTTGGGATGCAAGCACCAGGCTTCGCTTTCCGCGGTCGCACCGTGGGTTTGGCTACGCAGTCGACAGATTCCGACAGATTCCGACAGACTCCGACAGACTCCGACAGACTCCGACAGACTCCGACAGACTTCGACAGACTTCGACAGACTCCGACAGACTTCGACAGACTCCGACAGACTTCGACAGACTCCGACAGACTTCGACAGACTGCCGGACTCCGACGGTCTCTGATGGAATCCATCGGACTCCGTCGGACTCCACAACGGATTTGGACAGACTCCGACAGACTTCAACAAACTCTGACAGACTCCAACAGATTCCGACAGACTCCGACAGACTCCGACAGACTCCGACAGACTCCGACAGACTGACGGATTTCGACTGATTCCGACGGATTCCGATGTAATACTAAATATGTGGTTTTTAGGGAAGCGGGCTAAAGTGAGTAGTCACTCCGTGAGGTGCTTGCCAGATGATCAGTTTTTGGTGTTTCATAAGGGAGAGAGAGAGAGAGAGAGAGAGAGAGAGAGAGAGAGAGAGAGAGAGAGAGAGAGAGGGGGGGAGAGAGTTACAGAGGAGCACCCTACATTATTATCTACTTGAAGGGCGAATTTGGGAACCACATCTCTTGTTGGTAATGGAGAGCGACGAAGCTTTGATATCAAGAGTTCCAAATTGGTGGAGGAAGAGGAAGAAGAAGAAGAAGAGGAAGAAGAAGAGGAAGAAGAAGAAGAAAAAGAGGAATGGCGTCGTTGTCTGAACGAGTATAATGCTCCTCCCCCTCCCCCTCCCTCCTCCCTTCACTAATTGTCCCCTCGTTGGAGGAACGAGGGAGGCGGGGTTGGGGGGTTGAGGGGTTTCGTGGTCCTTTATGTAATGGAGAAGGGGGACAGTGACGGGAAGGGGGATAAGGATAGGGATGAGATGTTTAGATGGGAGTGGTGAAGGAGGAGGAGGAGGAGGAGGGGGGAGTGGTCGAGGAGGAGGAGGAGGGGGGAGTGGTTCGATAGGAGAGGAGGAGGGGGAGGTGGACGAGGAGGAGGAGGGAGGGGGGGGGAGTTGTCCGGGAGGACGGGGAGGGGGGAGGGGAAGGGAGAGAGGGAGGGAGAAGGGGAGGGGAGAGGAGGGGTGGTCGAAGAGGGAGAGGGGGAGAGGGGAAGAGGGGGAGGGGGAGAGGGGAAGAGGGGGAGGGGGAGAGGGGAAGGGATCTTTAGTAGAGAAGAAAAGAAAAAGGGACGAAGGAGAAGGAGGAGTTGGTGGGAGGGGAGGGGGAGGAAGGGGAGGCGAAGAGAGGAGGAGGGAGGGGAGGAGGGAGGGGAGGAGGAGGAAGAGGAGGGGAGGGGAGAGGGAGGGAGGAAGAGAGGTGGTTGGCAAGGGATCTTTAGCTGAGAAAGGTAGG
>NC_134793.1:17056109-17083450 GCF_046742065.1 Oratosquilla oratoria | reverse complement strand
CTCCCCCTTCTCGCCGCCCCCAAAATGCTGCCCCCTTCTTCCTCTCGTAGTCTTCCTCCTCCCCCTCCCCCTCTTTCCCCTCCTCTCCTCTTTGCCCTCCTCCCCTCTTTCCCCTCCCCCCTCTTTCCCCTCCTCTCCTTTTCACCTCTCCTTCTCTCCGCCCCTCCTCCCTCCTCCTCCTCCTCCTCCTCCTCCTCCTCCTCCTCCTCCTCCTCCTCTTCCTCCTCCTCCTCCTCCTCGTCCTCCTCCCCCACTTCCCGTCTTGATCTTTAATACCTTCCTCTTGTTCACCATCCGCCATTTTCTTTTCATCACTTTCCTTTTTCTCCTGTTTTGCAACATTTTCTCTTCTTCCATTTATTTCTTTATTTATTTTCCTTCTTCCCTTATTTCCTTCTTTCCTTTCTTCTTTCCTTCCTTTCCTTTATTCTTTCCTTTATTCTTTCCTTCCTTCTTTCCTTCCTTCCTATATTCTTCTCATCCCTTCTTCCATCCCCACTCCCCATCCCTCTCCCCGTCCCCCTCTCCCTTCCCACCCCACTTCCCTCCTACTCCCCATCCCTCCCCATCCCATCCTATCCTACTCCCATTCCCCCTCCCCCCTCCCCCTCTCCCTCTCCATCCCACACCACCTCTCCCTACCCCCACTCCTCCCTCCTACTCCCTATTCCTCACCATACAACTCCTATTCCTACTCCCCCTCCCCCTCTCCCCCTTCCACCCCCCTCCTCCATCCAACTCCCATTCCCTCCACCCACAACCCCCCCCCCCCCCCCCCCACCCCCCCCCTCCCCCCCCCCCCCCCCCCCCACGCCCCCCCGCCCCGCTCCCCCCCCCCCCCCCCCCCCCCCCCCCCCCCCTCACCGCCCCCTCCCCCCGCCCCCCCCCCCGCGCCTCCCACCCCCCCCCCCCCACCCACCCCACTCCCCCCACCCCCCCCCCCCGCCCACCCCCCCCCCACCACCCCACCCCCCCCCCCCCCCCCCCACCCCCCCCACCCCCCCCCCCCCTCACCCCCCCCCCTCCCCCCGCCCCCCATTTCTTCCTCCCTCCATTCCTCCCCATTCCACTCGCCATTCCCTCCCACTCCAACCCCTCTCCGCCTCCCACTCCTCCCACTCCCTCCCAATCCCGCCCACTTCCCTCTCCACTCCCCTCCTAAACTCTCCCACTCCCTCCCACTCCCTCCCACTCCCTCCCACTCCCTCCCACTCCCTCCCACTCCCTCCCACTCCTCCCTCCTACTCCCCAACCAACTCCCACTCCAACTCCCACTCCCCCATCCCAGTGGTTCATTTCGTGAAGTGTTCGTTTTGCCATGCAAAGCATGGCGACCGTCGTTGTCTTTGTCTTCAAATTGGTTTACTTTTTGTCTCTTCTTTTATGTTGTCTTCTCTTCTCTTCGTCCTGTTTTCGTTTTTCTTGACTTCTGGCTCTTCGTCTTATGGTCGACATCTAGAGTCTCTCTCTCTCTCTCTTTCTCTCTCTCTCTCTCTCTCTCTCTCTCTCTCTTTCTCTCATTCTGTCTTTCTCTGTCTCGCTCTCTCGTTCTCTCTCGCTCATTCTGTCTTTCTCTGTCTCCTCTCTCTCTCTCTCTCTCTCTCTCTCTCTCTCTCTCTCTCTCTCTCTCTCTCTCTCTCTCTCTCTCTCTCTCTCTCTCTCTCTCTCTCTCTCTCATTCTGTCTTTCTCTGTCTCACCCTCTCGGTCTCTCGCTCTCGCGGTCTCTCGCTCTCTCACTTTCGTCCTCTCTCGTTATCCCTCGCTGTCTCGCTCTCTCACTCTCACTTTTTTGCTCTCGCTCTCCCTCGTTCTCCCTCCCGGGTGTAATTAGATGCTGGTTGATTTAGTACATGTACTTGTTTTATTTTCTTTCGTTTTATTTTTAGCGTTTTCTTAAGTTTATTCTATTTAATTTCGTTTAATATTCTATTTTATATGATTCAAACTTGTTTTACTCTAGTTTACTAGATCTAATTTAGATATTCAATTTAGTTTTAGTGTTTTGTTTGATCATTTTTATATTAATTTTCTTTTTTGTTTTTTATTTCTATTTTATAATATCCTAATTTATTCTCTACTTATTCCACTCTATTCTAATCTATTCTGTTTCATTTTTGCTTTATTTTAAGTTCATTTTAATCTTTGATTTTACTATATCTTGTGTTATTTTGTTTGACTTTATTCTATAATGTTTAGTTTAATACAATTTTATCTCGTTTAATTTCATTTCACATTCGTTTACATGTTGGGACCCTTTACGATCCCTGTGGAACTCCACCTTTAGCTCTGCCGACTCAACTTTGAGGACATGTGACCCTAAGTCTATTGTGTCATATTCTTCTTTACTCTGTAATGTTTAATTTAATTTAATTTTGTTTAATTTGATTTCAAATTTGTTCCCAAAACATGTTGGGACCTTTTACGATCCCTGTGGAACTCCGCCTTTAACTCTGCCGATTCAACTTTGAGGAAATGTGAACTCAAGTCTGTCGCGTCATATTCTTCTTCATCCTCTCGCCCTCACGTCACATCCTTGCCCCTTCATCTCCTCCCTCCTCCCTCTTCCCTCCTTCTCCTCCCTCTTCCCTCCTTCTCCTCCCTCTTCCCTCCTTTTCCTCCTTCTTCCCTCCTTCCTCTTTCCTCCTCCCTCTTCCCTCCCCCTCCTCATTATTCTCTCCTCCTTCCTCTTTCCTCCTTTTCCCTCTTCCCCCTCCTCATTCTTCCTTCCTCCTCCTCCCTCTTCCCTCCTCCACCCCATCTTCGCTCCCCCTCCTCCTCCTTCCCTCCTCCTTCCCTCCTCCTTCCTCTTTCCCCCTTCTCCCTCTTCCATCCCCCCCTTATTCTTCTTTCCTCTTCCCTACTCCTCCCTCTTCCCTACTCCTCCCTCTTCCCTACTCCTCCCTCTTCCCTACTCCTCCCTCTTCCCTACTCCTCCCTCTTCCCTACTCCTCCCTCTTCCCTACTCCTCCCTCTTCCCTACTCCTCCCTCTTCCCTCCTCCTCCTCCCCTTCCTTTCTCTTCCTCACTCCTCCCTCTTCCCACTCCTCCCTCTCTTCTCTTCCTACTCCTCCTCTTCCCTACTCCTCCCTCTTCCCTACTCCTCCCTCTTCCTTACTCCTCCCTCTTCCCTACTCCTCCCTCTTCCCTCCTCCTCCTCCCCTTCCTTTCTCTTCTTCCTTCTTCCCTCCTTCCTCTTTCCTCCTTCTCCCTTTATCTCCTCCTCCTCCCTCCTCCCTCCTCCCTCCTCCTCCTTCCTCCTCCTTCCTCCTCCCTCTTTCTTCCTCTTCTTCCTAATTCCCTCCTTCTTCCTCTTTCCTCCTTATTCCTCTTCCCTCCCTCTCCTCATTCTTCCTTCCCCTCCTCATTCTTCCATCCTCCTCCTTCTTCTTTCCTACTTCTCCCTCTTCCCTCCGCCTTTCTCTTTCCCCCTCCCTCCTCCTTTTTCCTCCTTCCTACTACTCATTCATCATCCCACATTCCAGTCGCATCTTTCCCCTTTTACCTCCTCCTCCTCCCTCTTCCATCCTCCTCCTTCCTCATGTCTACTCCCCCTTCCTCCTCCTCTCTATTTCCTACTCCTTCCTCCTCCTCCTTCCTCATCTCCTTCTACTCCCCTACTCCCTCACTCCTCCACTCCCCCCTCTACTTGGCATTGGGTGCCACCTCTGCCGGCACCTGCCCGTCAGGTGCCACCTCTGTCGGCACCTGCCCGTCAGGTGCCGACTAATGACTTAGATTAACTGTCAGCCGAGGGAAGTTGCAAATATTGGCAAAATGGGACATAAAACTGACTGATGGAGTCACAAAAAATGAATTGTTTTATTTTGTTGTATTGTAAACGTGAAATGTACTAATACATCTGATGATCGTGTGTGTGTGTACAATTCTTAAGTAATGTGTTATATGATTAAATGAATATGTACATGTGTTTATGTGTGCATGTATGTATGCATGTGTGTATATGTGTGTATATATGTATATATAATATATATATATATATATATATATACATATATATATATATATATATATATATATATATATGCTATATACATATATATGCTTTATTCAGATCTACACCATACTTAGATTTAGGGCTCTTCGATGACTGTTTCCTCTAGAAATCTCAGGGATAAAGTCAAGAGAGAGAGAGAGAGAGAGAGAGAGAGAGAGAGAGAGAGAGAGAGAGAGAGAGAGAGAGAGAGAGAGAGAGCATGGGAGAAAGCGAAAGGATATATATCTAAGGCCTTGACCATCTTCCATAGTCCGTCCAATAGCTGAGCTCGTGAAAGAGAGGAAGAGAGTATTATGACATTCTTTCTTGGTCTGGGCAACTGGGGGGGGGGATCCTCTCTTTTGAGCGAAAATAAAAGAGAATTCAATATTCCAAAGAGAGAGAGAGGAGGGGTGAGGGAGGGAGGGAGGGAGAGAGAGAGAGAGAGAGAGAGAGAGCCAGAGAGAGAGAGAGAGAGAGAGCGAGAGAGAGAGAGAGAGAGAGAGAGAGAGAGAGAGAGAGAGAGAGAGAAAGATTGCCCAATAACAATTTGTGTCCTTTGTTTTCCAGATTTCAATAATCGGTTTCCACAGGGTGGTTTCCTCAAAGAACGATTTCAATGAAATGTCCAGCAGGAAGTTGTCTGTATATATATATAAGTATATTATATATAATATACTATATGATATATATGCTATAAATATATATATGAAGATATATGAATATGTATAGTATATATATGTTATATAATAAAATTAAAGTCTCATAAATACACATAAATACACAAACACACGCACACACAATATACACACACATTATATATATACAATACACACGCACACCACACATTCCACACGCACGACACCAACACACACAATACACACACACACACACACACACATCCAACACACACACACACACACCACACAACATCCAAAAAGCACATTCCCCACACACACACCACACACACACACACACACACACACACACAGAGAGAGAGAGAGAGAGAGAGAGAGAGAGAGAGAGAGAGAGAGAGAGAGAGAGAGAGAGAGAGAGAGAGAGGCAGTCCCCTCCACTCTCACCTCCTCGTCTTTTTTCTCTTAACTTTTACCCCTCTTTTTTTCGTTTCTCTCCCTCCAGACTCTTCCTAGTACCCACCCTAAACCTCATCCGTACCACCGGAGATTAGGTGATACCCTTCACACCCTCCTTTTCCTCCCTTCCCCTCACTGTACCTCCCTTCCCCACCTTTTCCCCCCCTTCCCCTCCTTTTCCCTCCCTTCCCCTCCTTTTCCCTCCCTTCCCCTCCTTTCCCCTCCCTTCCCCTCCTTTCCCCTCCCTTCCCTCCCTTTCCGTCCCTTCCCCTTACTTGCCCTCCCTCTCCCTTCCTTCCCCTTCCTCTCCCTTCCCCCCTTTTCTCTCCCTTCCCTCCCTCCCCTTTCCTTCCCCTCCCTTCCCTCCCTCCCCCTTCCTTCCCCCCTTTCCTTCCCCTCCCTTTCCGTCCCTTCCCCTTCCTTGCCCTCCCTTGAATCCCCTCCTCCTCCTCCTTCCCTCTCTCTCCCTTCCGCCCTTTCCCTCCCTCCCATTCCCTCCCTCCCCCTTCCTTCCCCTCCTTTCCTTTCCTTCCCTTCCCTCCCTGTCCCTCTCTCCCCTTCCCCTCCCCTTCCTTGCCCCTCGCCTTGTCCCTTCCTGCCCTTCCGCTCTCCCTTCCCTCCCCTTCCTTCCCCCTCCTTCCTCCTTCCCCCCTTTCCCCTCCCCTCCCTTCCCCTCCCTCGCTCCCCTTCCTTCCCCTACCCTTCCTTTCCCCTCCCTTTCCGTTCCCCTTCCCCTTCCTTGCCCTCCCGTCCCCTTCCCTCCCTCTCCTTCCCCCTTCCTCTCCCTCCCCCCGTTCCACTCCCCTCCCTTCCCTCCCCGCCCCCTTCTTTCCCCTCCCATTCCCTTTTCCTTTCCCTTCCCCTCCCTTCCCCAGCCTTCCCCTCACCCCCCTTCCCCTTTCCCTTCCCCTTCCCTTCACCCTTCCCTTCCCCTCCCCTTCCCTTCGCCTCCCCTCTCTCCCTTCCTTCCTTCCTCTCTCTTCCCTCTCTTATTCCTTCCCTCCCTTCCCTTCCTTCCCTCCCTTCCCTTCCTTCTCTCCCTTCCCTTCCCTTTTCCTCCCTTTCTCTCCCTCCCCCTCCCTTCCCTTCCCTTCCCCCTCCCTTCCCTTCCCTTTCCCTTCTTTCCCCTCCCTTCCCCTCCCTTCCCCTCCCTTCCCTTCCCTTCCCTTTCCTTCCCTTCCCCTCCTTTCCCCTCCTTTCCCCTCCTTTCCCCTCGTTCCCCCTTCCTTTCCTTCCATTATACACGAACGCTCCCCTATCCCGGACATTGAGAGACATTCCGATCCTACGCCCAGCCGGACCTCTCCTCCGGCCCCATGTGGCTGGGAAGTAAGATATGAAGAACGACTGACGTAATTCCCAGCCACGATGGGGACGTCGGGCAGTCAGGCGGTCTGCAGGAGGGCGTCTCCTTCTGTCCGGGTGTCATAACGAGGAGGAGGAGGAGGAGGAGGAGGAAGAGGAGGAGGAGGAGGAGGAGGAGGAGGAGGAGGAGGAAGAGGAGGAGGAGGAGGAGGAAGAGGAGGAGGAGTGAGGAGGAAGAGGAGGAGGATGAAGAGGAGGAGGATGAGAAGGAGGAGAGGTAGAATTGAGGAGATAGAAGTGGTGTCACAACCGAGGAGAAGGAGGAGAGAGGAAGAAGATGAGGAGGAGCGGTGAGGCAGAGGAGGAAGGAGGAGGACGACGAGGGGAGGAGGAGGACGAGGTGGAGGAGACGGTCGCATATGTGTCATAACCTCCACACGCGTCGCGGCGCCGCGCGCTGCGGCGGCCGCGGCGGCCGCGGCGTGCGGCGGCCTCGGCGGCGCCAGCGGCTGCGAGGTCAGTCTGCGGCCGCGGCGGAGCCGCGGCTGCGCTGACTCATCTCTGACTCCTATGGTAGGCGCAGTCCACTGCAGAGTGACGATGTCCTCCTGTCAGAGATGGAGGGGATGATGGCGCGTGAGGGGCCTCCCTTCTTGCTTCGAGGACTGCGTGGCGGCGGCGCGCGGATAAGCAGTAGGCGGTCGTCCGGAAGTGGCCGGTGCCTCCGTGGGCTTCGGCCGTGCGTGCCGCCTAGGGGCCGCCGGCCGGCTGTCTGGCCTGGTCGGCCGGCCGTCCGGCTTGCGTGCGTGCAAGCCGCTGTTTGCGTGCGTCGTGTGTCGCTGCGGAAGGTCGAGTCGAGCCTTGCGCTCGGCCTGCCGGTGCGTCTTGACGCGCCTATGGTGCGCTCAGCGTCGTTGCTTGTCCGGCGTAGCGTCCTTTCGGCCCGTGCGTCTCTGGCGAGTTTCCGTCCGTACTGACGTCGCTGCGGAAGGCTGTGGCGGCCGGCCGCGTCCCCGTCGGTTCGGGCGTCCGTGCGTTCTGCGTGTCCCGGCGGCGCTCGCAAGTACGGGCCGGCTGCCAGGCGGTCGTGGGGAGGCCGGCGAGGACCGGCTGTCTCTCTTCCGGCTACGTGCCGGCGTCCTGGTGCCGTCTGTGCCCGGAGGAGTCCAGAGTCTCCATGCGCTGAGATCCACTTACGACCTATACAAGCCCTCGCCGGACGCCGGCTTGTAGCACTAAGAAGACGCCTAGCGACATCCGTGAGAATCCGGAATTCGTGACGTAACACAGTGATACACTGAGAACTTCGTGAAGACGTGAGAATCCGGAATTCGTGAGTATCTGTGAGAGATGAGTACTCGTGAAGCCGTGAGAAGCCGTGAGAATCCGGAATTCGTGAGTATCTGTGAGATATGAGTACTCGTAAAGCTGTGATAATCTAGAATTCGTGAGTATCTGTGAGATATGAGTACTCCTAAAGCCGTGAGAATCCGTGAGAAGCCGGAATTCATGAGTATCTGTGAGAGATGAGTACTTGTGAGTAGTCGTGAGAAGCCGGGATTCGTGAATATCTGTGAGATATGAATACTCGTGAGTAATCGTGAGCCGTTGTGAGACGTGAGATGGAGAATCGTGATCAAGGAGCCGAATCTTATATCTAAACACGCTCACGCACACGCACACGCGCACGCGCACGCGCACACGCACACGCACATACATACACACAAAAACACACACACACTCACACACACACACACACACACACACACACACACACACACACACACACACACACACACACACACACACACACACACACACACACACCCACACCCACACACACACACACACACCCACACCCACACCCACACCCACACCCACACCCACACCCACACCCACACACACACACACACACACACACACACACACACACACACACACACACCCACACACGCGCGCGCGCGCGCGCGCAAACACAAACACGCACGCACACACACGCGCACACAAACAAGAAAACAAAAAATAAAAACAAACAAATAGAGTCTAGAATGTCCGCGTACCAGCTGGTCCCCACACAAACATTTCACTTGTTTGCAGCCTCTTTATAGACCAATTGGTCTCTTGAGCAGTTTCTTGTATTGCTTACTGTTGTATATAATCTCATCATTTACTTTTATCTTTTATTCATTATCGATCGATCTATTGATTGATTTATGTATTTTTCTATTTGATTAATCTATACATGTGTATTTATTCATTGATTTATCTATCTATTCATCCATTTTATATGTATTTATCTATTATATTATCTGTTCGTTTATTCTTTGTATATCTATTTATCTATACATTAATTTATCTACATTATATTCATTTATCTATTTATATTCAACTTATCTATTTGTTTTGTTTTGTTGTGTTTGTTTTGTTTGTTTTGTTTTGTTTTTGTTGGTACTGATGCTGGTCACTAACTTTTTCTTTCTTTGTTTCAGGTGAGATCATCAGACAGTTGTACGTCAGAAAGTAAGGTATCGTTAATATATCACAGAGTTCATCACGTATGATTTGTGACGTATATATCAGGTTTAAATGTGACGTCACATCGATGACGTCACGTGACGTTGATCTTGGAAATATCATTACAATAATTTTTAGGAAAAAAAAAATGACGTAATATCGATTTGGGTAGTCGCCATTGTGATATCCCCTCTTCACTTCCCTCCCTCACTTCCCCTCTTTCATCTCCCCTCTTCCCTCTCCCCTTTTCCCCATTACTCTCTTTCCCCTCACCTTCTTCTCTTTTCCTCTTCTTCTTCCCCTTTTCCCGTCCCTTCTTCCTCCCCTCTTCCCGTCCCTTCTTCACCATGCCCTCTTCTCCCTCCCCTCTTCCCTCTTACCTCTTCCCTCTTCCCCTCTTCCATCTCCCCTCTTCCGTCTCCCCTTTTACTATTACGCTCTATCTCCTCACTTTCTTCTCTTTTTCCTCTTCTCCTTTCCCCTCTTCCTTCCCCACTCTCTCTTCTTGATCTCTTCCCTCTTCCCTTTTCCCTCTTCCCTCTTCCTCTCTTACTCTCTTCCCTCTGCCCTCTCTCTCCACCCCGTTCTCTCTCTCTTCACCTCCCTTCTCTCTTCCTCTTCCCCCTCTCCTCTCTTTCTCCACCCCCTTCCTTCACTCTCCTCGTCACACTCTCCTCTTTCTCTGCCCCTTTCTCTCTACCTCCGTAACCCTTACTCCTCCCCCTCTCTCCCCCCATTTTCCCCTCCCTTCCCTTTCCTATCCCCTCCTCTTCCCTCTGTTTCCCTTCCTTCTCTCTTCCCTTCTCCCATCTCCTTTGCCTTCTCTTCTCTTCCCCATCTCTTCCTCCCCTCACCCCTCATCCCCTATTCTCTTCCCCTCTCCTCTCTTTTCCCCTCTACCTTCCCCCCTCTCCTCCCCTCTCCTGCCTTCTAATCCTTTCTCTTTTATTCCCCTCCTCCTCCTCCTCCTCCTCCTCCTCCTCCTCCTCCTCCTCCTCCTCCTCCTCCTCCTCCTCCTCCTCCTCCTCCTCCTCCTCCTCCTCCTCCTCCTCCTCCCTTCCCATCCCCTCCACTTCCCAGTCCCATTGTCTTCACAATAGATCTCTTCAGAATAATTTTTTAGTTTTTATTATCTTATATTCCCCCACTCACCCTCTCCTATAGTACCCTTTTATAAAACCTCTCCCCCCTTCTTTCTTTCCAGTCCACAGATTAACCTTCTTTCGAGCACCTCGTCTGGGCGACCGTTATTTCTAACGGTTCTTTTTTTTTCAAATTCAAATTCAAATTCGAATGCTCCTATAACGGCTCATCCGGTGAGGTTGCCGAGGAGGGTATTAGGGAAATCGCCAACGTTATCCAGTCAAAGTGATCGATGGAAACGTTTCCTTGAGCCTAAACGTTTGCTGACAAACGTTTGACTGTCTCGCTGTTCTTGCAGAGTCTCGAGAGGCTTGAAGAGCGCTGTTGTCAGGCTACAATTGGAAGATTACAAATAATCTATTTTTGTCTGTCTGTGTCTGTCTGTCTGTCTCTGTCTCTGTCTCTGTCTCTTTCTCTGTCTGTCTGTCTGTCTGTCTGTCTGTCTGTCTGTCTCTCTCTCTTTAGGGACTCCATTCTGAGAAGATGAAAAAGAGAAAGAAGAGGAAGACGAATAGGAAGATGAATAAGACGACGAATAAGACGACGAAGAGGAAGATGAATAAGACGACGAATAAGACGACGAAGAGGAAGATGAATAAGACGACGAATAAGACGACGAAGAGGAAGACAAAGACGAAGATGGATAAGACGATGAAGAGGAAGACAAAGACAAAGAAAAAAGAAGACAAAGACAAAGACGAAGACAAAACGAAGACAAAGAAAGAAGACAAAAACAAAAACAAAGACAAAAGACGAAGACAAAGAAAGAAGACAAAAACGAAGACGAAGACGAAGACGATGAAGACGACGACGAATCGATACCGGTAACGCCGTCCGGGTAATACCAACCTTCAACCCGGAAGCGAAGTTCTGCGAACTCGATTTTACGGGCGTCCTTAAGAACCGGCTTAACCCGGACCGGTTTAAACCGTTCTTAAACTGGTTTAAGCCCTGTGTCGGTTTAAACCGTTCTTAAACTGGTTTAAGCCCTGTGTCGGTTTAAACCGTTCTTAAACTGGTTTAAGCCCTGTGTCGGTTTAAACCGTTCTTAAACTGGTTTAAGCCCTGTGTCGGTTTAAAACCGTTCTTAAACTGGTTTAAGCCCTGTATCGGTTTAAACACTTCTTAAACTGGCTTAAGTCCTATATCGGTCTAAACCGTTCTTAAACTGGTTTAAGCTTAACCTGTATTGGTATTGCTTTTAAACTGGTTTAAGATTAATCTGAATTGGTTTAAACGGCTCTTAAATAGGAGTTAGATTAACCTGAAGTTGTTTAAACCTCTCTTAAACTGGTTTAAGCTTTACCTGTATTGCTATAAACCGCTTTTTAACTGTTTAGCTTAATTCATATTGGTTTAAATTGCTCTTAAACTCGTTTAAGCTTAACCTGCATCGATTTAAACCGCTCTTAAACTGTTTTAATCTTAAACTGCATTGGTTTAATCCGCCATTAAACTAGTTTTACATTAACACGCATCAATTTAAACTCTTAAACTGATTTAACCTTAACCTGCATCAATCTAAACCGCTCAAAACTGGTTTAAGATTAACCTGCATCGTTTTAAACCACTCTTAACTGGTTTAAGATTAACCTACATTATTTTAAACCGCACTCAAAGTGATTTAAACTTAACCTTTACCAGTTTAAACCTGCTCTTAAACTGGTTTTAGATTAACCCGTACCGGTTTAAAACCGCCATTAAACTGGTTTAACTAACCAGCCCTCCCGGGCGCTTGGAGTGACGTGCAACGGGGAAGCCGAGAGACATCCGGGCTTAAAAGCCTTCGTGCCAATAACTGCAAGAATTTGCAACAAGATCCATGGGCCCTCTAGTCGTGGGGCCCCCCAACTGGCATTCGCGTGTTTGAAGGGCCCCGTAGGACCCCCCCCCCTGTCTGTAAGGTTCTCTGTCCGTTGGGCCCCCTTTCTAAAGGGGCCCCCTTTCTAAAGGGCCCCCCTTTTCCGTTGGGCCCCGTTCCGTAGGGCCCCTTTTCGAGAAGAATCTGATAACCCACGTCCTCTTCGCAGTTACTTCTTCCCTCCTCCTCCTTTTCCTCCTCCTCCTCTTCGCAGTTTCTTCTTCTCTCCTCCTCCTCTTCCTCCTCCTCCTTTTTCTCCTTCCACTAACCCCTCTTTCTCCTCTTCCTCTCCCCCGCCTCTCCCTCCTCCTCCTTTTTCTCCTCTTCATCTCCTCCGCCTCTCCTTCCTCCTCCTCCTCTTTCTCCTTCTTCTTCCCTCAAACTCTCCCTCCTCCTCCTCCTTATCCTTCTCCTTCCACTACCTCCTCTTTCTCCTCTTCCTCTTCTCCGCCTTTCCCTCCTCCTTCGCTTCCTTCTCTTCCTCTTCCTTTTTTTCCTTACCTCCGCGAATACTAGGCTTCCTCCTTCCTCTACCTCTTCTTCCTCTTCCTTCTCCTCCCTTTACTCTACCTCCTCGTCTTTCTCGTCTTCTTCCTACCTCTACTTCCTCTTCCTCCTCTTCCACTTCCTCCTATTCCTTCTTCTCTACCTCCTCTTCCTCTTTTTACTCTTCCACTTTCTTTTCCTCTTCCCCTCTTCTTCCTCCTCCTCTTCCTCCTCCTCTACCTTCTTTTCCTCTTTTTCTTCTTCCACTTTCTCTTCCTCTTCCCCCTCTTCCTCCTCCTCTACCTCCTCTTCCTCTTTTTCCTCTTCCAATTTCTCTTCCTCTTCCCCTTCTTCCTCCTCCTCCTCTACCTCCCCTTCCACTTTTTCCTCTTCCACTTTCTCTTCCTCTTCCCCTTCTTCCTCCTCCTCCTTCTCTTCCTCCTCTTTTTCCTCAACTCCTCTACCTCCTTTTTCACTTTCTCTTCCTGTTTCTTTTCCTCCTCCTCCTCCTCCTCTTCTTCCTCCTCCTACTCCTCCTCCTCCTCCTCTTCTTCCTCCTCCTCCTCTTCTTCCTCCTCCTCCTCCTCTTCTTCCTCCTCCTCCTCCTCCTCTTCTTCCTCCTCCTCTTCTTCTTCCTTCTCTTCTTCTTCTTCCTCCTCTTCTTCCTCCTTTTCCTCCTCCTCCTCTTCTTCCTCCTTTTCCTCCTCCTCCTCCTCCTCCTCTTCCTCCTGGCCATCGCACCTGTCACAACATACTAATGCAAGTTTCCTTGGCCCTGAAATAATACAAATTCGAGTCCGCCTTCGCTCGGCGGCTCCTCGCAAGAGGGAAGCGAGACGAAGCGAGACGAAGCGAGACGAAGCGAGACGAAGTGGGGATCTCGGTGTGTTTTGCAAATGAAGTCGAAGGCAGCATCCATGAACATGCATGAGAGATTTGCATATATATTCGGATAAATGTGGATGTCCCGCCCCCAAAAATATAATTGTAAGCACGGGCGTATATCTATGCAAATTGTGTGTTTGTGTGTGTGTGTGTGTGTGTGTGTGTGTGTGTGTGTGTGTGTGTGTGTGTGTGTGTGTGTGTGTGTGTGTGTGTGTGATTCACTTTGGTCTTTGGACCACGTGTTGGACTCGTGATCGACAGCTATTTCCCTCCCGGAAGAGAGCTCAGAGCTCGTATGACTGATCTATGGGTAATGCTATGACCTTACACGCCCACACGCCCCAACTCCCCGCCCACGAGAGTTGGAGTAACAACTCGAAGCGCAGCGATACAGAAATAATTTCAGCTCTGGGCAGGATTCGAACCAGGTACCACCGGCACCGCCGTACTGACAGTCTGGGACTCTACCAACCGCGCCACCGAGTCGTGTGTGTGTGTGTGTGTGCGTGTGTGCACGTGTACAGTTTTGTTCACAGAAACTGTTATTGTTAATGCAATTATCATTTATTATTATTACTATTGTTGTTATTGTTATATTTATTGTTATTTTTGTTATCTGTATCCTTATCAGTATTTCTATCATTATATCTATTGTTATTTTTGTAATTACTTTTTATAATTTCTTTTTTTACTATTTTTGTAATTATTATAATTATCATTATAATTTTTGCTATATTTTTTGTTTTAATTTTTGTCATAATTTTTGCCATTACTTTTTGTCGTTATATTTTTTTGTTATATTTTTTGCTGTTATAATTTTTGTTATATGTTTGCTGTTATAATTTTTGTTATAATTCTTATCTTATTTTTATAATCTATTATTATTATCATTAGTTATTATTGTTTATTATCATTTATTATTGCCATCACTATTATTGCCATCATCATCATCATCATCATCATCATCATCATCATCATCATCATCATCATCATCATCATCATCATCATCATCATCATCATCATCATCATCATCATCATCATCAATCATCAATCATCATCATCATCATCATCATCATCATCATCATCATCATCATCATCATCATCATCATCATCATCATCATCATCAATAATAACCATCACCATAATAACCATCACCATCATCACTATTACTGGTGGTGGTGGTAGAATTGGAAGTGTTGGTAGTATTAGTGGTGGTGAGTAGTAGCAGTGGTGGTAGGTAGCAGTGGTATTAGTAGTAAAAAAAAAATCTGTGTTTTATACGCCCTTTTCATTACTCTACATATTAACAAAAAATAATAATAAATAAATAAATAAATAAACAAATAAATGAAAATAAAAAGTAGATAAATATAAAGAAAATAAACAATAAAATAAAGCAATAAGATAGAATAAATAAAATGAAATAGAATATAAAGATTAATAAATGGATAATGCTCTTTTTTGGGTAGAAGAACTATGGATGTATATGTATATTGTGTAAAGAGGTTTAAAATATGAGCACATTGTTTTCTGTAATTACATTATTAAGAGCTTACCTCATATGTTTCATAAAAAATATATCTTATTTACATAAACACTGAAGTTCTTGTAAGCTGTGCACACTTCCATCTATGTGAAAAGGCGTGTCATTACAAGACTCTCAACCCGTTTTCTATGCGACGCGAGAGATGAAAGCGTGTGATGAAAAGAGCTTGGATTCACACGGTGTATCTGTAAAGCAGGGAAGAGAGTGGGCAAATGGTAGGAATGTATGAAGGATGAGTGTGAATGGACGATGCGACCTGAAGGAATGCTCTCCGCATCAGTTCCGTAAATGAGAAGACGGGGACGAGAATTGGTAAAGGGATTGTGGGGGTCGGGGGTCAGTTGCATTGAGGAATAGGGGCAGTAAACCAATTTAGGTTCTCTGGGATATGCTCTCAAAGTGCTGTGCCTTACTGCGCTGCGTTCGACCTGAGCTGTGTGGCAGGTGTGAGATGATATTTTTTTTTTTTTTTTTTTTTTTTTTTCATGGTTAAGTTGTCTTGGTATTCCTATTGAAGAAGAAAAGGACTTTGGTACATATGTACAAACGCAAGCCCCCCCCCACTTTCATATATATATATATATATATATATATATATATATATATATATATATATATATATATATATATATATATATACATACACATACATATGGTCTTGAACCCGAAAACGTGATATACCAAACATGACCACATCTAGTCAAGTCATAAACCTCCATTCGACGGAACTTAAGTCCATAGTAAGACATATGGAAAATACGTTTAAGAAAATAATAAATGCACAATTAGCCATCAATTTTAATTATGTATGCATAAGAAAAAATCCCCGACCCATATATACTACTAATATGCATGTGTTTACATATACAGTATGTATATATATATATACATATAATATATATATACATATATATATATATATATATATATATATATATATATATATATATATATATATATATATAAGTCGTGATAGCTGGAAATTGCTTAGTTAAATTCTTTTCACCTTTTAATAGCTGTTCCATCATCTTGTTAAATTGAAAATTGACATTACTGAGAGGATTAATTTTGAATTCAACATAAGCTATTTCTTCTGACAAAAAGGTCATACGTTTTAGTCGTAGTCTTCTTTGTTATTTTTAACAAAGAAAACTACAATTTTACGTGGGATAAACGAGTAAAGAGCTAGCAACCAGTTTAAAGCAACACAAGTATCAAAGTAGGACAAGAATCTAATGCTTTATTTGTTCATGTAAGAGATTCTAATTATATTACAGATTGGCTTAGAGGTTCATTGTTATCTAGTAACATCATTGTCAAAAGGAACATTATAGAAAATAGCTTTATCAAAGATACTGAAATAGTTATGAATATAGGTAATGGCATGTACAAATTGGATAATCTTATTATTGAATATATTTGTAGACAAATTGTAGACAACCATAAACAAATTTTAATGTAATTTAGCACCAAGTGTAAGTCTCCGTGTAATGGTATGTGACCTGCCCTAGTTTTGTTTATTTTTTTATTAATGCTGATGTGTTGATCTTTTCTCTGTACTTTTTCCAAATAGAAAGCTAAAAACTGAAAAGGAACTAAAAAATGAATTAACCTAACGGTGAAAGACATAATTCCCCATCACCAGTGCATTGGATTTTACTGCACCAACTAATATAAAAAAAAGGGGGTGGGGAGGCGAGCACAAGGTCACTGGAATGAATAAAAAGAAGTTACAGGAATGAACAGAAATAACTAAATCACAGGAAAAAAAAAATATATATATATAGATAAATAAAAAAAATAATAAAAAATCTGGCCAAAAAAGTGAAATAGATAAACAAATATATACATAATGAAAACAAACTCGGTGGACAAAGCAGTCTACATGAAAGACTTCCTAAACGCGCAAAGAAAGTAACTATTAAAGTAAACAGTGAAAATGAAGTGGAACAAAGAAATAGACAAAACAAACCACAAAAGACACAATCCCCCACTCAGTCCACTGAAACCTAATGCGCAAATTACGGGAAAGGGCACCGAAAAGTAAAATAGAATAAACAGACCTAAATAACAGAACTGGATACACACACAAACACATAATAAATAGTAATACATACGAAAATGGGTAAAAAATAAATGTTAAAACACAAAAAACATTTTGGCGCGTCACTGACGTATTGTGCGGATTCTGTCTAGCTTGTCCCTGGCACTCTTGTAAATGGGGTGCAAGTTGACGCATCTGTTAACGCTGTCCTGGTCACTGGACCGCGCTTCTAAGAACAACGTAGCACCTTTTCCATTACATTTTTATCTGATATCTGCGCTTTGCCAACCCATCTCATGTTGTCGTTCCTTGCAGTGTCTTACGGTGGTATTATAAAAAAAAATCCTTATATAAATCTTGGAAGGGAAAGATATATATATATATATATATATATATATAAATATATATATATATATATATATATATATATATATATATATATATAGATATATATTGCAGAAACCACAGGGAAATTAAAGTCGGAATACTGAACGTTTTCGTCTAATTGAATGTGTATGTATATATGTATGTATGTATGTATAATGTCCGAAGGTTTTATGTGGCTATAGCCTCTCCCAGTTTTCTTACTTTTGTATAAATATTGTGTTCTATTTTTTCTTTCTTGTACTCTGAGGATGTCGTAATAGACGAAAACGTTCAGTATTCCGACTTTAATTTCCCTGTGGTTTCTGCAATATCTTTTCGTCACGCGTTATTGTGAATTATTTTTGCAATTATATATATATATTAAGAATACCATCCTAAGATTCTTACGGTGGCGTTCTTAAAAAAATAATTTCCTTCTATACATCTTTCCCTTCCAAGGATTTATATAAGAATCATAGTAGGATTTTTATTATTTTTTTATTATTATTTCTTTTTAGAATACCACCGCTAGAATTGCTGAGCTTATTTCCCGCCTACTGACCGTCCTCTTAAGCGGCCCATACACGATCAATTATATTGCACAATTTCATTGTCAATACTCTGAATTCACAATTAAATTGACGGTGTATGGGCGATATATCGCCCATACACGGTCAATTATTTGTCAATTCAGAGTATTGACAATGAAATTGCGCAATATGATTGATCGTGTGTGGGCCGCTTTAGACTCCTGTAATCTAGTCACCAGATTCTAACTTTTCTCTCAAAGGATTACAAAGGAGGAGCATGCCGGCATGAGACCTTTTCGTCCATAAATATATAATGGGCTTTGCAATCTTTGTACCTCACGATGCATGCCATCCCCATCTGGTTGGCTTCACTCTCTAAGTCCTTTACTTTAGTAAGTGCTCTTTGTAAGGTGTTGTTAGGTTAATGCTCCACTTCTACCCCGTCTTTTTTCAGCAGTCATATTTGGTGCCCCTTTCAAGTAGCAGGGAATCGGAGACGTAGTATTAGTAGAAGGATCAAGCCAATTGGCAACGTCACAATTCTTTATTTCAAGCAGACATTTCGTACAAATAATGGTCTAAAAATGGAATAATGTTTTCATTAAGTGGCGTGATAAAAAATAGATTTACTTTTATGTAAATATTTATGAAGAAATAAATATAAAATGATATTCCGTACTGCTGAAATGAACTTAATAATAAAACATTATATTTTCCTTTAGAATACAAACAAAATATTACTTAGAATATACAAAAAATATTCATTATAAAACAGATGTGAAAAGAACGAATCATACACTGAAACAGAGCGAGTAATGAATACATATACTGTATACATATATATATATATATATATATATATATATATATAAAATGCATTCATGAAAATTACAGTTATAATGAACTTAAAGTGATAAAGCATTCAGACGAGCAAAAACATAAGAATTGTACCAATAGCAATAGAAATATATATATAATAACACATAGAAAATTAATTGATCGATTAATAAGCAATCTAATTGACTGTAAGTCTGCCCCCCTCCCCCCCCAAAACAAAAACAAAAAAAAACGAAGTATATCACAGTACCAAGTAATTGATTCCTTGAAATGTATGTTAGACATTTTCTTATGGTAGGAGGCGTCAGACCATTTCTTTTGGATGAGGGACAAATAGTCTGAGAGGAACTTTTAAAACTTTTTGGACAGACAGGCGTACAGACAGACGCACAGACAGACGTACAGACAGGTAGACAGATAGACAGACAGACAGGCACAGGCAGACGTACAGACATAGACTACAGACAGACGTAAAACAGACGTAAAAGCAGATGTAAAAATATATACGTACAGACAGATGTTCAGACATACGTACAGGCAGACGTACAGACATACGTACAGACAGACGTATAGACGTACAGAGATAGAGACAAACGTACAGAGATAGAGACAAACGTACAGAAACAGACGTACAGAGACAGACGTACAGAGACAGATGTATAGAGACAGACTTAGAGCGAGACACACATATAGACAGACGCACAGAAAGACGTACAGACAGACGTAAAGACAGACGTACTGACAGACGGACGCACAGACAGAACTACAGATAGACAGACAGACGCACAGACAGACGTACAGACAGACAGACGCACAGACAGACGTACAGACAGACAGATGCACAGACGTACAGACAGACGCACAGACGTACAGACAGACAGACGCACAGGCAGGCGTACAGACAGACAGACCCACAGACAAGCGTACAGATAGAAAGACGCACAGAGAAACGTACAGCCATGTGCACAGACAGCCAGGCGCACAAACAGACAGACGTAGAGAGAGACAAGACGATGGCCGTCTTAAAGCCGGTATAACTTCAGATTCTCCGTATTAGGTATAGAAATCCAATAACGAATACTTAAGGTTTCCAATCCTTTATGCCTCTTTTCAAAAACATTCTTATATTCATTATAATTTCTTTCATAAGCCGAGTAATTCATGAACGCTTTCACAGTCGTTCGGTCTCGTTCGAACGAACCCTAAGAGCCAATGTGTCCAGGGGTACCAACTTTATTCGTATACAGTGGTACCAACTGTGAGCTTAGAAGGATAAACCTTGTATCCTTTTGTTTACATATTGGATAATGTTGGTATTCCTCGCCGGAGAAGGTTGGTATTCCTGATGGGGTTTCGGGGTCGTATGAACGAACCCTAAGGACTGTGAAAATGGTTTTGAAAGTACAGGGAGTTTGGGTGACAAAGTATAAAGAAGACCTGTTGGTCCATATCCATATTGGGTTTGAAAGTAAAGATATAAATAGATTAATGAGTTAAAGAAAAAAAATGTATATACCAAAACTCTTTATCCCTCTTATATAGATAAGTGAATAAACTAATAGATATAATGAATAAATGAACAAATAGATGAATAGATAAATATAAATATATAAGGGAATAGATAAAGAAATTAAATAAATAAGTAAATAAATCTAAATTGATAAATAAGTTAATAAATCTATATGCCATATTTTTCTTCCCCTTCATGAGGAAAGCAGCCAAATAGATGAATACGTAGAAAATGAACAACTGAAAAAGACAACAAAAACTTCGAAAAAACACATTAAAAGAAGACATTAAGAATACATTACAGAAATGAAAAAATCAATCAAAAAGACATTAAAAAGAAATTAAGGAAATTAGAAAACTTGTTTAAAAAGAAAAAAAGACATGAAATTCGAGAGTGAGTGAAACCAGCGCTCCACAGCCAATCTTGTTCAAGTTGACCTCAAATGATTTTATTGATGAGAAAAAGCTCCAGGAAAGACAACTAAATTGTCTTGAACAATTGTAATCTGGATTTTTTCTTATTTTCTTCATTTTCTTCATTTTCTTTGATTGTTTCATATTCTTCGTTCTTCTGGATTTTTTTTTCTCTTCCTTAGTGTTACCTTGTTTTGTTTTTCTTGTTCTTGTTCTTCTTGTTCTTGTTCCTTTTGTTTTGTTCTTCTTGTTATTGTTCTTATTCTTATTCTTCTTGTTTTTTCTTGTTCTTGTTCTTGTTTTTGTTTTTTCTTGCTCTTGTTCTTCTTTTTGTTATTGTTACTATTCTTCTTGTTCTTGTTTTTGTTCTTGTTTTTTCTTGTTCATGTTTTTCTTGTTTTTGTTCTTGTTCTTTTTGTTATTGCTCTTACATTTATAGTTGTTATGGTTCTTTGTATCCTCCTCCTCCTTCCTCTTTCTTCCTCCTCCTTCCTCTTCCTTCCTCCTCCTCCCTCCTCCTTCCTTCTCCTTCTTTCTCCTCCTTTGTCTTCAATCTCTTCTTTCCACTTTCTCCTTTCCTCTCCTCCTCCTTCTTCCTCATCTTCCTTTCTCATCTGTCCTCCATTTCCTTCTTCCTCCTCCTTCCTCCTCCTTCCTCCTCCTTCCTCCCTCATCTTTCCTCCACCTCCTCTCTATGTTAATGTACTTATCTATTTTTTGTTATTATTGATCAATTCACTTGTTTATTTGTTTGTTGACTTATTTACTTGTTTGCTCATCTTTATCTATTTATTTATCTTTATTTATATATTTATTCATCTCTTGAATTATCATTTATTTATCTATTTATTTGTTCATTTATGTATTCATCTACTTTATATATATATATATATATATATATATATATACATATTTATCCAAAACCAATTCATATTTTCATTTTGATGACAAGTCTGAGAAAGAAATAATCTTTAAGTCAGTTTATGTTGTTGCCATAATGGAGATGGAAAAACAATATGGAAATGATTTGTGTGTACAGTCTCTCGAAAGGGGAACCTGTTACGGATCCCTGGTTGGGTGACGCCCTCAAACACCTTTCAGCTTCATCCGGAAACCTGACAACATTTTTTACCACCTCTCTCTCTCTCTCTCTCTCTCTCTCTCTCTCTCTCTCTCTCTCTCTCTCTCTCTCTCTCTCTCTCTCTCTCTCTCTCTCTCTCTCTCTCTCTCTCTCTCTCTCTCTCTCTCTCGCTCTCTTTCCCTCTCTCCCTCCCCCTCTCTTTCTCCCTCTCCCTCTTTCTTTCAATCTATCTCCCCTCTCGCTCTCTTTATCTCCTCGCTCTCTTTCTATATCTTCTCTCTCGCTCTCTTTCTATATATCTCTCGCTTTCTTTCTATATCACCTCTCTCGCTTTCTTTCAGTATCTCTTCTCTCGCTCTCTCTCTCTCTCACCCTCTCTCTCTCTCTCCCTCTCTCTCTCTCTCTCTCCTCTCTCTCCTCTCTCTCCTCTCTCTCCTCTCTCTCTCTCTCTCTCTCCTCTCCTCTCTCATCTCTCTCCTCTCTCTCTCTCTCTCTCTCTCTCTCTCTCTCTCTCTCTCTCTCTCTCTCTCTCTCTCTCTCTCTCTCCCCTCCTCTCTCCATTTTCTCCTCTCCTTCTCCCACTCTCTTTCTCTCTCTCCACTCTCCCGTCTTTTATCTCTTTCACTCTCTCCCCCCCTCTCTCTCTCTCTCCTCTCTCCTCTCTCTCTCCTCTCTCCTCTCTCTCTCCCCTCTCCTACTCTCCTCTCTCATTCTCTCCCTTTTCCTATCTCTCTCACTCTTTCCCCTTCTCTCTCTCTGTTCTCTCTCTCTCTCTCTCTCTCTCTCTCTCTCTCTCTCTCTCTCTCTCTCTCTCTCTCTCTCTCTCTCTCTCTCTCTCTCTCTCTCTCTCTCTCTCTCTCTTCCTTTCCCCTCTCTCTCTCTCTCTCTCTCTCTCTCTCTCTCTCTTCCTTTCCCTCTCCTCTTCTTTCCCTCTCTCCCTGTCTCTCTTTCTCTTTACCTCTCTTACTCTCTCATACTCTCTCTCACACTCACTCTCTCACTCTTTCTCTACTTCTCTATACCTCTCTCCCTCTCCTCCCTCTCCTCCCTCTCTCCCTCTCTCCCTACCTTCCTCCCTCCAGCCAGTCTAATTTTCGCAGCTGTTTCCAAGCTTCTACTGTTACAGGTAAAACCATTAGAAGGAAGTTCATAGTTCTGGTCTCTGTAATTCCTTCATGGAGAAAGTAACAATAGAGGTCTGAAGAGGGGGGGGCTGAGGAGGGGGCTGAGAAGGGCTGAAAGGGGCTGAGAGGGGGCTGAGGGAGCTGATGGGGTAGGGCTGGGGCGTGAGGGCTGAAGGGGGCTGAAGGGGGCTGAGGGGTAGGGCTGAGGGGGGCTAAGGAGGGGCTGGGAGGGGGCTGAGAGGGGGCTGAGAGGGGGCTGAGAGAGAGCTGAGGGTGAGGGCTGAGGGTGAGGATGAGGGTGAGGGCTGAGAGGGGCTGAGGAGGGGCTGAGAGGGGGCTGAGGGAGGCTGAGGGGGGCTGAGGAGGGGCTGAGGGGGTCTGACTGAGAGGGTCTGGCTGAGAGGGGGCTGAGGGGGCTGGGGGCTGAGGGGGGCTGGGGGCTGAGAGGGGCGTGAGGGGGGCATGAGTGTGTGTGTGTAGGGGAAATTTAAGACTCCTTGAGTTCGTGGACGACTTCGAGTTACTTCTTGTGGGTTCTACGCTTCTTGACACCCGAGTCTTCTCTATCGGAGTTCGTCTTCGTTTTCGGAGTTTCTGTCCTCTTCAGTTGCCTCTTCCTCCTCCTCCTCCTCCTCCTCTTGTTCCTACTCCTCTTCCTCTTCATCCTCTTCCTCTTCCTCCACATCCAATTCCTCCTCTTCCTCCACATCCAATTCCTCCTCTTCCTCCACATCCAATTCCTCCTCTTCCTCCCCATCCTCTTCCTCCTCAACTTCCTCTTCTTCCTCCTCGTCTTCCTCTTTCTTTTCTTCCTTCACTTCCTCCTCTTCCTTCTCTTCATTCTCTTCTTCTTCCTCTTCTTCCTCTTCCCTTTCCTCCTCCTCTTCCCCTTCCGCCTCCTCTTCCCCTTCCTCCTCTTCTTCCCCTTCCTCCTCCTCTTCCCCTTCCTCCTTCTTCCTCCTCTTTCCCTTCTTCCTCCTCTTTCCCTTCTTCCTCCTCTTCCTCCTCTTCCCCTTCCTCCTCCTCTTCCCCTTCCTCCTCCTCTTCCCCTTCCTCCTCCTATTCCCCTTCCTCCTCCTCTTCCCCTTCCTCATCCTCTTCCTCATCCTCTTCCTCCTGCTCCTCCCTCTTCCTTCTCCCTTACCCTCTTCCCTCCTCCTCTTCCTCCTCCTCTTCCCCCTCCTCCTCCTCTCTCGTCCCAAGCCCGATGAGGTCCAGTGGCCTCCCGTGTGATGTCATGAGGGAACTTGAGAACTTTTCCAATTAGCTTCACCTCAAAGTCGTCACTGCGAGAACCCAGAGAGAGAGAGAGAGAGAGAGAGAGAGAGAGAGAGAGAGAGAGAGAGAGAGAGAGAGGGAGAGAGGGAGAAAGGGAGAGAGGGAGAGGGAGAGAGAGAGAGTGGGAGACCGAGGGAGAGAGTGAGAGTGAGTGAGAGCGAGAGTGAGAGGGGGAGAGAGAATGAGAGGGGGAGAGAGAATGAGAGGGGGAGAGAGAATGAGAGTGGGAGAGAGAGTGAGAGTGGGAGAGAGAGTGAGAGTGGGAGAGAGAGTGAGAGTGGGAGAGAGAGTGAGAGTGGGAGAGAGAGTGAGAGTGGGAGAGAGAGTGAGAGTGGGAGAGAGAGTGAGAGTGGGAGAGAGTGAGAGTGGGAGAGAGTGAGAGTGGGAGAGAGTGAGAGTGGGAGAGAGTGAGAGTGGGAGAGAGTGAGAGTGGGAGAGAGTGAGAGTGGGAGAGAGTGAGAGTGGGAGAAGGAGAGAGAGAGAGAGAGAGAGAGAGAGAGAGAGAGAGAGAGAGAGAGAGAGAGAGAGAGAGCGGAAGAGAGAGAGACAGAGTGAGAGAGAATAAGAGAGCCACAGAGAGGGAGAGGTAGGAAGAAAAAGGGAGATGGAGTGATGGAGTGGGAGGGAGAGAGAGAGAAAGGGGGGAGAAAGAGAGAGGGGGAGGGAGGGAGGGAGGGAGGGAGAAAAATAGATTCTGAAGAATGAATGTGTGGAGTGTTTTTTGAGTGGACGAGTTTTCTTGACTTGACTTCCATTTTGATCTTTCGATCTCAGACTATGAATGTAAATCGCTTGTCAGTGTAGAGATTTTTTTTGGGGGGGGGGGGCAGTCGATTTTTTTTTAAGTCCATGTGAACGAGAAGTAAGGCATATTATTTACTTTTTTTTTTTTTTTTTTTTTTTTTTTTTTTTAGTTTAGTGTATAACTAGTTTCCAAGAATTTTATAGTTTCGACTGTCGAGATATTTTTTTTTTTTCTTCAAGATTTTGCCTTCCACTGATTTGCGTCGTCCATGTGAAAAGATACATTGAGACCCGTTGGTCTAGAACAGGGGTATCAGACTTGTGGCCCGCAGAGCAAATGTGGCCCCGAGGACCAAATGCGGCCCCGAGGACCAAATGCGGCTCTGTGGACTAAATGTGGCCCCGAGGACCAAATGTGCCCCAGAGGACTAGATGTGGTCCCGTGGACCAAATGTGGCCTAGCGGACCAAATGTGGTCCCGTGGACCAAATGTGGCCTAGCGGACCAAATGTGGCCCAGTGGACCAAATGTGGCCCAGCGGACCAAATGTGTCCCAGCGGGCCAAATGTGTCCCAGCGGACCAAATGTGTCCCAGCGGACCAAATGTGGCCCAGCGGACCAAATGTGGCCCAGCGGACCAAATGTGGCCCAGCAGACCAAATGTGGCCCAGTGGACCAAATGCAGCACACAAGATGATAGTTTCACATTTTCTTCCGTTGTAACAATTATATAGTAACTGGAGTGGAAAAAACTTTTTTGTCAATCAGCGGGCCACTGAAGATCATCTCACGGGCCAAAATTGGTCCGCGGACCAAGAGTCTGGAGGCTCAAGGCAGAGTTTAAACATTCAAAGCGGTTCAAAATTTCAATGTTGTTCATAAGTTGATAGTCGTTCAAAATTCAAAAGTAGTTCAAAATTTAAGAGTAATTCATAATCTTAAAACCGTTAAAAACGTTACGAATAGTTAAGAAAAATCTCCAAAATAAGTAAAAAATTCATTGGTTAAAAATACAATTTGTCCAAAAATTAAAAATTTCAAGTACCGCGGCTCACTGTATACCTAGCTACCGTGAGCGGTAGGCGATTTTATTCAGCCTAGGGGGGCTCTAGGATCCCCCGTTTAAATCGGGAACCGACATATGGCCTCCGACGTTGCCTAATCTATACAATGCGCCACTGCATTGTCAGGATCATCGACTCTTCAATTCGGTTACGTCCTGTATTGATTTTTTTTCTATTTAACTTAAAAAAATTCACCTGAAGAAAGGGATGGGCGGGGGTGTGGGGGGTCCCTGAAGGGGGTCCCGGTACGTTGAAGCTTCTTTCGAGTAGGGGTCCGTCTTCTTACCCGCATGGAATCGTTTGTTAATAATCATAACGAAATCAAGCAAATACGTCGCCGTATTGAGCCGGTCAGAGTTTTCCGATAGGCATTGTATCCAAAGGTATTGGAGAGCGTGCAAAGTGGTGGTGGCGGTGATAGTGGTGGTGGTGATAGTAGTGGTGGTGGTGATAGTGGTGGTGGTGATGGTGGTGGTGATGGTGGTGGTGATGGTGGTGGTGATGGTGGTGGTGATAGTGGTGGTGATAGTAGTGGTGGTGATAATGGTAGTGGTGGTGATAATGGTAGTGGTGGTGATAATGGTAGTGGTGATATTGGTGGTGGTGAAGATGGTGCAAGGGATGTTGAAAGGGTTGGTGGTAATGGAAATTAGGATAGTGATGGAGATATTTGTTGTTGATGGTGCAAATGATGTTGATAGAGGGGGTGGTGATAGAGGGAGTGGTGATAGATGGGGTGGTGATAGAGGGGATGGTTATGGAGGGACTGGTGATAGAAGGGGTAGTTATAGAGGGGGTGGTAAGAGATGGGGTGGTGATAGAGGAACTGGTGATAGAGGGGGTGATAGAAGGGGTGGTGATAAAGGGACTGGTGATAGAGGGGGGGTGATATAGGGAGTGGTGATAGAAGGGCTGGTGATAGAAGGGGTGGTGATAGAGGGGGTGGTGATAGAGGGGGTGGTGATAGATGGGGTGGTTTTAGAGAGGGTGGTGATAGAGGGGGTGGTGATGGAGGGGGTGGTGATAGAGAGACTGGTGATAGAAGTGATGATAGGAGTGGTGAGAGTGGAGGTGACAGTGATAGCAAAAGTGGTGATAATGGTAATGATAGTGGTGATAGTGGAGGGGGTGATAGTGATGTGTTTGTGGTAGTAGTGAGGGTGATAGTGGTTGTTTTTCGATGATGGTGATAGTGGTGATAGAAGGGTTGGTGATGCAGGGAGTGGTGATAGAGGGAGTGGTGATGGGATGGTGATAAAGGTAATGGTGATAGAGGGGGTGGTGATAGTGAATAGGTAGTGATACAGTGGTGGTGGCGATAGTGAAGGGGACAGTGGTGATAGTGTGTGTGATGGTGATAGTGGTGGTACCCAAGGGAGATGAGACGATGCAATACTCGATGGAAAAACAACAACAAAACAATAAAACAACAACAAAACAACAACAGAGGAGAAAGGCGAGTGAATATAAATTACAGATGACAAGAATTCGAAGATAATATAAACAATAATTGCAGTAATG
>NC_134793.1:17031109-17048609 GCF_046742065.1 Oratosquilla oratoria | reverse complement strand
CTTTCACCTTCTCCTCCTTAACCTCCTCCCCCTCTCCGCCTCCTCTTCCCCTCCTTCACATTCTCCCCCTCCTCCTTCCCTTCCTCTCCTCCTCTTCCTCCTCTTCTCCCTCCTCTTCCTCCTCCCATCCTCCTTCACCTCCTTCACTTCTTTTCCCCTCATCTCCTCCCCTCTTCCTTCCCATCCCCTTCTTCCTACCCTTCCATCCTCCCCTCTTCCCTCTTCCCTCTTCCCCTCCCTCATTTACCTTCCTCTATACCCTTTCCTTCCTCTTTCCCTTCCTTCCCTTCTTTCCTCCTTCCCTTCCCCTTCCATTTCTCATTTCTCTTTCCCTTCTCCACTCCCCTTCTTCCTTCCCCTACCCTCCCCTTCCTTTCCCCTCCCCTTCCTTTCTTCTCCTCTTCCTTTCCCCTCCCCTTCCCCTTCCCCTTCCACTTCTCCTTCCACTTTCACTTCCCCTTCCACTTCCCCTTCCACTTCCTCCTTCTCACCCTTTCCCCTTTCCTTCCCCTCTCCTTTCTCCCCCTTTCCCTCCCCTTCCCCTTCCTCCTCCCTCTCCCTTTCCCCTCCCCTTTCCTTCCTCTTCCCCTTCCTCCTTCCCCTTCCTTTTCTCCTTCCCCTTCCTCCTTCCCCTTCTTTCTCTTCTTCCCCTTCCTCCTTCCCCTTCGTTTTCTTCTTCCCCTTTCTTTCCTCCCTTTTCTCTCTCCTTCCTCTTTCCTTCCCCTTTCTCCCTCCCCTCACTTCCTTTTTCCTTTCCCCTTCCTCCTTTCCTTTGCCTTCCTAAATTTACTCTTCTTCCTCCTCTTTCTCCTCCTCTTTCTCCTCCTCTTCCTAAACCTCCTCATCGCCGTCTTCGCCCGTCCCCATCCATCGATCAGAGTTAGATTTAGATAGAAACTCGTTTAACTTAGAGAGAGAGAGAGACAGACAGACAGACACATAGACACAGACATAGACATAGACACAGACACAGACACAGACACAGACACACAGACAGACAGACGGACGGACAGACACAGACAGACAGACAGATAGAGAGAGTTAGTTAGAGTTAGAGTTAGAGCTAGTTAGAGCTAGTTAGAGCGAGTTAGAGTGAGAGTTGGAGACACCCACGTTTCAATTCCACCAAGAAGATAAGAGTCTGCGAGTGAGTCTGCGAGTCTTAATGCAAACCTGCTACCACCGACCCTCCTCGCCTCTTCGGCAAATCGAAAACGAATTTTGGCGCCACCGCGCTGTCCCAGTGACGGATGGTCCCTTGGGGCCGGAGGCGGAGTCAGGGGTGGAGTGCCTCAGGGTACAGCGAAGACGCCGAAGATGGACCCAGAGGTTTCGAGTTCCGCCAAAGGAAATGGGAGTCATGGAAGGAGCAGATGTAATGAAGAAGAGCTTGGGAGGGAGGGTCACCTTGGCCAATGTGCTTGGGGAGCCAGGGAAGGGTATATATAATGGTAATGATTGATAATGATGACGATAATGACGATGATGTAATGAACAAGAGCTTGGGAGGGAGGGTCACCTTGGCCAATGTGCTTGGGGAGCCAGGGAAGGGTATATGTAATAGTAATGATTGATAATGATGACGATAATGACGATGATAGCAATGACGATAATGATAATGACGATGATACTGATAATGAGACTTGCGATGATAATAATGACGATTCTAATCATTCATTGATCAGGACGATAATGATTGGTAATTTAATGATGATAATTATTTATTGATAATTATTTGATGACGAAAACGAATAATACGATAATGCAGATGATGTTAACAGTAATCTTGATGTCTAGAGTTAATCCGAACTGATAGCCACAACCCCATAGTAACCGGCAACTGGTCCACATACTTTCTTATCGACCTCTACAAAAAAAGGACTGATGTTTACATTCTCTTGCTTTTCAAAACTAAGCAATATTCTTGTTCATTGCGTTGATGCTTTGTTCACTTTTGTTCAATCGAGGAGAGTGTTCAGGAGAACAGGTGCGGAGACTGATCCCTATGGAACTCCGCACGAGATAGGGATATCAGATGACGTCAGAGTGAGGGACGTCAAAGGATGTCAAAGAGAAAGAAGATTAAGAATTTTTTAGATAATCCGATGCAGTTCTAGTCACTATTTGCTTATAGGCATATATATACTGTATATGCAGAAAATCACGAAAGAAAATAATAAATTAATGACCGAGCGCTTTCGTCTATTTAGACATCAATTTATTATTTTCCTTGGTGGTCTTTCTGCATATTTAGAATCACGGGCTCATATGATTTCTCATGTATATACTGTATATATATATATATATATATATATGTATATATATATATATATATATATATATATATAAAAAATTGGGGGTGGGTGGGCGTAAGTAAAACGAAGATGCTCTCGGAATAGATTATATTCTTACGTCACGACCACTTTGGTCTTCTTCAGAAAGTTGTCTACAGAAGGTTTTACATGTCACATTTTATATCATTCATGAGGGGTCTCTCGGTCATGTCACAGCATCTGGGCAGTGAGCATTTGTTCGGTGTCTCAGCGAGTCTATCATAAGGACACTTGCCACCTTCGATAAGCAGATAAATCTATTCCGAGAGCATTTTCGTTTTATTTCCACCACCCAAAACTCTCATCTGTCGTTTAATCTCTCTCTCTCTCTCTCTCTCTCTCTCTCTCTCTCGGCTCTCCTCTCTCTCTCACTCCTCTCTCTCCTCGTCTCTCCTCCCAGATCTCTCTCTCTCTCTCTCTCTCTCATCTTATCTCTCTCACCCACCCCCCCCCCCCTCTCCCCCCTCTCTCTCCTCTCTCTCCCTCTCTCTCCTCTCTCCCCCTCTCTCTCTCTACCCTCCTCGTTCCCTCTCTCCTCCTCTCTCTCTCTCTCTCTCGCTCTCTCTCTCTCTCTCTCTCTCTCTCGTCTCTCTGCTCTCTCTCTCTCTCTCTCTTTCTCTCTCTCATCTCTCTCTCTATATATATATATATATATATATATATATGTATAATATAATATATATATATGAAATATATATATTAATGTATATGTATATATATATGATAAATATATATGTATGTATATGTATAATATATATATATGTTAGTATATATGTAAATATATATATGTATATATATATATTGTGTATATGTATTATAATATAAGTAGAATAATGTGATGTATATATATATATATGTATGTATATATATATATATGATGTAAAAATATATATATATATTTATGTATAATATATATATATATATATATATATAGTATAGTATATTATATATATATATGTTATATATGTATTATGTATCATGTATATATACATATGGATATATATATGTATATGTATATATATGGTTATATGTATATTATATAATGTAATATGTAATATATATATGTAATATGTATATATATATGTATATATATATATAATAATAGTTGTATCATGTATATATATATGTATATGTATATATATATGTATATGTATTAATAAATATATGTATATGTATATATTTATGTATATGTATATATATATGTATAATGTTATATATATACATTATGTATATGTATATATATACGATAATTAATATATATATATACAATATATATAAATATACATGCTATATATGTATATGTATATATATACATATATATATGTATTGTATATGTATTATATATATATATGTATATATATACATATATATATACATGTATATATGTATGTATATGTATAATATACTATGTATATATTATATATATATATATTTTAATATATATATTAATAAATATATATGTATATATATATGTATATATATATATATATATATTATATGTATATGTATAATATATATGTATTATTATATATATATGTATATATATCTGTATGCTATATGTATATGTATATATATATTGTATGTATATGTAATAATGTATATTATATATGTATATATATAATATAACGTTATATGTATATTATATATGTATGTATATATATGATATATATATATATATACGTATACTGTATGGAATTTATATAAACCCCCCCCCCCACCCCCCCCCCCCCCCCAAAAAAAAAAAAAAAAAATATGAGTATATATGGTATAACATATGGTATATAAAATATATACATGTATATATATATATATATACATGTTTATATATATATACTATGATAATATATATATATGTGATATATATATATGTAATATATGTATATATATCAATATAAAATATTGTATATATATTATATATATATGTTGTGTATATATATATATATACTATGTATATATATATCTTATATATATATATATGTGTGTATATATATATTATATTGTATATATATATATTATACTATATATATATATATGTATATATATATATATTATATATGTATACTAATTTATATGTATAATATGTATATTATATATATGTATAATATATAAATATATTATCTGTGAAAATATATAATATATATATTGTATATATATATGTGTTTGTATATATATATATATATGTTATATTATATATGTGTGTATTATATTATATATATATATATGTATATATAGTTTATATATTGTATATACATTATATATGTATTAGTATATGCTATATATAGTAGATATATTATATGATATATGTATATATATATATATATATGTGTATATATGTATTATATATGTTTATATCATATATATATGTGTATATATATTGTTTTATACATAGGTTATATATTATATGTTATATATATATGGTTTATATATACATTAGTAATATACATGTGTATATTTGTATATACATATATATTTTATATATATAAATATATATATATATATATATATATATATGTATATATGCATGTATTTGTATGAATATATACATACAATTCTCTCCTCCCACGTTGGAAGAGCAGCTATTCATAGAGTAAAAGCCTATTGCCCCTCGGGGAGTCGATTCCTTTTAGGCTTCTGGAGGAGACGTCCGGGAAGTGGGAGTCCGGGAGAGCAGATCGGAAGGGAAGTCCCGGGAAGAAGGCAGGATAGACACCGGAGGTTTCTGTGGATTTCCGTTTTTTCGGAGGATTTTTGGATTTTTTTTGTCATCTTTGCATGTTTTTGGAATTTTTATTTTTTCAATTTATTTATTTATTTATTTATTTATTTATTTATATATTTATTTATTTATTTGTTTGCTTATTTATTTATTTATTTATTTATTTATTTATTTATTTGTTTATTTATTTATTCATTTGTTTGTTTATTTATTTGTTTATTTATATTTCTATTTATTTTATTTATTTATTTACTCTATTTTTATTTTATTCCATTTATTCATGTTATTTTAGGACCGAGGTCGATTCCTTTTTAGGCATGTCTGGAGGAGGTGTGTCCGGGAGAAGGGAGAGAGTCCCCGGGCCTGGGAAAGTAGATAGGATAGATACCGGATATCCGTTTTTTCGGAGGATTTTGAAGATTTCTTTAAAGGAGGTTTTCAGAGGTTTACGGAGTTCTCGGAAGACTTCCGGAGACGCGAAGTGCTGATGAGGTCCGAGGGAGTTGGGATGGGTGATGGCTCCTTTGGGGGAGTTGCTGGGAGAGAGTGGAGGGAGCTTGAGGAAGAGGGAGTGGCACAGAGGGAGTGGCGGGGAGGGAGTGGGTGAGCAGAGGAGGGTGGAAAGGGAATGGGAATGGGAACGGGAATGATAATGGTAATGGGAATGGTAATGGAAATGGGAATGGGAATGGGAATGGGAAAGAATAGTGGGAAGAGGAATTAAAGGGTAAGGGTGAGAGGAGGGTGAGGGAAAGGCTGAGGGTTAAAGGAAGAGGGGGAAGGGTATGGTGAGGGTAAGGGGGAGGGTAAGGGAGGGGAAGGGGAAGGGGGAGGGGAAACGAGGGGAAGGGGGAGGGGAAGAGTAGGGAAGGGGAGGGGAAGGGTAGGAAAAGAGGAGGGGAAGAGGGGGTAGAAAGAAGAGGGAAAGGGGGAAGGGGAAAGGAGAAGGGGAAAGGGGAGGAGGGAAAGGGGGAGAATGATAGGGGGAAGGGACAGGGGAGGAAGAAAGGAAAGGGGGAGGGGGGAATTGATGGATGGGGGAAGGGACAGGGAAGAAAGAAAGGAAGGGAAGGGGAAGGGGGGGAAGGAAAGGGGAAGGGGAAGGATAGGGGGTAAAGATGGGGGAGAGGATGGAAAGGGGGAGATGGGAAGGACAAGGGGAAGGGGAAAGGGAAGACGGAAGAAGATGGGGAAGGATAGGGGAAGAGGGAAGGAGAGTGAGAAGGGGGAAAAGGAGGGGGGACAGGGAGGGAATTTTTGTTACTTTAGGGGGGGATAGGGGGTTAGAATGGGGGTGATTGAGAGGCCCCCCGTCAGGTCATCTGTATTCTGACGGCGTCAAGGGCAGAAATTATGTTGATTGAGGGGAGACCATTCTTCTTAGGGCGAAATCTGACTCATTCCGACGCAAATTACCGGATAAGAAACTCAAATTATCGGACGAAAAGAGAATTTTGATGATTTTTTTTTTTTTTTTTGTAGCATGGGTTACCGTATATGTTTAGTTAACATGTTAATTTGTATAATGTAATTGATCATATTTTATGTATTTTGTGTTAGCGTTACCTTATCCTGCCACGTTGTTTTCTGGGCCACTCCCCTTGACTGTCCTAACACACAAGGCAAAGGTGATGTCTCTTCGTTCATCAGCGTTGACTTCCGATGCATAAAAACCCAAAATGAGTATTCACAAGAATACTCGCAAGAATACTCACAAAGTACATTTTTGGAATACTCTGTATATGCGTATTTGTGTGAATATGTATAAAAATGTATACATATATCCTGCTTGTCTATATACGTATAAACGTGCATACAGGGTGTCTCAAAATTTCACTCACTCTTTGTGAGTACATTTATGAATCTTGTGAGTATTTGTGTGAGTATAAACATGTATACATATATCTTATACGTATAAACGTGAATACAGTGTCTCAAAAATTACTCACTCTTTGTGAGTATATTTATGAATCTTTCTGTAAGCATTTTAGGACACCCTGTATTCAGGCGTCATCAGAAGCATGCTGGTCTCGCATTTGGTTATTTGTAGGCTCGAATCCCGCACTACTCTCCGATTCCCAGCAGTGACCTGTCCAAACAGAAAATTAGGCAGAAGGTAACGGCTTCGGCTGCAGATACTCAGAGCCTCCTGGTGTGGGATCCTCATCTTTCTTTTCTTTCTGGCTCCCCCTCCCCTTCCTCCTCCCCCTCCCCCTCCCCTCCCCCCTCCCCCCTCCCCCAGCTCCTTCCCAGTGGGACAAGGCCAAGGTGATTTGTTCCTTTTACCTCGTGAACGGCAGAGCAACTATCCATTCAGATCTCCCCCTGCCCTCCCCCTCTCGCCCCCTTCTCCTCCTCCTCCCCCTCTTCCCCCCTACCCTCTCCCCCCCCTCTTCCTCCCAACTCCCCATTTCTCCTCTCCTTATGCTCCCCCTTCAATTCCCCTCTTCCGCTCTCCCCCATTTCCTCCTTTACCCATCTCTCCATATTCCCCTCCTCTCCCCTCCCCCTCTTCCTTCCTCCCCCCTTCCCCTTCTCCCCCTCTTCCACTCTCCCCATTTCCCCTCCCCCTATTTTCCTCCTCCCCCTATTTCTCCTCTCCTTATCTTCCCCTTTTTTCCTTATTTTCCCACTCCCCTTTCCCTTTCTCATCCCTCTAACCCTTCTACCCCTCCTCGTATCCCTTTCCCCCTCTCCCCCTCTGCCGCTCTACCCCTCTAGCACTCTACTCCTCTCCCTCTTCCCCCTTCCCCATCTCCCCTCCTACCCCTGTCCACCTCTCCTCTTCTCTTCCCCTCTGCCCCTCTATCCCTCCACCCCTGTCTTCTCTCATATTCCCTCTCTCTCTGTCCCTGCTATTTCCCTCCCCCACTTTTCCTCTTTCCTCCCCCTCTCCTCCTCTCCCCCTGTCCCGCCTTGGTTCCCTCTCCCGTTCCTAGTGGGTCTTCCCTCTGGTCCCTCACTCCCCCTCTCCCGGTGTTTTCCTCGTAACTCTCATCCCGTCCGCCCCTGTTCTTCCTCTTCCTCTTCTCCCCCTTCTTCCCTCCCCTCTCTCCCTCTCCCGCTCTTCCTCTCCTCTATCCTCTTCTCTATATCCCCCTCTGCCCCTCTCCCCCTTCTCTCCCTCTCCCCATCTCTTCCTCTCCCCCTTCACCCCCTCTCCCCCTTCTGCCCCTCTCCCCCTTCTCTCCCTCTCCCCTTCTCTCCCTCTCCCCCTCACCCCCTCTCCCATCACCCCTCTCCCCATCACCCCCTCTCCTCATCACCCCCTCCTCCCTCTATCTCCCCTCTCTCCCTCTCCCCTCTCCCCCTCTCCCTCTCCCCTCTACCCCTCTCCCTCTCCCCCTCTCTTCTCTCCCCTCTACCCCTCTCCCTCTCCCCCTCTCCCCCTCTCCCCCTCTCCCTCTCCCCCTCTCCCTCTCCCCCTCTCTTCTGTCCCCCTCTCCCTCTCCCCCTCTCTCCTCTCCCACGCCGCCTGTCCCTTGGCTTGATGTATGGATCTTCGACGACTCCACGGTCATATTTTCACATCAAACTGTCTTTCTCTTTGTCGCTGTCCTTGCTTTTGATCCATGTAGTAACTCGGACAATATTACCCTGTTCCGGTTTTTTCGTTGTTTTTGGTTTAAAGAATTTTTTTTTTTTTTTATATAATTTGGAAGTGAAGTATTACTCCCACGGGGGGTGAAATAGCTTGCACTCCAGGAATAAATCCATCATGGAATATAAGAACTTTGAAATAATCCTTAGCATTGACTATTCTATATGTGTCTATATAGTAGTTTCATTATGATGAGAAAATGAGTTAATACAGTGAGAGAAGGAGACTAGAAAAGAATAAGGAAGGTAGAAACAAGAGAAAGAGAGAGAAGAGAGAGAAAGAGAGAGAACATAAGAAAAAATGAGACTGAAAGAGACCATAGGGCATATACTAGGCAGTTCCATCTCCATTACGCCTATCATCCCCATCCATAAAGTTATCTATTATTCTCAAAAAAAAAAAAAAAAAAAAAAAAAAAAAAAAAAAAAAACGATAGTTTCAATACTCGCTGCATGGTGACTAAGTCTTTTATATTCGTTGACCACTTCATTGGTAAACTAGTTCCTGCCTTTTCCTTCGCAAATCTAAATTTGTCCGACTTAAATCAGATACTGCGATCCCTACCCTGTTCTCTTAATATGATGACCTTGTCTGCATCCCTCTTGTTAAAAGCCTTGATCCACATGAACACCTCTATTAGATCACCCCGCACTCTGCGTCTTTTCTAGAGTCTAAATTAAAGTGCCTAAGCCTGTCCTCGTAAAGTAAATTTCTTAGTTCATGTATCATTTTGATCATTCTCCTCTGTGCTGATTCTAGTGAATTTATATCTATTCTATTGGACGGAGACCAAAACTGTACCGTATAGTCAAGGGTTGGTCTAAATAACGCCAGATAGAGTTTGATTACTACCTGTGCACTTTTATTCGTAACCTTCCTGGAAATGAAATCTCATGCTCTGTCAGCTCTGTTACTGGCTCTAATGCACTTTTCCTGGATTTAAAGTGAGGACTCACTAGCACTCCCAAGTCTTTCTCGCACTCAGTTTTCTCTAAAAAGTTATCTAAGCTATATCTGCTTTCTGGGTTGTGTAAACCTACTCTTAATACACTGTACTTTGAGATATTGAAGTTTATTTGCCATTGTTATGATCTTCCTGTAGTATCTCGGCGTATTCTCCTGACCTGATTTGGCGTCCTATTTTAGTGTCCTCCGCACACTTACTAAGATCACTAATAATCCCATTGTCCAAGTCGTTTATATACATAATAAACATTAAGAAACCCAAAACCGAGCCCTGGGGAACTCCACTAGTAACACTCCCTCATTTGGATTCTATACCGTTAATGGTGACCCGCTGATTTCTGTCACTGATCCATGCTTTAATCCATTCAAACACTTTTCCTCCGATGCCATGGGCTTTGACTTTATTTAGTAGTCTCTGGTGGGGCATCTTGTTGAACGCTTTGCTAAAGTCAAGGTGACTATCGTATTACCTGACACCTTGTATACATTAGTGTAAAAGATAGAAGATTAATTACATATGGACATACTCTTGGTAAATTCATCCTATAAGTTACAAATCAAATTATGTCTATCAATGTGATTTCTGATTCTATTAGCTACTATTGAATCTGGCATTTTACATATAGCCAACGTCAAACTGATTGGTCTTTAGTTATGCATAGAAGATTTATCACCCTTTTTGAAAACAGGAACAACGTTTGCCTGCCCCCCCCCCCAAAAAAAAAAAAATAGGCACGAATCCTGTGTCTACCGACTTGTTAGATATTTTTGTTAACTGGTCGCATATTTCAAATTTACACTCTTTGAGCACTCTGAAAAATGTCTGGACCCGGGGATTGTGTAGCTTTAAGTCTATCAACCTGTTTGACTACTTCTCTACTGATGATGTTATTTAGCCTACTTTTCTCATCCTCATTGAAGATAGCATCGTAGTCAGGTACCATATCTAATCTCTCCTTTGTAAATACTATGAGAAAATTTTTATTGAACGCCTCGCTCACTTTATCCTCCAAGTCTATCAAGACATCGTCCTTTTCAATTGGGCTTATCCTCTCATTATATTTTATTCTGTGGAGATGAAAGAAACCCTTTGGGTTGAATCTCGTTTGTCTGGCAATCTTAATTTTGTAGTTACATTTCGCTGTGCGCGTGTTCTTTTTAACCAGTCTAGCCATATCATTACATTTAGATCTAAGGTGTGTATTCTCGTTTCTTATTCTGACGCAAAGCCTTCTTTTTATTCTGATCTTATTTTTCAGCCTATCCGTCACCCATTTGGGAGTTTTAGTATTCTTCCATATGGCCTTGAGGGGTAATAAATTCATTCAGAGAAAAAATAAATAGCGGTTAGGTTACTGTACCTTTCATTTAAAACGGTGAGCCTGACCTGGACATTGCATAATTTTAGCCATTACCCGACTTTGGTTTTGACCCCTGACTGCGCTAATGGCGTTGTCCGTGTACCTGACCTCACTATACTTTTCTTGTAGACAGCTGACCCTGTCACTGTCCTCCGGGCTGGCCTCGTATGTGGCCAATTGTCCTAAATACTCGTATTTCCTTCGCTTTTTAAAATTGGTTCTTCTGAAGTCAGCTACTAGAATATTATTCGTACTATTCAATTTTTCCCATATAATATTAAATCTTATTTCTTCATGATCATACCACACATACCAAATAAGCACCAACATATTCAAGCACTCATTTCCCCCCTGCAGCACCAAAGAGTGAAATCATGTCCCGTTCCACGTAGATAATATTCCCACTCTTGATACTTTTAGAAATAGGATCACATATCTCCTCAACCCAAATCCCAGTCCTGACCCTAATTTTGATTCGTCCTCATTCCTAGCCCAAATCCTGTCCCCAATCTTTAATTCCTCAGCTCAGCGTCTGCAAATCATGTCACCCGTGAGCGGCCCTCTGCGGGTTCACACAAAGAAAGAAAAAGAAAGGTACATCCCAGACTATCATCCACTTGTACGTTTCTCATAAGATCATTTTCAGCAAGAAGTCAAAATCTTTTTAGTGACAAATGCACCCCATCCCTTGTATGCAGATATTTCTTGCCGTAAAAGCAATCCCAGTTGTCGACAAATCCCCATCCACTGGCCTTACAATTATTTGCTAGCTTACAATTCATTGCAATAGCCATCAAATGACACATGCCTCCAACTTTACGCCTCGGAAAGAGTCCACATACAATAGGAATACCATCCTTATCCCTAATCTTGTCTAGCGCATCCCGGAACCGTGCAAAATAACTCCTCACTCCCTAATTTACCTATGTTAGTCCCTCCAGCGCTCAAGCAAACAATTTCCATTCACCCTCCCTAATCATACTCTTCAATTCTGACTTTAACTTTACCTATCCCTACCCCGGGGAAACATGCCTGAATACTATGCTTTCTTTGTCAAAAAAGCCCTCTCTAAATACCTCACCTGGCGGTCCCCTACAACCAAAATCTAACCTGTGGGCAAGGATCTAGCAACTGCCCTTCCGTTCTTCTCATGCATCTCTTTTTTTTTTTTTTTTTTTTTTTTTTGTTCCGCAAAAGATTGAAAAGAGTTCCTGCATTCAAGCGAGCCTGGTGGGGGCTTTCTTCCACATCTCCGTGTTTTCCTGGTCACCGTTTTCCACTTCGGTTTCAAACATAGTTTGTCGTACGAGTTTTGGGCCTTCGAGTGAAGAACTCGGTTCTCTTCTATAAGCCCCTCAACAGTCTTCTCTAAAGCTATAGTTCTACTACGTAGAGAAAGTAGCATTTCGGCACTGATCACTGAATCACAACCACTCGCCATCTCTCTGAAGCAGTTATATCTTTTTGACCTAACCAGATCAAGAGAGGGAGAGATAGACAGACACATACAGACACAGGCAGACAGACAGACACAGACAAAAACAAACAGACAGACAGACAGACAGACAGACAGACAGACAGTGGGTTTATTAGTTTGAACGTATGACCTGATCTAAGGTCAAAGACTTCCCGACTCGTGTTCTCGTGCACTCGCTCGTTTAATTAAGTGGTCGGTCGATGAGGATCATATTTGCACGCACAGATAAATGTACAAATAAATATGCACACATGTACGTACGTACACACACACACACACACACACACACACACACACACACACACACACACACACACACACACACACACACACACACACACACACACACACACACACACACATATGCATATTAGAACTATCTGTCAAATACTAGTTCATATTTAATACACACACATATATATGATCTCTTTTCCACTGTCTGTTTGTCTCAGTCTGCCTATCTGTCTTTGCTTGTTTCTGTCTCTGTCGATGTCTGTGTCTTTGCATCTCCGTGTCTATGTCTGTCTGTCTCTTTGTGTCTGTCAATGTCTCCCCTGCTCTCTCTGGCTTTCTGTCTACATCTGTCACGTTTGGACAGTTCAATCTTTACTACCTGTCTGTTTCTCTGTCTCCATTTGTCTCTTTGTCTCCTTGTCTGTCTCTCTGGTTCTCTTTATATTTCTGTGCAACATATCAGAGGCTTTTACGACATCCCTACGGACCAGATTTACGCAGAATAACTTTTATGACTGGAGAGTAATCTCCACTCAGGAAAGAATGATGATTACTTTGAATTTCTGTGCACATCCTCCTCCTCCTCCTCCTCCTCTTCCTCCTCTTCCTCCTCCTCCTCCTCCTTTTTCTCCTCCTCCGCCTCCTCCAATTACTGCTCCTACTCATTATCCTCCTCATTCTCCTCCTTGTCCTCTTCCTCTTCTTCCTCCTCCTCCTCCTTCTTCTCCAATTCCTACTCTTACTCATTCTTCTCCTTCTTGTCCTCCTCCTCCTCCTCTTCCTCTTCCTCCTCCTCCTCCTACTCTTCTTCCTCCTCTAATTCCTGCTCCTACTCATTCTCCTCCTCCTTGTCCTCCTCTTTCTCCTTCTCCTTCTCTACCTCCTCCTCCTTCTCTAATTCCTCCTCCTCTTCCACCTCCTCCAATTCCTCCTCCAATTCCTCCTCATTCTTCTCCTCACCTCATCTTTCTCCTCATATTTCTCCTCTTCTTCCGCCTCCTCCCCTTCCTACCCCTTTTCTCCCACTTTTCCTTCCCCTTCTACTCCCATGTCCTAGCATTCCTCCCCTTTTTCTCCCTTTTTTCCTCCCCTTTCCCCCCTTTTTTCCTCCCTTTTCTTCCCCTTTTCCCTTTTCTTCCCCTTTTTCTTCCCCCTTCCCCTTTTCTTCCCCTTTTTCTTCCCCTTTTTCTTCCCCTTTTTTCTCCCTTTTTCTTTCCCTTTTCTTCCCCTTTTTCCTCCCCCTTTATTTCACTCTTTTCCTAACATTCCTCCCCTTCCCCCTTTTCTTCACCTTTTTCCTCCCCCTTTCTTCCCCCTTTTCCCCCTTTTCTTCCCCTTTTTCCTCCCCCTTTATTTCCCTCTTTTTCCTCCCCCTTTATTTCCCTCTTTTCCTCCCTTTTTCTTCCTCTTTTTCTTTCCCTTTTCCTCCTTTTCTTCAGAACACCCCTAATCACCCTCCCCCTTCCCCCTCCCCCTCCCTCTCTCCCCTCCCCTCCCCCTCCCCCTTTCCTTTGCCCCTCCTCCTTTTTCTCTTACACCTCCTCCCCCTCCTCCTCATTTTCTTTTTCATCTCCTCCTACTCCTCCTCATTTTCTCTTTCACTTCCTCTTCCTCCTCCTCCTCCTTCTCTTTCTTCTACTCCTCCACCCTTCTCCTCCTCCTACTCCCATCCTCCTCCTTCTCTCCATCCTTCTTCTTCTTCCCCTCCTCCTTTTCCTCTATCCATATCTTACAGGTCCTCCTCCTCCTCTTCTTTCTTCTCCTCCTGGTCCTCTTTCTGGTACTTCTCATCCTCCTCCTGCTACTCCTGCTACTCCTCCTCTTCCTCCTACTCCTCTTCCTCCTCCTCCTCCTCCTCCTCTTCCTGTTTCTTCACTATAGATTAATATAGTTAACACAAACAGCCTTAAGTAAGTGTCAGTAGGCCTGCTGCCGTATGTTCTTCCTTTGTGTTCCTCTTCCTCAATTCTCTTCCTCCCCCTACTCCTCCTCCTCCTCCTCCTCCTTCTTCTTCTCCTTCTCTTACTCCTCCTACTCCTCCTCTTCCTCCTCCTCCTCGCTTCTCCTCTATATCTTATCCACGTGAAAGAAGAACTGTGGATGATTAAGCAAGGAAGGGAGTGGGGGGGTGGTGGGGTGGCCCCCCCAGGTCCCCCGTGGGCCCTTGTAAACGGGGTCATTAATCCTACTTGGGCTCTGCATGAACTATCTTACCCTCCCCCCCCTCTCTCTCTCTCTCTCTCTCTCTCTCTCTCTCTCTCTCTCTCTCTCTCTCCTCTCCTCTCCTCTCCTCTCCTTTCCTTTCCTTTCCTTTCCTTTCCTTTCCTCTCCTCTCCTCTCCTCTCCTCTCCTCTCTCTCTCTCTCTCTCTCTCTCTCTCTCTCTCTCTCTTTCTATCTCTATCTCTGAGGAGGAGGAGGAAGAAGAGGGGAAGGAAGAGGAGAGGAGGAGGATAAGGTGAGAAGGAGGAGGAGGGGAGGAGGAGGATGATGGAGAGAAAGAAAAGGAGGACGAGGACGAAGACGGAGAGGAAGAAGAAGAGGAGGAGGAGGAGGAGAAGGAGAAAAAAAATGAAGAGGAACAAAAAAAAAGGTTAAAGTAGGATTAGGAGTAGGAGGAGGAGGAGGAGGAGGAAGAGGAGTAGGAGTAGGAGAAGGAGCAGGAGGAAGAAGAAGAAGAGGAGGAGGAAGAGGAGGAGGAGGAGGAGGAGGAGGAGGAGGTGTAGGCCTGTGTAGAGTGTAATTGCCTTCATACCACGCGGGCAATATCAGAAAAGAAAGGAAACGAGATACACTCACAGAAAGAAACTCAAATTTAATAATCCTCAATGTGAAAATAATCAAGGATGGTAATTCAAAGACCCCAAATTGCAACCTCGTTCCTTTCCAGGCTGCATCGCGAGAGTGTTCTGGAAAAGGGTGTATGAAGTAATGAACTCAATGTCTTTAGTTCTTGAAGGTTTTTGGAATAAAACGAAGCCATTTGAAAAGAAGTGGATAATCATTACACACGCGAAGGAATGGAGATGCAGATTTTCTGTATGGAGGAGCGGGGCTATTCCTTGACCCTTACCCCTTAGCCCTTATATCTTAGCCCTTAACCCTTAGCCCTTAGCCCTTACATTCTATCCCTTATCCCTTATATCTTAGCCCTCAGCCCTTATCCCTTATATCCTATCCCTTAGCCCTTATATCTTAGCCCTTAGCCCTTATCCCTTATATCCTATCCCTTAGCCCTTATCCCTTATATCTTAGCCCTTAGCCCTTATCCCTTATATCCTATCCCTTAGCTCTTATCCCTTATATCCTATCCCTTAGCCCTTATATCTTAGCCCTTAGCCTTTATCCCTCATATCCTATCCCTTGGCCCTTGGCCCTTGGCCCTTGGCCCTTGGCCCTTGGCCCTTGGCCCTTGGCCCTTGGCCCTTGGCCCTTGGCCCTTGGCCCTTGGCCCTTGGCCCTTGGTCCTTACTTCTCACCCCTTACCACTTACCCTTTACCCCTCACCCCTTACTCCTCACCCCTTACCCCTTACTCCTCACCCCTTACCCCTCACCCCTTACCCCTCACCCCTTACCCCTTACCCCTTTCCCCTTATCCCTTTCCCCTTATCCCTTATCGCTTACCCTTGATCACTTACCCCTTACTTTTCACCCCTTACCCCTTATCCCCTACCCCTTACTTCTCACCCCGTACCACTTACCCTTTTACCCCTTACCCCTTACCCCTTACCCCTTACCCCTTACCCCTTACCCCTTACCCCTTACCCCTTACCCCTTACCCCTTACTCCTTACCCCTAATTCCTTACTTCTTAACCCTTATCCCTTATACCTTACCCCTTACCCCTTAACTCTTAACTCTTGTCCCTTACCCCTTTTCCCTTACCCCTTTATCACTTACCCCTTACCCTTTATCACCACTTACCCCTTACCCTTTATCACCACTTACCTTTCACTCCTTAAACCCTTATTCCTCAATTTAAGGGCCCGTCACACGGCGCGTCAAATCGTGGGGAAATGACCCCGGCGGTCCCCGCAACACACTTAAATTGAGGCGCGCGGGGTACATGCTGACGCGCGCCACTGCCCTCTCAGCAGTAGTGGATCGGTGACGCGCGACAGAAGACGCACCAAGCCGCCTCACTCCTCATATCACACGGGTTTAAACTCCACTGGCTGGAGACATGAGAACGTTGTTCAACTAACACAGCTGTACAAGGATAACGAGTGCTTGTGGCAAGTGAAACATCACCTGGACAAAGCTGCGACAGCTTTAGTGAACAGAGTAACGCGCGTCACTCGCTCATGGTAACGCGTTAACGTTTGAATACAGGACGGGTTAAAAGACGCGCGTCTTGCACCCCCGCGCCAGGCCACCGTGACTCAAAAGACGCGTGATGTGACGTGGCCTTTACTCTCATCTCTCACCCTTATCCGTCACCCTTTACCCTCCTTACCTTCCCTTCCTTTCCCTTACTCCCCTTACCCTTCCTCTCCCGTCCATTACCCCTCACTCTTTCCCCTCCCCCTCCCCATCCCTCTTCTCCATCCCTCTTCCCCATCCCTCTTCCCCATCCCTCTTCCCCATCCCTCTTCCCCATCCCTCTTCCCCATCTCTTACTTCTCCCCCTCCCCTAGGAGAGAGAGAGAGAGAGATAGAGTAATGAGGAGAGAAATAGAGATAGACAGGGGTGAAGAGAGAAATGAAGGTAGATAGGGATGAAGAGAAGGAGATAGGAATGAAGAGAGGGAGATAGAGAGGGATGAAGAGAGAGAGAGAGAGAGAGAGAGAGAGAGAGAGAGAAGAGAGAGAG